>NW_006296405.1:407949-410293 GCF_000327345.1 Myotis davidii
TTATTTATATAAAAATATATATATATATAATTAGAATGTTGGTTAAACAAGGATGGCCAAGAGTTAATGCTTAGTATAGCTGGGTGATGGGGTACTTGGAGTTAATTGCACTACTTTCTTTTATAGTTTAAATTTTTCCTTTATAAAAAGTGTTTTTAATAGTTCTTTAAAAAGAAATTCCAGCTTAAAGGGAATTTACAACAAATTGTATGTAGTGATCTTGAACAAGTAAACATAAAAGGTAATTTCAGGACAATTGGAAAATATTTAAATTTGGAAAGGTCATTAGAAACTATTAGGAAATTAATGTTATATTTATTAGGTGTGACAATGATATCAAGGATAGTTAATACAATCTCTTTACTTTTTAATTGCATAATAAAATGATTAAGAATGGGCTATCATGCCCTGGTGAGTGTGGCTCCGTTGGTTGAGTATCGTCCCATGCACCAAGGTCACCTGTTGATTTCCAGTCAGGGCACATGCCTGGCTTTCCCGCTCAATCCCCAGTAGGGGGCGTGCAGGAAACTGAGAATCCATCTAGCTCTCTCTCCCTCTCCCTTCCTCTCTCTCTAAAGTCAATAAAAACGTATTTAATGGAAAAAAAAAAAAGAAAAGAATGGACAATGATAATGCCTTAAGACAGCAGGACCAGCTCTGCTCTCCTGGTGCTTACCCAAGGCCATAGCGTGACGAGCAGTAAGAACTCTCAGTTCACACTAACTCAGGGGGGAAAAGGCAGTCGGAATTAGCAAGAAGTCTGTATTGAGAATATTTCTAGGGAATTATATTTTATAAATGTTGAGTACATACAGTGATTCAAATGAATTTCCAGAATTGTTTTCCCACAGAGATTCTATCATGACCACTTGCAAAATGGGGAAGTAGAGGATTGGGGGAGTGGTAAAAAGCACTTACTAGCCCTGACCGGTTTGGCTCAGTGGATAGAGCATCGGCCTGCGGACTGAAAGGTCCCAGGTTTGATCCGGTCAAGGGCATGTACCTTGGTTGTGGGCACCTCCCCAGCAGCAGGTGTGCAGGGGGCAGCTGATCCATGTTTCTCTCTCAACGATGTTTCTAACTCTCTATCCCTCTCCCTTCCTTTCTGTAAAAAATCAATAAAGCATATTTTTTTTTTTAAAAAAAGCTCTTGCTATATTATGAAATCTAGTTTTACTTGTCAAATTGGCATCTGAAACTCAGCACTGTGTGACCCAGTGGCTTTCAACTCTCCCTGCACATTGGACTAACCTGAGGACATTTTGGAAAATACTGATGTTCACTCCATCCAGACCATTTGGATCAGATCTCTGGAGCTTGCGCATTGGCCATATTTTCAAAGTTCCCTGCGTTATTCCTATGTACAGCCAGGGTGAGAACACAAGTTTAACCCTCTGCTCCCCAGTTTCATCAAGTGCAAAATGTGAGTAATATCTTCTGTTTTAGCTGCAACTGAGAATTATTGTGAGAGGTCAATGAAGTAGCATATGCAAAAATACATGGAAAAGTATACTGTTTTATGTAAATGTAGGGTCATGTTCCCATGTTAGCAATCAATGTATAGCAATCCTTTAAAAACGTTTACTTCTTGGACTGTTGGTTAGTTTGTTGCAGATTAAATATGACTCAGGATCATATAAATTCCTTGGTGAAGAGTCAAATGTGACTAACTGCTTATCATCAGCCCAGATCAAATTAGCATTGATATGGAGAAGCCCAAAATAATGAGTCTTTAGTTTACTTAATTATGAAAAGCATAAGCATTTATACATGTAAGCATTACACACATAAGCATTACACATGTAGATATCATAGAAATGCAAAACATAAATTGTAGCTCAAGTTAAGTTTGGCTGCCCAAGGAAAAGAAAAGGGAAAATGAGGGCTCACCTGTTGTGAACTAGACACTTTCATGTGTATTGACTCTTTAAATGGGCAGATTAGCCCTGGCCAGGTGGCTCAGCTGGTTAGAGCATCATCCCAATATTCCAAGCTTGGGGGTTGGATCCCAAATTAGAGCACTTATAAGAATCAACCAATGAATGTATAAATCATGTACAAATTGATCTTTCTCTCTCTCCCCCTCTCCCTTCCCCTCTCTCTGAATTCAATTTAAAAAGATATTTTTAAATAAAAATAGAATGGGCATATTAACCTACCATAGTATTTTTTTAGTAATTTTTTAAAATATATTTTTACTGATTTCAGAGAGAAAGGGAGAGAGAGAGAGAGAGAGAGAAGCATCAATGATGCGAGAGAATCATTGATTGGCTGCCCCCTGCATGACCCCTACTTGGGATCAAGCCCACAACCTGGGCATGTGCCCTTGACCAGACTGGGACAG
>NW_006296405.1:410468-415103 GCF_000327345.1 Myotis davidii
AAAAGATATTTAGGTAGTGAAAAGATGTTCAGCAGCATGTGTCATTAGGGAATTGAAAGCTAAAACAATAATAAAATACCACTACACATCTATTAAAATGGTTAAAATCCAAAACACAGACAACACCAAGTGCTGACAAGGATGTAGAGCAACAGGAGTATCATTCATTGCTGGTGGGAATGCAAAATGGTGCAACCGTTTTGGAAGACAGTTGGGCAGTTTCTTGCAATACTAAACATACACTTACCATACAATGAAGCAGTCATGCTCCTTAGTCCAGTATTTATCCAAAGGAGTTGAAAACTTGTGTCCACACAAAAACCTGTACACAGATATTTATAGCAGCTTTATTCATAATTGCCAAAACTTGGAAGCAATTAAAATGCTCTACAGTACATGAATAGATAAATAAACTGTGGTATATCCATACAATGGAATATTATTTAATGCTAAAAAAAATGAGCTATCAAATTATTGAAAAGCATGGAAGAAACTTACAATCATACTAGAGGCCTGGTGCACGGATTTGTGCACCGGTGGGGTCCCTCAGTCTGGCCTGTGCCCTCACTCAATCCAGGACCCCTTGGGGAATGTCGGAGGCCCGGTGCACAGATTTGGCCCAATCCCTGAAGGCCAGGCTGAGAGACCCCTCATGCACCAGGCCTCTAGTATGCATATGAAATCTTTGGTTAATCTCTGCCTGCCCTCCCCCTCCCCCCTTCCCTCTGAGATTCATCAGTCTGTTCCATGTTTCCATGCCTGTGCATTGAGTGTCTGCCCCCTGGTGGTTAGTGTGCATCATAGCTACTGGTCAAACAGTGGAACGATCAAAAGTTTGGACGGTTGCTTAGGCGCATATATGTATATAATATATATGTATATAATATATATTATATATATATATATATTTAAATGAAAGAAGCCACTCTTAAAAGGCAACATACTGTATAATTCCAACTATATGACATTCTGGAAAAGGCAAAACCATGGAGATAGTAATAAGATCAGTGGTTGCCAGGAGTTTGGGGAAAGGAAGGGATAAATTATTAAAGCATGGGGGATTTGGGGGACAATGAAACTATAAAGATGGATAATGTCATTATGTTTTCCAAACCCATAGAATATACACCTAAGAATGACACCTAATGAACTTTGGTAAATGATGTATTAAAGTTGGTTTAGCTGTTGTAATAAAGGTACAACTCTGTTGCAGGATACTGATGGTGTGAGAGACTGGCTAGATGGGAACTCTACTTTCCAGTCAGTTTTGCTGTGAACCTAAAACTGCTCTAAAAAATAATATTTTTTATTTTATTTTTAGAGTTTAAAGTGAAAGGAGTTTATTAGTGAAGCAGTGAGACAGAGAGGAGGCCACAGACAGAGCAACCTAAAGTCTTTTAATATAAAAGTCTTTTCATGTAAAAAAGTGGGGCCCTAGCTGGTTTGGCTCAGTGAATAGAGCGTCAGCCTGCGGACTGAAGGGTCCCGAGTTTGATTCCAGTAAGGGGCCCATGCCCAGGTAGCGGGCTCAATCCCCAGTAGGGAGCGTGCAGGAAGCAGCCAATCAATGATTCCCTCTCATCGTTGATGTTTCTATCTCTCTCCCTTCCTCTCTGAAATTAATAAAAATATATATTTTTTTAAAAGTGGGGGTGGGGGTGCAAAGGGACTAGGATTATCTTGAAACACCTTGCCGGTAGGTGTTCAAGTTAAAAGGCCCTGTTCTGAAGGACTGCTTGAACTAGAGAGCATTTAAACTCTCTCATGATTCCCAGGCAGGCATTTGATTTGCATTAGAGCAGGCAACTAATGTGTTTCGCAAAGGGTCAGGATCCCAGAAGTCTGGTAACTTGAACCTTGTCTAAGAAATGGATATGGAAATTTTTTTTAAATATATTTTATTGATTTTTTACAGAGAGGAAGGGAGAGAGATAGAGAACTAGAAACATCGATGAGAGAGAAACATCGAATAGCTGCCTCCTGCACATCTCCCACTGGAGATGTGCCCGCAACCAAGGTACATGCCCTTGACCGGAATCGAACCTGGGACCTTTCAGTCCACAGGCTGACGCTCTATCCACTGAGCCAAACCGGTTTTGGCAGATATGGAAATTTTGAAGGCAATTCTTTTCCCCTCTCACACCCCCACTTAAATAAAATAAACTAAGTTCAAAGTTTCCACATTTCTTCGTGTAACTCTGAACTTGAAGGCTGACTTTGCCTTTGATATTTAGAAAAAAGACCTTGGCCCTGTCTGGTGTGGCTCAGCTGGTTGAGTGTCATCCCTTGCACCAGAAGGTCACCCATTCGATTCCAGTCAGGCCACATGCCCAGGATTCAAGTTCTATCCTAGGTCAGGGTGTGCATGGGAGGCAACCCATTGATGTTTTTCTCTCACATCAATGTGGTTTTTTTTTCTCTCTCTCTCTCTTTCTCTCCCCCCTCCCCACTTCGTTCCTTTTCTCTGAAAATCAATAAAAACATTTTTTTTTTAAAGACTTTGGGCCTTGCAAAGGTAAAGCCAAGATTTCATTCCAGAGTAGGGAAGGAATTAAACAACTCTGAGATGACATTGTACAGGTAAGCCTCACTGAGGAGCTGAGGTTGAATCCTAATGGATGGAGGAGCCATGGAAGTCTTGAAGCAGAGAGGTGACATGATCAGATTTGTTTTCAAAGATCACAGCAGTGATTGGGTTGAGGATTTGTACTGGAGGCTGCCCGATCCCATGGGTGAACCTGCTATAGACAGCAGCTTCGGCGAAAAGAACTCTCCTCCGAAATATCTTCTACCAGCCACATACACATCTATCATGCCACAGGATGCACGTGTAAGAGCAATACGATGAGAGATTGATATTCTTGCTTAGGCTATGATTTCAATGTAGTACTGCCCCAGCACTAAGCCGTGTAATCTTACAACCATCAATTATAACAACAGTGCTCGGGTAGTGGTGTTTTACGGCCAAAAGATTAAGACAGAAGTCAACTGTAGTTTATTGTTATTTAATAAGTTTTCTTTTATACTTGACATCAGGAAAATGACATGATGTGACACAGTAATATATTACATTAGTTTTTGCAGGCTAATGAGAAGAGGACAGAGGCTCCATATAACATGTAAACATGCACTCATACCAAATGAAGGTTGCATGATGTCACTGCAGGAAATCCCAATCAAGTGTCATAGCGGTCCGAATGCGCCAAGGTCAGTGAAAACACATTTTTAAAGTTATGTGAATGAGTCATTTGTTTATTTACTTCCTCCAATAATCTAATAGAAAGTTCTCAGTTAAAACTAGACACTTTTTTTTTTCAACATCTGCAATATTGAACTTGAAGTTCAGATTTTTTTTCCTGTTCCCAATTCCAATAATAATTGGCTTCTACACTCATTTGATGCGGCTTTATGTAACACTAACTTAACTACAAGGGAACAAGACAGTTTTATGAAAATATCAAGTGACATCTCGTTAAATTGACGTTAGAGGAATGCTCTCTGGCAAACATTTGTGAAGTATAACATCCAATTATCCCAAACAAGTAAACAGAGCCTTGAAATTATTAATATCATTTTGCATTTTTTGTCTAACAAGCTTAAATGAACAGGCACTCTCTGCATGCGTTAATATTATTAAAACTAAATTGCACAAGCAGATTAAATAGGGAAACTAAATGGGGACACATTTTTCTATTTTTCCCCAACATTGGTAATTGTAGTTTAGCAAAGCAACACCATTCATCAGAGTAAATTAATGTCACTAATGTGATGTTTTGAGTTTATGGTCATTTAACTTATAAGCTTATTTTATTTTATGTTTTATAAGCACTGTAAGCATAATAAGCTTATAAATAATTTATGCATTTAAATAACATTTTGATAAAAATAACTTGTCAACATTGAGGAGCCTCTTTTTCTGTTTAAAACAAGATGAACAAAATTAAAAGGTGCAATGAACATTACTCAATTTTAAGAAATATGGTTCTACCAAATTCTCCATCTTGCTTAAGTTAAATTAGTTTTCTTACGTGAAGTCAATAACATTCTAATTAATATACTACCTATAGAGTTGTAAGATATAGATGCAAGCCGTAAAGTAAAATTCCAATGTAATATTTACTATACAAAGTAGATTCTTAAGAAATGCTTTTTTAAAAAAAATTGATTTCAGAGAGTCAGGGAGAGAGCTAGAAACATCAAGGATGAGAGAGAATCATTGATTAGCTGCCTCCTACACATCCCCCACTGGGGGAGGGGATCAAGCCCACAACCCGGGCATGTGCCCCTGGCTGGAATGAAACCTGGGACCCTTTAGTCCACAGGCCAATGCTCTATCCACTGAGCCAAACCAGCTAGGGTAGAAATGCTTTTTAATTACTCAGCTGGGAGAGGTAAAATAATATAATAAACTATAAACTTGTTCCCTAGTGGTTTGGCTCAGTGGATAAAGCATCGGCCTACAGACTGAAGGGTTCCAGGTTTGATTTCAGTCAAGGGCACATGCCTGAGTTGTGGGCTCGATCCCCAGTAGGGGGCATGCAGGATACAGCCAATCAATGATTCTCTCTCATCATTAATGTTTCTATCTTTCTCTCCTTCTCCTTTCCTCTCTGAAATCAATTTAAACACACACAA
>NW_006296405.1:415266-431576 GCF_000327345.1 Myotis davidii
TCACTCCTCATCTGTTCATGCAGCTTCCATCACTCCGTATTATCGGTTGAACTGCATCCCTCAAAATTTTACATGTTGCCCTGGCTGGTTTGGCTCACTGGATAGAGCATCCGCCTGGGGACCGCAGGGTCCCAGGTTCGATTCCAGTCAGGGGCGTGTACCTTGGTTGCGGGCACATCCCCAGTAGGAGGTGTGCAGGAGGCCGCTGATCGATGTTTCTCTCTCATCAATGTTTCTGGCTCTCTATCCCTCTCCCTTCCTCTCTGCAAAAAATCAATAAAATATACTTAATATATATATAAAGTTGTAATAGCCCCAAGATTAGTCCAATAGCCGTATGGGTAACTACACCGCTATGTCTTTAAATTCAATTTTAATTTTTAAAATGATGACTATGTCTGTATTATGTAATCATCCATAAATCCTATATAATAAAGAGGTAATATGCAAATTAACCCTCACGCCCTCACAAGATGGCTGCCTACGATCAGGCCAGCAGGGGGGTTAGTGAGGGACGACCAAACAACTGAACAAGCAGGCTGCATGGGGCGACCAGGCTGGTGGGGGGGGGGGGGGGTTGGGGGCAACCAGGCCAGCAGTGGGGGGCAGAAAGGGGTGACCAGGCCAGCAGGGGGGTCAGTTAGGGGCTATCAGGCTGGCAGGCAGAGGCAGTGAGGGGCGATCAGGCTGGCAGGTGGGGGGCAGTTAGGGGGGATCAGGCAGGCAGGCAAGCAGGTGAGTGATTAGGAACCATCAGTCCAGGATTGTGAAAGGGATGTCCAACTGCCGATTTAGGCCCAATCCCCCGAGGGGTCCTGGATTGGAGAGGGTGCAGGCTGGGCTGAGGGATGCCCCCCCGCCCCGCACAAATTTTGTGCACCAGGACTCTAGTAGAGGAATAAATAGAAAAAGTAAAAATCTCCCCGTCACTTTCCACCTGGTCCTACTTTCCACTCCAAAAGACAGTTTGGTGCCTGTCCTTCCAGATCTTTTTCTCTGTATTTACATACACTTATGTGGACCTATACAGCTATACTATTTTCGTTTGTTACATAAATGGGATTATACAGAATGCATGCTGCAGATGGCTTTTCTTTTATACAACATATTTTGGATGTGTTATTATTTTTGAACAGGACTTTTAAATTCTTTTTTAAGCTGCAGCCATTCTTCTGTCACCTTTGGTAGAAACATTAAGAGTGAAGACCTCTTAGGTTTGCCTTTCTGCTGGTGGACTCTGCTGCGTAAGCATCATTGGAGTCTCCCCTCCGCAGTCCTCATGTCTAAGTCAGAGTCTCCCAAAGAGCTGGAACAGCTGCGGAAGCTCTTTATCAGGGGGTTGAGCTTTGAAACTACCAAAGAGAGTCTGAGGAGCCATGTCGAACAATGGGGACATTCGCAGACTGCGTGGTGAAGAGAGTGCTCCAGACCAAACCAAGTGCTCCAGAGGCTTTGGGTGTGTCACCATGCCACTGTGGAAGAGGTGGAGGGGAGAGTTGTGGAACCCTAGAGGTTTGTCTCAAGAGAAGATTCTCAAAAACCTGGTGCCCACGTAACTGTGGGAAAGATTTTAGTTGGTGGTATTGAAGAAGACACTGAAGAACATCACCTAAAAGATTATTCTGGATTGTACGGGGAAATTAAAGGGATTGAAATCATGACTGACCGAGGCAGTGGCAAAAAGAGAGGCTTTGCTTTTGTAACCTTTGATGACCACAACCCTGATCGGGGGCGAGGCCAGCCTGCCAACTGTCCATGGTCCCTCCCCCCCGGCCGGCCCACCCCCTGCAGAACTGCTGCAGAACTCCAAGTGGAGGGGACAATTTGCATATTACCCTTTTATCATATAGGAAGATTAATTCTCAGCTCACATTCAAATTTTGCAAAGTGATGATAATGTTTGCTGACAAACTTAAGCTACCTAAGGAGAGAAGAAATAAGAAAGCTGATGAGGTTTGGTACAATGGGAGGTGATTAGATCAACAGGTTAAAGGTCCTGGTGGGTGGGAAGATAATTGAAGTTAGGAGCCCACAGGGAGTTAGCTTAAGGGGTGGGGTGGGGAGGTCCCATTTTCATCTGCCCACTGCTCAGCCACAACAGTCTTCTTTTTCAGTTTATTATATGAGACAAACTCCTTCCAATCACTATCTCATCCATTTTTTAAAAATATATTTTTATTGATTTCAGAGAGGAAAGGAGAGGGAGAGAGAGATAGAAACATCAATGATGAGAGAGAATCATTGATCAGCTGCCTCCTGCATGCCCCCCACTGTGGATCGAGCCTGCAACACCAGCATGTGGACTTGACCGGAATCAAACCTGGGACCCTTCAGTCAGTGGTGGCCAACCTTTCGGACCTCAGGGACCACCAGTGGTCCACAGGCCTGAGCTCTATCCACTGAGCCAGACCAGCTCGGGCTACCTCATCCATTTTAGCTCCAGCACCGGATACTCTCAGGAGACTCTGCAAACTAAATTAGGTCTTCCTTTTATACCTTTCTTCTTTGGAGCACTTACAATTTCAAAACTATAGAAAAACGTGTTTGTTTGAAGTTCAAGTCCACTAAGAACTATGTCTCCTTTGTTCACTAGGTCACTGCAAGCTCCTAGGGCTGCGTCAGTAAGACACGCCCAATAAATGTATTTGTTGGACAAAGGAGGAAGTGTTCAATAATACCAAATGCCACAGACTTCTAAACCCACCTGTCATACGGCTTCTAAGAAGGATTCTGAATTATCTATTCTCAGGTGACAGTTGCCAATTCCTCACTTGTAGGAAGCTAGCATTTAGGCGGCCCATTTAAGTTCATTACTTGAAGACTACATTGGGCCCTTGTTCCTGCTTAACTTGGAGAGACAGAGCTCTAAACTCCCCTTTATCAGCCTCAAAATGCTCTTGCATAAAGGAAACAATTAATTAAGGTTCAATCTAAACACCCGAGCCCCCGCCCCGAGATGTACCAAGCACTAAAACGGCCAAGGAGGGGTGGGTGCTGTGGGCATGCGCGGAAGGGTACCTGCAGAGTGGATCTGAACCGCCCCAGAACGGAAGTCCCCGAGTCTTCCAAGCCGCGGGGAAGTAACTCGGCAACGGACCAACATGGCGGCGCCCAGCGAGGGGACAGCGTTTGCTGCGGGGATTGAAAAGACTTGGGGTGCAGTTGTTCGCTCCCCAGAAGGGACTCCCCAGAAAATCCGGCAGCTGATAGATGAGGGGATTGCCCCAGAAGAAGGAGGCACTGAAGCGTGAGTTCGCGAGTCCACCCTGGTCCAGCTCCCGCTGATTGGAGAGGGTTGTCCGGCCTGTGGAGATCCCCTGGGTGGGCGACTCCGGCGGCGAGGATGGCTTCGTCCCGGGATCTGAAAGAGACTGGGGTCACTATCGGCTTTAATCTCCTCGGGGTGTGCGGGGTTGCCGTAGTCAGGTTTGGGGGAGAAGGAAGAAAGAAGACCGCTATGTGCACCTGACTGCTCTCAGTTGGGCTTCTTAACCTGTTGTGAGCTGTAGACAGCTTTGGCAGCCCGCTGAAGCTTACGAACCCCTTCTCGGCATAATATTATTAAATGTACAAAGTAAATTGCATAGGATGATGCCCGGCCGGTGTGGTTCAGGGGGGCAGCATCGAACCATGACCCGGAGGTGGCCAGTGGGTTTCCGGTCCGGGCACAGCCCGGATTGCGGGCTCCCTCCCCGGCGGGGCTGCGGGAGTCAACCCGTGTGTTCCTGCCGCCCGCCCTCTCCCTGCCCCTCGCCATCTCCCTGCCCCTGTCTGAAGTAAATGAGTAAATAATGACCTAGGATGCTAAAGGAAGTCGATTCTGTTGGAATTCAGTCATGAAGGTAGTGGAAAAAGGGGATGCAGTCGCGTACTTCATTACTAACGCGTTAGGTATTCTCTAGCCATCCGTCTTGTAGCTGCCACAGTGTTGAAGTAGTGGTATCAGCATCAGTGATATTTCAAAGCACGTGCAGCCACCATAATGTGACAAAATGTCTGTAGTTTCCATTCGTCACGAATTCGCAGGGATTGCTGATGCTGCCATGGCTTTATTACCTTCATTCGTAATTGAAAGAATGCTGAATTTCAGTTAGAGGTTAGTAAAATAAGTGTCATTTTTTTCCCTTCCAAGTTTATGAGTCCTCAGGTTTTCCCAAGAACCTCACCTCTCTGAGGCTGTCTGCATCTCCTGGAAGAATTCTGACCATAAATTCCTTTCGGTTACAATAGTGGGTGGAATCCTGTTTCTATTAAAATGACTTTTGTCTTCAGCAGTTCCGCCCAGTACCTCTCCTCAGTCGCTGTTGACATACCTTTCCCTGCAAATAAAATAATGGTTTTTGCTGGTTTTTTTCTCCCTGAAATTTTTTTCATGAAATTGCCTAAAGATCTTTACTTTGATTTGACTTTTCAAATTAGTACGTTGATGGGAGGAGTGGGTATCACTGCCTGATCTAGGTAGGAATGCCAGGATTGTTTTCTTCTACTGTTAAACGAATTAAATGTCTAAGGTGGTTCAATTACATAATGCACAGAAGCCCAGGGTCTTATTTTGTGTTTACTAAAGTTTTGCAAAATATGATTGGGGAGCACGAGTGAACTAGGGCAACGGTTAGCCACTGCAGAGGTAGGCATTGCTTGGAACCAGGGTGTGGCCTCACGGAAAAGAGACTGGAAGGACTGGGATTCTATTTAGCAAGTGCTGTCATCCAAGACCCCCTTCGGGTACCCAGACTCCTAGGCGCCCAAAGTCCTTTATTTAAAACCAGAGGCCCAATGCACGAATTTGTGCACAGTGGGGTCCAGCTGGCCCCGATCACCCCTATCGGGTAGGGGGGAGGAGCCATGCGTGGTTGGCTGGCTGGCCCCGCCCCCTGGTCGAACTCGAGGTCCAGGGGACAATTTGCATATTAGCCTTTTATTAAATAGGCTCACATAGTGTTTGCATATAACCTGTGCACATCGCCCATATACTTTAAATCATCTCTAGATTACTTATCATGCTTAATATAATGTAAGTAGTTGTTTACTGAGTCGTTAGGAAATAATGACAAGAAAAAGGTCTGTACATGTTCAGTGTAGACACAACCATCATAGGCCTAACTACATAGTTCACGTCAGCAAAAAACATAACATTTCCCCCCCAGATATTTTATATCTGCAGTTGAATGAATCTGCAGATGTGGACCCTGTGGATACAGAGGGCTGACTGTATTGTGAAACCACTGAAAATGTTATCAGAGGAATGACATGGCTGCAATGGTTTTCAGCAAGGTTAACATCCAGTGCGGTGTGGTTGAGGATGTGGAGTGCAGAGACGCTAGATACAAAATGTTTAAGCAAAGTGATGCCATGATGCCACGGAAGGATTACTAATAGTTCTGCCATTTTATTTTAGGAAAGAGACATCAGCCACATTCCAGTCAGTTAATGGATCACCCCAAACAGAACAGCCACCATTGGAATCCACAAGCAAAGAAGCCTTCTTTAGCAGAGTGGAAACGTTTTCTATATCCTTTTTGTAGTTCATGCAAATTGTACTTCTGCCTGCTCCTGGAATTGTTACTCCCCAGGAATAACACTACTTGCTCTGATGTTTTAAATTTAAGAATTAAACTTGGGCCCTAGCTGGTTTGGCTCAGTGGATAGAGCATCAGCCTGTGGTCTGGGGGGTCCTGGGTTTGATTCCGGTCAAGGGCACATGCCCAAGTTGCGGGCTCAATCCCCAGTAGGCAGGAGGCAGCCGATCGATGATTCTCTCTCATCATTGGTGTTTCTATCTCTCCCCTCTCTCCCTTCTTCTCTGAAATCCATAAAAATATATTTAAAAAAATTAAACTTGGTGAGAGATGTTTAAAAATATGTTTTTGCTAGAGACCCAGTGCACAAAAATCATGCACTCGGGGTGGGGGTGTGTGTCTCTCAGCCCGACCTGCGACCTCTCGCAGTCTGGGAGCCCTTAGGGGATGTCCATTGATAGGCTGCCTCCTGCAAGCCCACTACTGGAGTTGGAGCCCACAGCCTAGGCATGTGCCCTGACTAGGAATCAAACTGTGACCCCTGAGCCACACCAGCTGGGCTTGGGAAATCTTATAGGAAAATTAGTATCATAAAATGTCATTTCTCAAAGGAACATTTTAGATCAGCGGTTTTCAACCTGTGGGTCGCGACCCCTTTTGGGGTTGAACGACCCTTTCACAGGGGTGCCTAAGACCATCGGAAAACACATATGTAATTACATATTGTTTTTGTGATTAATCACTATGCTTTAATTATGTTCAATTTGTAACAATGAAATTGGGGTCACCACAACATGAAGAACCATATTAAAGGGTCACGGCATTAGGAAGGTTGAGAACCACTGTTTTAGATGATCCAACATTTTACAAAAGAAAAAACTAAGAACCAGGGAGGAGAAGCAACAATAATTAACATTTTTATATGTGTTCTCACATATATTGTCACATTTGATCTTCACCTTAAACCAATGAAAATAAGGTATTATTATTATTATACTCATTTTACCAAAGAGGAAGCAGTTCAGGTAGGTATGTGACTTGCCAAAAGTCAACCTGCTAGCAAGTGGCAGAGGCAGGACTATAGCGTAAGGCTCTTGGCAACCAAATCTAATATTTTTTGAGACTACTATACGTTTTGTCTTTTTCTAGATTTTCCTCCGTATATTCTCTATTGTTGCCTAACAGATTACCCTAAAACTCAGTGGCTTAAAACAATAAACACTTATTATCTCACAATTTCTGTGGATCAGGAATCCAGGCACAGCTTAGCCAAGTCCTCTGATTCAAGGTCCCTCACAGACAGCAGTTGAAGGTATAGGGTGGGGCCTGCAGTCATCTTAGGGCTTGGCTAGGAAAGGATCTACTTTCCATCTAATGTGGTTGTTGATAGGGTTCATTTCCTTGTAGCTTTTGGATTGAGGGCTTCAGTTATATACTAGCTGTTGGCTGGAGACCTTCATGTTTCTTGCTTCATAGGCCTTTCCATGGTAGCTGGCTTCCATCAGAGTGAGCAAGCGAGAGAGAGCAAGACAGAAGCTGGACTCCTTGTTACCTAATATCAGAAGATATTCTATCACTTTTGCCAGGTTCTATTCACTAGAGTGATTTTTTTTTTTAATTTAAATAGTTGTAGACTTACAGAAAGGTTGCACAGGTTACAAAGAACTTTCTTTCTGAGATACTTGAAAATAAGTTGCCAAAGAGATACCTCATTGTCCCCCAAGTATTTCCTACAAACAAGAACTTTCTCCTATATGCTCACAATGCAGCCATCAAAAAATATTCATACATCATCTAACCCTCTGACCCAAATTATTTCATCTATTGCCCCAATAATGTGTTTTTTTGTTTTTCACTTTATTGATTTGAGAGAGAGAAACATCGATTTGTTGTTCCACTTGATTAAACCTGAAAGCTTGCCCTAGCTCGTTTGGCTCAGTGGATAGAGCACTGGCCTGCGGACTGAAGGGTCCTGGGTTCAATTCTGGTCAAGGGCACATGCCCCAGTTGTGGGCTCATTCCCCAGTAGGGGGTGTGCAGGAGGCAGCCAATCAATGATTCTCTCTCATCATTGATGTTTCTCTCTCTCCCTCTCCCGTCCTCTCTGAAATCAGTAAAAATATATTAAAATAAAAACAAAAACAAAACCTGAAAGCTTGATGTATGGGGACGACACTCTAAACAACTGAGCTACCCAGCCAGGGTCCAGTAATGTTCTTTATAGCAAAAGGATACAGTTGAGAATTCTCAATTTTTCCTTGGATTTCATGATCTTGATACTTTGAAGATTACAGGCCAGTTATTTTGTAGTATCTCAGTTCATATTTGTGTGCTATTTCCTTGTGATTAGATTCAGGTAATGCAGGAGCATCACAGAAGTGGTGCTGTGTTCTCATTGCATCCTACCAGGTGGCACACGATTTTGATTTATCCCTTTACTGGCAGTGATCACTTTGATACTTGATAAAAGGGAGGGTCTGTCAGTCTTCTCCATTGTAAAGTAATTAAAAAGTGTTTTGTGGCTGGCCTCATAACTCAGTGGTTAAGTGTTGACCTGTGAACCAGGAGGTCACGGTTTGATTCCAGTTCAGGGCACATACCCAGGTTGTAGGCTTGATCCCCAGTGGGGGCATGCAGGAGGCATCCAATCAATGATTTTCTCTCTTGCCGAAACCGGTTTGGCTCAGTGGATAGAGCTTCGGCTTGCGGACTGAAAGGTCCCAGGTTCGATTCCGGTCAAGGGCATGTACCTGGGTTGCGGGCACATCCCCAGTAGGAGATGTGCAGGAGGCAGCTAATCGATGTTTCTCTCTCATCGATGTTTCTAACTCTCTATCTCTCTCCCTTCCTCTCTGTAAAAAATCAATAAAATATATTAAAAAAAATGATTTTCTCTCATCATTGATGTTTCTCTCTCTCCCTCTCTCTTCTTCTCTGAAATCTATAAAAATACATATTTTTTTAAAAGTGTTTTGTGGGGAAGTGCTTTGAAATTAGGTAAATAACCTCATCAAACTTTATATAATTTATTTGTAGCAGCATGGGCTCATGATTTCTTTTAGTTAATAGGTTATAATCCATTACTATCATTATATATTTGGGTATTTCAGTTGTCCCTGGACTAATTTTTTATTTTAATATAGTATTTTTTATATTTTATTTATTGATTTGAGAGAAGAAGAGATTGAGAGAGAGAGATAGAAGGAGATTGAGAGAGAAACATAGATTTGTTATTTTACTTATTTATGCACTCTTTGGTTGATTCTTGTATGTGCCCTGACCTGGGATTGAACCTGCAACCTTGACATATTGGGACAACACTCTAACCAACTGAGCTACTCAGTTAGGGTCTGATTTTAAGAAAGTATTTAGAACCATTTCCTTTTATTCTCTTTTGTTCTCATTGGATATAAATTGATTACTACTTTGGATATGATAATTTATTTAACTTAAGCTAGTTAAGTGATTCTATTACTTTTATTCTAGACTAGAGGCCTGGTGCACAACATTCGTGCACTGGGATGGGGGTGGGGCTCTCAGCCTGGCCTGTGCCCTCTCGCAGTCCAGGACCCCTCAGGGGATGTCCGCCACCGCCACTGCGCTCACCCGCCATGAGCCAGCTTCTGGCTGAGCTGCACTTCCCCTGTGGGAGCACACTGACCACCAGGGGGCAGCTCTTGCATTGAGCGTCTGCCCCCTGGTGATCAGTGCACGTCATAGCAACCGATCGTTCTGCTGTTTGGTCGATTTGCATATTAGACTTTTATTATACAGGATAATCCCAGCTCCTTTAACATTTATATCTAAATTCTGTTTTCTAGCCCTGGCCAGTTTGGCTCAGTGGATAGAGCGTCGGCCTGAGGACTCAAGGGTCCCAGGTTCAATTCCAGTCAAGGGCATGTACCTTGGTTGCGGGCACATCCCCAGTGGGGAGTGTGCAGGAGGCAGCTGATCGATGTTTCTCTCTCATCAATGTTTCTAACTCTCTATCCCTCTCCCTTCCTCTCTGAAAAAGGCAATAAAATATATATATTTTTTAAATTCTGTTTTCTAGCCTTTGGTCCTCCTTTTGCTGATACTGGAATTTTTCAAATTCTCATATTCCTTATAAAAAAAATAGAACTTTTCTACATCTTCTTTCATGTTTTATCCCCTTTTCCCCGTGTGCTGTGAAAAAAGAGCTCTTTAGGTAAAATATAAAAAGCTGAATGTTGAATATTAAAGATCAATAAGTGTTTCAGGACATTTTCCCAAGCACATACCTATAGATGTTCTTGATGCTCTCAACCTATTGAAAACACATAGACTAGGCCACACACATTAGTACATAACAATCAAATTTGGGGCAAAGGGTCCCTGGCCGGTATGACTCAGTTTGTTGAAGCATCATCCCGTACATGCAAAAGTCAAGGGTTTGATTCCTGGTCGGGGCACATACCCATGTTTTGGGTTCAGTCCCCGGTCAGGGCATGTGCAGGAGGCAACTGATCGATGTTTCTTTCCCACATTGATCTCTTTCTCCCACTCTCTTCTTCTCTCCCATTCTCTTCCTCTCCCTTCCTCTCTCCCTAAGATCAATTTTTTACAAAAAGCGTGTCCTCGGGTGAGGATTTTAAAAAATTGGGGGGCAGGGAGAATAATGAAGAATATTAATTTTACTGAATATTCTTTGGAAGGTCAAAGTGGATGTGGTACAATAGGGAGCATAGGTGGGTGGTGAAAAATATTTCTGCTTGCTTGGTTTTCGCTACGCCTTATTGCTTAGGCACATCCCAGTGCTTTTGATAGTGTTCATCCCTAGCAGGTGCATGTGAATGGCTTCTGTATGCCACCCCACACCAGAATAAAGTAGACATTTTATTTTATTTTACTTTTTAATCCTCACTGGAGGATATTTTTCCATTGATTTTTAGAGAGAGTGGAAGAGAGAGGGAAAGACAGAAATATTGATGAGAGAGAAACACATCGATTGGTTGCCTCCTGCACAAGCCCAACCAGGGCCCAGGCTGGGTAGGAGCCTGCAACTGAAGTACATGCCCTTGACTGGAATCGAACCCAGGACCCTTGAGTCTGCAAGCCAGTGCTCTACCCACTGAGCCAAACCAGCTCAGGCTAAAATAGACATTTTATTATTTAAAGTATTACACATTTTTGAAATCCTCACCTGAGGATATGATTTTTATTAATTTTTTAGAGAGAGGGAGCGAGAGAGAGAGTGAAACATCAGTGTGAGAGAGAAATATTGATTGGTTGCTTCTCGTACATGCCTTTTCTGGGGATTGAACCTAGAACCTAGATATATGCCCTGACCAGGAACCAAACCTACAACCCTTCAGTGTACTGGACAACATTGCAACCAACTGAGACACAGCAGCCAGGGTTAAAATAGACATTTTATTTATTTTTAATATATTTTATTGATTTTTTACAGAGAGGAAGGGAGAGGGATAGAGAGCTAGAAACATTGATGAGAGAGAAACATCGATCAGCTGCCTCCTGGACGTCCCCTACTGGGGATGTGCCCGCAACCCAGGTACATGCCCTTGACCGGAATCGAACTTGGGACCCTTGAGTCCGCAGGCCGACGCTCTATCCACTGAGCCAAACCGGTCAGGGCTAAAATAGACATTTTAAACAAATGAAATACATAGGGCTTCCTAGAGAAAAAGTTAATAACTTTTTTCTCTGCTTATTACTTAAATGACCTGTATGTGTCTGTTCTTTAAAAATAGTTGTTTTTGGCCGAAACCGGTTTGGCTCAGTGGAGCGTCAGCCTGCGGACTGAAGGGTCCCAGGTTCGATTCCGGTCAAGGGCATGTACCTGGGTTGCGGGCACATCCCCAGGGGGCGGCTGATCGATGTTTCTCTCTCATCGATGGTTCTAACTCTCTATTTCCCAAACACACCCCAACTGGAGCCAGGAATCGAACCTGGAACTCTGGTATGAAAATCAATGCTTTAACCACAGGGAAACACCAGCCAGGGTTAAAAATAGTTTTAAGCCCTGACCCGTGCAGCTCTGTTGGAGCATTGTCCTGTACACTGGAAGGTCGGGGGTTTGATTCCTGGTCAGGGCAAATACCTACGTTGCAGGTTCAGTCCCCGGTTGGGGTATGTAAGAGAGGCAACCAGTCAGTTTCTCTCTCACATCAGTGTTTCTCTCTCTTCCTCTCTAAAATCAATTAACATATCCTTGAGTGAAGTTTAAACCCTGGCCTTGAAGCTCAGTTGCTTATAGTATCATCTTAATACAATACACCAAGGTTACAGGTTGGATCCCCAGTCAGGGCACGTACTAGTACAAGAATCAGCCAATAAATACATAAATAAGTGGAACAATAAATTGATATCTCTCTCTTTCTCTCCCTCTCCTTGTCCTTCTCCCTTTCCCTTCCCCTCCCTCCCTCTCTATCTCTCTCAAATGAATAAATAAAATATTTTTAAATAAATAAAAATTGTTTTAACACTTTTTTACTGCGTTTTCCCTCAGTTTAATATATTTATTTCTGTATACATGAAGAATAAGTGAAAGGTTTAATTTCTGACTTGCTCAATTTAATGTACTTGCAGTGTTGTTTTTCTTAACATGAATACTCTTTGAAATGGGCAGGTAAGCCCCCTGAGCTGTCTCCACTTGTCTGTGCAAAATATGGCTGGGTCACAGTTGAATGTGATATGCTCAAGTGCTCCAGCTGTCAAGCTTTTCTCTGTGCCAGTTTACAACCAGCTTTTGATTTCGACAGATGTAAGTATAAAATACAAATTACGTTTTTCTCTATATTCAAAGATAGACTCTGCTACTTTTTCAGAAAAGACTGGCCACTTGTTTGATTAAAGAATGTGTACTACCGTGTATAACAAGGTGAATTTGTGTTAGTCTTCACTGTATGAGCGTCAGTCATTCCTGTTTTTTTTCTTCAGCATTCCTTTTTTAAAAAACTAAACTAGAATGAACTTGCTTTTATGTATTCTGGGAAACTAACAGTAGCATGTTTACTTTATGGTTCCAAAATGTATGCTTAGGCCAAGAGACAGGACGTGGTGAAGGCTCACACTTTGGAATGCCTGCCTTACAAGATACATGATACGCTCTTTGTTATTGATCTTAGGATCTGGATTTAAAACTTGTTTTGTAGAAATGTTAAGATGATGCAGTTGCTAATATTTCATATATTTTGTAATTTTCTTAGTTGTTTTTATGTTTGAGTCTATACTCTTAAGGCTTTGAATCTCTAGTGTTTTTAAAGCTTTGTTTCCTCTGTGGGCTTCAGACAAGGAGCGATGTGCTGAGCTGAAGGAAGCTTTGTGTGCTGCCCATGAGAAGTTCTGTTTCTGGCCAGATAGCCCCTGTCCAGGTACTGACTTCCAAGATTTCCCATTTACCATCTCTTCTTGGTCATTGCATTTCTAATATTGTATATTTATTTGTGAAAATCTAATTGAAGTTCTTGGTCTTTATCGAGAACTGACTTACATTCATCCACTTATTATGTTACTGCCTAACTTTATTAAGTGCATTTGACATGCCAAAGGCTTAGCCATGCATACATTATCCCATTTAATCCTCATGGGGGCCCTGGACTATAAATATTACCAACCCAGTTTATATATATACACACACACACACACACACACACACACACTAGAGGCCCGTTGCATGAAGAGATTCATGCTATAGGCCTTCCGCCTCCCTGGCTGCCGGTACCGGTTTTCCTTTGGTACCCGGGACCCAGGCCTTTGCTCCGGCTGGAGCCGCCTTCAGTATACACACACACACTCTCTCTCTCTAGAGGCCCGGTGCACAAAATTACCTGGTCGCCCCTAACTGCCCTCCCTCCCCTGCAGGCCTGGTCACCCCCACCTGCCCTCCCCTGCCAGCCATCTTGTGACCACATGGGGGTGGCCATCTTTGTGCGAGAGTGTGATGGTCAATTTGCATATCACCTCTTTATTATATAGGATATGTTTTATTGTTGAGAATATTGTAGCTATATCCCATTACCCCCCCTTTACCCCCCTCTTTCCAGATCTTACCACCCCCCAGGTTCAACCCAGTTCTTAGGTGAGGAAACTGAGAATCTTAAAACCAACTATTGAGGAGCCATAACTAGGGTTATCTACTTTCAAACCCTCTGCCCTTCCTGTGATAACAGGAGCCCCGTGTTCTACCTTGGCTTCCTTTGGTGCACTGACAGCCTAATGCTGGCAGTCTGGTTGCTAAGGAAGACTCACAGAACCTGAAATAAGAGTGAATGCAAATCTACAGTTTATTACAGTAAAATGGCACAATCTAACAACAGCATTGAAGTAAGAATGTCATCACAGCCAAAGACTGCCCCCACGTTGGTCTGGACCAGCTAGGTGCAAGCACCTGTTCTCGCTGTATAAAGGCCATGGTAGGATACACTCTTTTGAATCAGGAACCACTGATATGGGTGCAAAACACTGTAGAACAAGAGAGCCCAAAATGAGATCTCAAGTGTAATTTTTTTTACATATATGTATTTTGCTGGTTATATAACCAGCCTTAGCTGCAGAGCCCTCTGGGTACAAAATTCTTTGGACCAATGGTTACAGAACAACACTGTTAATCCATATATTTCATCCTTGACCAGAAATCAGTGAAATGTAGATATATTTTTTAATTTTAGTAGGATAGCTGAGGCTCATTTCAGGGTTACTGATGACTAGGAATATTCCACGAGTGACCACAAAGAAAAAAAAATATATAGAAGGTGACTAGGGTGCCATCTACTGATTAATGGAGAGGTGATAGGAAATAAATTATTAAGAAATAATATTTTAAAGTGAAAATGACAACACTTTGTAAAGTATATGATTGTTTAACCATATGCTGTACACCTGAACTAATACAAAATAATATGGAATATTAACTGTAATTGAAAAATTAAATTTAAATAAATTGAAATTCTGAGATCCAAATTTTTAGTTTTAAGTTATGGAGAAGATAGTCTTAGAAGTTGCCTCTGAAATTAATAGATGATACTATACACATGGGAAATCCCTCAGGCTGTCTGACTACCTCATCACGTGAGGAAGGTTAACAAAAGGAAGTCACTGAGGCACACCAAGTGGATAGTGTAGGTTTCTCCCAGCTGCCTTTGGTCTCTAAACATTCATTTTGCCTACAGTAGATTTAGGAGCACTCATGGTTATGTTGTTAAATATCTAAAATAATTTTAGCCCCTTGGAAATTGATATAATATAGGCATGAATTTATTTTAATATTATCTTTGTGAAATATGGTACATGGAAAGAGAATGTTATTGGAGTAAATTGTAGGTAAGTTTCCCAGTTAGTGTGATTTGGGGAAAGGCTCTTGAACGATGAAAGCTTCAAGTGCCTCACTGAAGAAAATGGAAGATGACTGTGTAAGAAGGATTTCCTGCTTTTGGCCGGGTTATTTCATTGTGTAGCACAACAAACTCAGCCCTAAGAGGATGAATTCATATGGGGCCAGTGTGCTCAGGCCAAGTTTTTAAGGGTCTGCCTAGAGTTCTGTTGGTGAATCCCAACTCTTACCGCTATTCACTTCTTTCTTGATCCTGTTCATAACTTCAGCTACCACTTCCTTACAAACCTCTAACTCCTATCCAGACCCCTCTTCTGAGCTTGACTTGTATCTTTGTAAACATTTCTACTTAATATTTTGCAGGTACCTAGAACTCAACGTAAACAAACCTAAATTCTTCATCTGATACTTAATACTTGGTTCTCTTATATTTTCTCCATGTAGGTAAATGACACTAATCTCCTCCAGTTGTTTTAGCCAGAACCCTGGAAGTCATCTTAGATGTCTTCCCCATTACCACCCCCTCCCCGGTCCAATCCATTCTCCCTCTTTTTTTATATATATATAATTTTATTGATTTCAGAGAGGACTGGAGAGGGAGAGAGAGATAGAAACATCAATGATGAGAGAGAATCATCGATAGGCTGCCTCCTGCATGCCCCCCACTGGGAATCAAGTTCGCAACCCAGGCATGTTGCGACCCTTCAGTCTGCAGACTGACGCTCTATCCACTGAGCCAAACCAGCCAGGGCCATTCTCCCTCTTAAGTAGATCTCAAACAGGACCTTCCAATTATATTATACCTAGGTTTGGTTCTTTAACATTCAAGAGACTTGAGTGGAGAAAGGAACACCCACAAGTATTTATACATTAATGCTTAAATTTATTAAATATATTCAATAAATACAATTTTGAAGATAATATTTTTCTAACACTTAACAATAATTACAAACTAAATTAAATCCCTTTAAAATTTTAAAATCACAATCACTAATTTACTAGGGCTGATTGTTTTGAACATATTAAACACTAAAAGTAGACAAATGTTCACGTATGTTAATTATAAAAGGTATATTTAAAGTTATGTTAAAACATTTGCATGATGGATTTCATTTTTTCTCTTTCACCTTAGTAAGTTTTTATTAGTATGTTCTTTTTTTCTAAATATATTTTTATTGATTTTAGAGAGGAAGGGAAACGATAGAGAGATAGAAACATCGATGACAGAGAAACATCATCGATAGACTGCCTCCTGCATGCCCCCTACTCTGCTCTGATGGGGAGTTGAACTGTGACCTCCTGGTTCATGGGCTGACACTCAACTACTGAGCCACAACAGCAAGGCTGTAATTATATTTTTTCACCAAATGATCATCAATTTATTTCTTATAACACAACTTTTATAAGCTACACCTCCCCAAATTTTTAGGACAAATACTTTATATGTAGATAAGCTGAGCTTGTCACACAATAGGTGC
>NW_006296405.1:432123-447687 GCF_000327345.1 Myotis davidii
CGGCATGCCCCCTACTCTGCTCTGATGGGGAGTTGAACTGTGACCTCCTGGTTCATGGGCTGACACTCAACTACTGAGCCATACTGGCTAGGGCTAGACTATTAGTACTTTCTTAAGTTTGTAGCAATCAGAGCATACTGCAAATTAGAAGAGGATGATCAGAAAGATGTTGGGACCTGGTTTCTTCTCCCAAGTTACGTCAAACCTAAGCCACTGGTCACTCAAACAAGTTTCCTTTTTATTTTTATTTTATTATTTTTTAAAATATATTTTTATTGATTTGAGAGAGGAAGTGAGAGAAACTTCAATCATGAGAGAGAATCATTGATTGGCTGCCTACACACGCAATTATTGATCTCAGAGAGGAGATTTCAGAGAGGAAGTGAGAGAAACTTCAATGATGAGAGAGAATCATTGATTGGCTGCCTACACACGCCACACTGGGAATCGAGCCTACAACCTGGACATGTGCCCTGACCGGGAATCGAACCGTGACCTCCTGGTTTATAGGTTGATGCTCAACCTCTGAGCCACGCCAGCTGAGCATCCTTTTTATTTTTAAACCTCACTTAGTTTTTTAAAGTTCATAGTTTTTCCATTGTTTTAGTTTTTTATAACCTGACTTTTCTAGTAAAATGATGCATCATTTTAAAGTGATGTCATGTGTTTTGACATATTTGGTTACTTGCAACAACTTTAAATAATTTAATAATATTAGAGACCAAAATTTGGTCGCTATTGATAGACTAACTGGTGGACAAAAATGCTACCGTTACTATTTTGGGGGCCCCTTTTAATAACAAAACTGAAAAAGTTTTTTTTTTTTTAAACAGCATGTTGTGGTATAATTGACATAAAACTGCCCATATTTAGGTATACAATTTGATAAGTTTTGACAAGTTTGTACACTCATGAAACTGTCGCTACTAGAATTCTACTTAACATCATGAGTTTATGTTTATTTTCCCAATTTAATGCTATATATTATTGTATCCACAATAATGATATTTTCAATTATTTTTTTAATGAGGTTTCATCATTTAGAGTTTTAAAATACTGATTCCCTTTCCTCTATCCTTATGCCACTGGTATCTGACAGGAATTATTACTTTATATCACTTTGATGTCTGCTAAGCTTATTTCTTTGCATCCAAAGACCCCTTACAATCTCTACTCCAAACTAATGCGCGCTATCTGTAACATCATTTTCTTCTTTTAAAAAATCTTTCAGTAATTTCTTATTTTTTTAATTTTTCTTGATTTTAGAGAGAGAGAAACATCGATTTGTTTGACCACTTATTTATGCATTCATTGGTTGATTCCTGTATGTGCCCTGACTGGGGATCGAACCTGCAACCTTGGCGTGTTGGACCGATGCTCTAACCAACTGAGTTACCAGGCCAGGGATTCAGTAATTTCTCATCACGTACATTAATGAAGTCATGGTCTGGCCGCTGTCTACATGAACTTTATCTCCTGCTACTCTCCCCATAGGCATACTGTGTTCCAACACTGTGAAACTACTTAGAATTCCCCAAATGTGCCATTCTTGAGCCGTTGCTTTACCACACTGTTGTTGGTCTTTTGAATTCAGGTTAGACTTGACTGCTTCTGAGAAACCTTTCCTGAGACTCTACTTTTTAAACATAATCACAGAAGTATCGTCACCATCCCTTAAAAAAAAAAATCAGTAGCCCTGGCCGGTGTGGCTCAGATGGTTGAGCGTCTTCCCGTGCACCAAAAGGTCATTGGTTCGATTCCTGGTCAGAGTTATGGGCTCAATCCCAGTAGGGGGTGTGCGGGAGGCAGCCAGATGTTTCTCCCCCCTCTTTCTAAAATCAATAAAGACATATTTTTTAAAAAATCAATAATTGTTAATATCATAAAATATCTTACCAGTTTTACATATCCCATGTGGTTTTTTGTCTGTTTTTAATCTTCGCCCAAGGATATGTTTTTATTGATTTAAGAGAGAGGAAGGGAGAGAGGGTGTGAGAGAAACATGGATCAGTTGCCTCTTGTACCCGCCGTGACCAGGAATTGAATTTGCAACCTAGATATGTGCCCCAACCGGGAATCAAACCCACAATTTTTTTGGTTTACAAGGCGATGCTCTAACCATTGAGCAACCCAGCTGGGGCTCCTCACAGTGTTATACTTTTTTTTTCTTTTACAATTTGCACCAATATAATCCTCCAATTTACTTTTTCCGCAGATCGATTTGGGATGTTGCCATTGGATGAGCCTGCTGTTCTTGTTAGTGAATTCCTAGATCGGTTTCAAAGCCTTTGTCACTTGGACCTTCAGCTTCCTTCCCTGAAGCCAGAGGACTTGAAAACTATGGTGAGCTTTTCTTGACTAGCCTTCCGTGGCCTCAGTTGTCACCAGCGTGTATATGTGAAGCATTTCTTTTAATGACAAGAGGACGCAGATTGCTTTGAAGAGAACCACTGGCATGTGACTCAGTTGTCCTTTTTCAGTTTTCATCAGAAAGGTGACTGTTGAGCCTGGCTGGTGTTTCTCAGTGGTTGTCAACCCATGAACCAAGAGGTCACAAGTTCGATTCCTGGTCAGGCCACACGTACGGGCTGCGGGCTCAGTTCCCAGTGTGGGGCGTGCCACGGGCAGCCGGTCACTCGTTCTCTTTCACAGATGTTTCTATCTCTCCATCCTCCCTTCCTCTCTCTAAAATCAATTAAAAATATTTTTTAAAAAAAGAAAGAAAGGTGACTATTAAGTGTTTAAGTAAATGGGTTCCATTTAAACTTTTAGATATGATTCTTTAAGTGGCATAAATTCAATTTTATACTGATTTGTTACTGAAACTGTTTAACAGAAGATACTGAAATGTTATTTCATATGGTTTATTGACTATCATTTCCCAAAGAAAGTGCTAGAGGAGAAGTTATAAACTCCCTCCTCTCTTGTGAACAGAAATCTTGAAATGTTCTGGCCCGTCTGTACTTTGAATGTGTACTGTCTCATTCCCTCACCTGGTAAGTACTTTGAAAACAAGCTTCATTGTAGGAACTAGAAGCTATTATTTTGCTTCTTCATGATGAGAGGTAGTTACGGATGTTAGCATCAAACCTCTGATGCCTATTACAACTTTCACCCTGTCCCTAGCCAAGGTAATTTTTTTTAATCCTCATCCGAGGATATGGATTTTTTTAAAAATTGATTTTGAGAGAGAGGAAGGGAGAGAGAGAAATTGATGTGAGAGAGAAATATCGATTGGTTGCCTCCCGCATGTGCCCCGACCAGGGATCAAATCCACAATCTATATATGTGCCCTGACTGGGATTCGAACCTGCAGCCTTTTGGTGTATGGGACGATACTCCAATCATCTGAGCCACCCAGCCAGGGCCCACGGCAATTTTTTTCCACCCTGTCATCGTTCTTTAAAAACTGTGGCTCTTGTTCTGTCAAAAAGTAAATCCATTGTCAGGCCAAGATATAAACAGTGACCTTTTTTCATTATTTGGGTTTGAAGTTTACAGGTTTCAGAGAAAATGTGCAGTTGGTAAACTGAAAACAAATTGGTAGTATGAAAAGATTTGGTGGTTCCAGGAAAACTGCCACCTTCTCCATCAGCAGACCTGGAGCAGTTCAGAAGCTTCTGTGTGCTGCTGTCACGTAGCGCGGTCTCAGGACAGCTTCTCCAGTGAAGAGACCTGCCTTGTATTTGTCATGATTTCTGCCTTGGATTATCTAGGTGTATTATTATGTATAATTTTCTTTTCATGGTGACTAAAACTTGAAGCTTTTTTTGGGTTCCTTTGCAGTGCTTTACAGAAGACAAGATCAGTCTTCTCCTGCACCTACTTGAAGATGAACTTGACCACGGAACTGATGAGAGAAAAACTGCCACCAAATTAGGCTCCGATATCCAAGTCCACGTCACTGCCTGTATTCTCTCTGTGTGTGGCTGGGTAGCATGTAGGTTAGTCAGCAGATTTGGCCGGGGGACATCATACACCATGTACTTTAGTCACTAATAGTATTTGGAGATCACATGGTGTTTCCTATGAGGAAAGTAGAGACAGAGAGAAACTGAAGAGGTGGGGGTATGAGGGGACAGTTAACCAGAATTAGAACTCAGAAATTTTTGAACATACGTGAACTTTGTTTCTTTCACTGTCACTTCCCAGCTGGGAATTTGTGTTCCTATAAACAATGAAGCTCCTTTCTACTTTCAGACAGGAAGAAAAATGAGTTCAGTTGATAAAAACTAGCAAAGGAAACACCAGCTGGAGTCTTCTAGGCCCCCATGTTGGTGTTTCCATTCTAGCTGCTCAATTTGGCGTAGACTCCCTCTGAGGTAGAAGACTGTCAGAACCAATCTTGACTTATTTTAATATGCTTTCTTTGGTAGATGAAGGAATAATTTTCATTTAAAAGGGAAAAGTTTTAAGAGGGATAGAGAAGTTTATAAAACATAACTTTTAAAAGTCTTGCCATAGAAGAGCACACCAAGACTAGGTATTTTTATAGGAAATAAATGACAGATGATGACCTTGGGGGTCCTGAGATAGAGGACTGGGACCCTGGAGAAGACGTGTCCCCAGTCACTGGACTGTTTCAGATTTGTTGGATGAGATAAAGCATACTTGCAAATCATTACACCTAGTCCCTTGGAAATATCACCCTTTGAGAAAACTCTTCTGTTCCTACCTAGTTCTTCCTTGGAACCGATGCAGCTCTCCCTGATAACGTGTTCACATTGTATGAGGAAAGTGGGGCTCTGGGGCTTCCAGCAGATTGAGTCATCCGTGATCGACATGGACACATCCTTTGTCCTGACCAGCTCCCCGACCCCTGGCCCTGAGGGGCGGCCAGAGCGCTTCCTCTTGGTGCCCGAGTCTCCTCGGAGGATGATGACTCGGAGCCAGGATGCCTCGTCTTCCCCAAGTTCAGAGCAGGTATAGACTTGATGGGCTTGTTTGGGGTGAACTTTTTAAAAACAGCATTCTTGGCCCTGGCCAGATACCTCAGTTGGTTAGAGCCTCGTCCTAATACACCAAGGTTACAGGTTCAATCTCCAGTTAGGGCATATGCAAAAATGAACCAATGAATGCATAAATAAATGAAGCAACAAATCAGGGTCTTTCTCTCTCTCTCTCTCTCTCTCTCTCCCCCTAATAAGAAACAAATCAATGTCTTTCTCGCTCTCTCTCTCTCTCTCTCTCCCCCTCTCTCCCTCTCTCCCTCTCTCCCTCCCCCACTCTCTATCTCTCTCCCACTCTCCCTATTTCTCTCTCTCCCTTCCTCCTTCCCCCACTTGCCTTCTCTCCCTTTCCCTCTCTCAAATCAATAAATAAAATTTAAAAAATAAAAACAGCATTCTTGTCAAAAATGTTGTTGGTGGAAAAGTTGGGAGTTCACTTAGGAGTCAGTTCTAACCACATTGATACCCATAGTGGTTTTATTTACCAGTTGCAATGGAAAAGCTAGATTCATTGTTTTGTATAGAAATCTAATATTCTCAGAAACTAAATTCTTATCATTTAAACTCTAAAGTACTTTCACACGCTTCTAGAAATACTTCTCCTGACCATAGTCACTAAGAACATTGGTGTATTTCCATTATCATCTCCCCTTCCTCAGGCTGAAAGGAGCCCAGGACCCATCTTCTCTCGAACTCGGAGCTGGGACTCTTCCAGTCCTGTTGACCGCCCTGAGCCAGAGGCCGCTAGTCCCACCACCAGGACCCGCCCAGTGACCCGGAGCATGGGAACAGGAGACACCTCTGGCCTGGAAGTGCCATCCAGTCCTCTTCGGAGAGCCAAACGAGCCCGCTTCTGCTCATCCAGCAGCTCGGTGAGTCCACCTGTACATACAGAAACCACTGAGCACAAAGAGCACGCGACACCCTCACCCACAGCACAGAGAAGCAGGCGTGCGCTCTTCCTGTAGCTAAAGGTTAGCCGTGTGAATAAGTTTAAAGATGGGTGACCAAAGGGAAAACATTGAAGGGTTTTGTCATTTGTTTCTTTGGGATGGATTCTGGAGAGGTAATAACTATGTCAGGGTAGGACAGAAGTGAGGTAGAGGAACAGACCAGACAACTAATAGTGCCTCTGAATTTACGTAGCACTGCCCTTCATTAACACTGTTCTCCTTGTCCTCCGTCAGGACACGTCTTCACGAAGCTTCTTTGATCCCACCTCTCAGCATAGAGACTGGTGCCCTTGGGTGAAGATCACACCTGGCAAGGAAACCAGGGAGAATGGTGGAACAGAGGACAGTGCCAGCGCCCTGGCAGAGCCAGGCTGGAAGGCAGTGCTGAACATCCTCCTGGCCCATAAGCAGTCTAACCAGCCAACTGAAACAGATGCCCTGGTGAGATGAGCCGTTGTCTGGAGTGTGTGAGGCACTCGCCGTTTATGGGTTGAGGAGCAGAGCTAGTCCTATAATTAGCACCCTGCCTGCCCTCAGCTTTCGTAAGTCCAGTTAGACTCCGTCTGGTTTCATCCAGAGAATAGGCATGGAACTGGTTCGATCTTTCTGCACTTTAGAATATGGCATTCTAGCAGGTTCTGAGAAATTCTTTTTGTCTTCTCAACTAGAATGTCTCAAAGGGAAGAGGAGTAGAGAAATAGAAATAGATGACTAGGCAGCTGCTCCAGCCTCATGTTGCAGAACAGCTGCTTTTTCCATCCATTGCTGTCACTGGCATTTGGAGCCTGGCCCGTTAACTTAGCTGCCTAGAGCACTGTGCTCTGGCGCCCAGACTGCAGTGTGATTCCTCACAGTGGGCAGGTTACTCTGGTTACTTTGCCCTGAGACACGGCCTCGGACTTGTGCGCTGAACCTCAGCTAGCCATCGCAGTCATGACTGCTGCCAGTCACCAAGACGGGGAAGCGCCAGTCCGGCATGACAGCTGAGAAAACAAGGCAGGTGTTTGCTCTGTGCAAAGGCTGGAAGTGGTAAGAGGTGGGCACTAAGGAACCATGACAACTGGGTTCTCTTTTCTTTGCTGGCTCATTCCCTAAGTTGCCTTGTAGCCTGCCTGGTGTAAATATGATAATTTCTGACCTCTGTTCCCTCCAAGGACAAAGTAAAATAATGCTCGACAGATGTTTACAAGAAGCATTTCCAGACATGGTTCTGTAGGGTCACAGGGTTCCACTGGAAGGAACTATAGTGATGCTAAAAGCCCAAGGATGTACATTTGTACCCTTAGTAAATGTACAGATGAAGGCTTTTCCAAGTCTTTGCAGGAAAAAAAATCTGCATTTTTCCAATTTAAAAACTTGAAAATATATAAAGCTATCTGAAGAATAAATATTTGACCTACCTCTCAAATTGGAAAGATTAGATCTATCTTTGCACATAAATTCTCTCTGCCTAGAGCTTCATGAAATAATGTACTGCCAGTTTTTATTAACTTCCTCCCTCACTTCAGACTAACAAGAAATCCCACAGGCCCCTTTTTTCTTTTCTTTTCTTTTTTTTTTTTGGTAGTGGGAAAAGTTGGCCTCATAATTGGCCCTGGGTTCCAGGACTTTTGAAATCCTTTTGGGCAGCTTGTCTTTTAACCTCCCCACAGCTGCTGTGGCTGGGAAGTACAAAGCTTAATGAGGCTGTGGTAAGGGATCTTGATGTTGGAAAAAAGTTTACACTGTTCTTCAACTTGCTTGTTTCAACTTTGTCACTTTATTAACTAAATTGCTCTCAGTCTCTAGTAAGAGCTCAAACTTTTCCCTCCTGCGACTTCCTTTTATTGAGACCCTCATGCACAAAGAGATAAGAAAACAGTGAGAGTGTCATTATGTCAGAAATCGGGGTGACTTTATGGATTATCTTGTTAGATACTGTTTGTGCTCTCACTGCTTGTGACTCAAAGGCAGAGAGAACCAAGTGTTCCAAATCACTGAGAACTTTTTTATCTTTTAGGGAATTGTTTTGTCTCCCTGTAACACCATTTCTCAGAATCTCAGATCACTTCATAGGCAGAATCAAGTGGCGATGAGACTCTTCCTATTATTAGCTCTGCTGGCTAAAACATGAAGCTGAGAAGACCAAGGTTATAGTTTAAACTCTTAATGGTCATTTAACTTTGTTTTATTCCTTGGCCTTCGATTATATTATTAACTCCAGCTGGGTATCACGTAAATGTGAGTCCTTGTTCACAAGAAATAATGAACTAGGACCGATTCAGCATCACAGATAAGAAACCAGAGCAAAATGTGTGCTGCGCTCTGGTGGGTCAGAAGTGTCATCCTCACATAGAAAGGTTAGGACAAATACAGATATTTGGAGAGAAAACATGAGCCGTATTTTAGAAACTTAGAGTGTGATAGCAAGAATTTAACAATAGAACACAAGCTTGACTTTTATCCTGGCTTTAGGTAGATATGATGTATAGCACTACATAAAGTTAACTTGCTTTACTCAATCTTGGCTATATCTAGATCATCGTTGGAGAAATGTACAGACCAAGCCTAATGCTGTTATGTATCCTTCATCTCTGTGAAAAAAGTTTAGTCTCTAATAATGAGCTTTTCTACCCATAGAGTCTGTCTGAGAAATCAAGGAAAGTATTCCGAATATTCCGGCAGTGGGAATCTTTATGCTCATCCTGAAGCTATCCCAGCCCTTCCTGGAGAGAAGTGGAATGAGTGATGTTGAAAAATAAAGCCTGCATCTCCTTGGATCAGCGGATGCCAAGTCTGTCTCCGTTTGGTTTAATCGGAAGGAGCTCCTGCCCTTCCAGACGCACTGAGTGTCACCGTCTGCATTGGACTGAGGGGAACCGTTCCCTCACGGGGATGTGGACCTGATGAGGCACAGCAAACCTGGTTCCATGGAACTAGTACTAGACGGAGGGCCAAGTACATGAGCACTTTCAGTGTCTTTAGTGTGAGCCGCGTTTCAAGGACTCATATATCCCAAGAATATGACTATGTGTTAATAAATTTTTGGTAAAATTTTTATGCTGGACAATTGTTTTCCTCCTTGCCTTCTGGGCTGATGTAAAGGAAGCAGAAACAGAAAATTTCAGTGGATCAGTAAACAAAGTCAAATTTTTAGTTTTCAGATTAGCTGCAAAGCCTAAAATTTATTTGTGTTTCTAGTCAAAGAAGGTATTCCTAAACCAGAGCCAAGATGATGTCCATTATGTCACCAGGAATATCTCCTGATGTCTTCAGTGAGTAGTAAGCCCATCATTCTCTCTTCACTTTAATAATAACAATAGGAGAGGAAGGCCCTTCAGAAGAGACCCCTCTCCGTGTGCCTTCTAATGCCTGGCTCCCCTGAGTGGGGCTCCCAAGGCTTTCATGCTGGTGGGAGCATCAGTCACCATGGTGAAGACTGACCCGCCCCATCTAAAAGACTGTCCACTATAAAGTAGCCATGAAGACTAGAAAGTAGTTATTCTCTGAAATGTCATATTTTCTTTCAGTAACTGGTTGGTTGGCTTTACAACCCAGACCATTTATACTGAAGTATTTTATTTATTTTTTAATTTTAATTTTATTTTATTAATTTCAGAGAGGAAGGAAGAGGGAGAAAGAGTTAGAAACATCGATGAGAGAGAAACCTAGACCAGCTGCCTCCTGCACACCTCCCCCGGGGGATGTGCCCGCAACCCAGGTACATGCCCTTAACCGGAATCGAACCTGGGACCTTTCAGTCCGCAGACCGACGCTCTATCCACCGAGCCAAACCGGTTTCGGCAATACTCAAGTATTTTAAAGAAAATAATAGACATTATAATATTTCACCCATGCTAAACTTTATATCTATGAAAAATAGAACATTTTGTACCCAACAAAAATTAATAATCCCCTAGTATCATCTAATATCCAGTCCATGTTCAAAATTTTTATTTGTTCCCAAGATGTTCTTTACATTTGATTAGTCCAAACCAGGATTCAGTTCAGGGTCATGGTTTGCATAAATGTCTTTACTATAAAGAGATCTTTTTCCCATGCATAACTTGATATTTTCCTCTCTCCCCCACCCCCTTTTAGAGAGAAAGAGACATCGAATTGTTGTTCCACTTATTTATGCATTCATTGGTTGATTTTTGTATGTGCCCTGACCAGGGATTGAACCCAAACCCTGGCACTTCAGGATGATGCTCCAACCAACTGAGCCACCTGGCCAGGGCCATCCATGCATATCAGATTTTAAATCTGTCATTTCTAATCCTGACTTTTAAAATGGTAATTAGTGTTGCTCTCTCCTCTATCAGTGGGAGAGGCCATTAGAAGCTGCTTCCAGGTTATTTTTTGGGAGGTGCTCTTCTGCCTTTGGCAGTGCTGATTGGCGTGACTCTTCATCATCGTCTCCATGGTCCCTTTAGAGCAGCTGTTCTCAACCTGTGGGCCGCGACCCCTTTGGGGGTCGAACGACCTTTTCACAGGGGTCGCCTAAGACCATCGGAAAACACATATATAATTACATATTGTTTTTGTGATTAATCACTATGCTTTAATTATGTTCAATTTGTAACAATGAAATTGGGGGTCACCACAACATGAGGAACTGTGTTAAAGGGTTGCGGCATTAGGAAGGTTGAGAACCACTGCTTAGAGGTTGACTAATGGCAGTGCTAATGTTTACAGAATGAGACCTTTGCTCCAAGGTGGGAAGCCATCTGGTGACTGAGCCTGAAGTCTGTCCTCTAGAAGCCATAGCTTCCAGGTGACAATTTCTTAAGGAGTGCTTACATTTTCCCACAATAATTTTAAATCTATACCTCCCTCCAAAAAAAGGACTCACATTTCTTTAAAGTTGGCAAAGCTCCACCGTTTTTGTTTGTGTGGGTTTGTTGTTGTTTTTTAACTATAAATGGAAACAGGTTGGAATAGACATGGTATAATTCAAGAAGCATTAAGTCTCCTCCACGTGTGAGGCTCTGTATATAATGCAAAAATAAATGACTACTTGGTTCCTACCTTTGAAAAGTTTATAGTCCAGGCTGAAAGACACATTTGTACACAGATGTTGCACAAGATAAAGAATGTTAAATATTCTAGGAGAATTATACAAGAACTTAATTCTCATGTATGGAATTGGAGAGAATTTCAGTCAAGATATAGGTTTGAGACAGATGAGTGGGAGGTGTAGGCGCCATGAGAACAGGGACCTTGTCTGTTTTATAATCTTAACATTTAAAAACTGCACATGGTAGACACTTAATAAAAGAAGAGCATTTGAGGCTTAAGGGACATTGTGAGTAAATAAGCAGAGTGTCACATGTTCCTGAAAGAGCAGGTATTCTGTGTGGCTGGACCTTCGCATTCTAGAGTAGAAGAGAGAGGCTAAGAGAATAGAGATTGGGCCAGACTGGAGCCTTATATGTTATACTGAGGAGGAGTTTGGTCTTGATTCTGTGGTAAGAGAGAAGCTGTTAGATTTTTGAACAGGGCACTAACATCTGTGCTTAGGTAGATCACTCTGGTGTCTGTGTATAGTGTGCATTGGGGAGACAAGCAGGCTCTGAGAGAGGTATGACGGCAGGGGAAATGGATAATTGATAGAAATGTCAGCAGTGACTTCAACATGATCATTTTGGGTGTGAGGAAGAGGGGAGGAATCAAGGACGACATTGAGGTTTGTGGCCTAACCAATCAGGATAGGGAACTCAGGTAGAGAGGGAAGATAACAGTTAGATTTTTAACATTTTGAGTTCAGTATCTGTCTAGAAATGATGTGCTAGAGACTGGCCAGCATGGCTCAGTAGTTGAGCGTTGACCTATGAACCAAGAGGTCAAGGTTTGATTCCCAGTCAGGCCACATGCCCAGGTTGCGGCTCGATCCCTAGTGTGGGGCGTGCAGGAGGCAGCCGATCAATGATTCTCTCTCATTGAGTTTCTATCTCTCTCTCCCTCTCCCTGCCTCTCTGAAATTGATAAAAATATATTTTTTTAAAAATAAAAATTAGCCGAACTGGTTTGGCTCAGTGGATAGAGCATCGGCCTGCGGACTGAAAGGTCCTGGGTTCGATATCGGTCAAAGGCATGTACCTAGGTTGCGGGCACATCCGCAGTGGGAGGCAGCTGATCAATGTTTCTCTCTCATCAATGTTTCTAACTCTATCCCTCTACCTTCCCCTTTGTAAAAAAAAATCAATAAAATATATTTTAAAAAAAGAGCTGAACTATTTTAAAGAAGCATTCATCCTTAAACTGTACATTATATTTTCACATGCTTTTTTGAATAATACTGTTTCATAAGAAACCATTTTCAATGAAACCATCACCCTCTCACTCCTCTCTGTAAAAAATCAATAAAATATATTTTTAAAAAAATAAATAAAATAAAAATAAAAAAATAAAAATTAGAAATGATGTGCTTGAGGTCAGGAGAGGAGGATTCCGTGTGTTGAAACTGAATGCTCAGCACCTATAGAACCATGTAAAGTGAACCCATCAGCCTTATTGTCTTCTCACAGGATCTTAATCCCAGCCTGTTTAACTGTGTCTCGGAGGGCTCAAGGCTACCTGTCAGAATTTCTGGCAAATACACTACAAGGCTGGACTGAGTATACTTTCAAACAATGATGGGTGTTCTCAGATGGGGTGATGGTTTGTTTTCTGTGGGATGCCTGGATAGCTGTTAAAACATTATTTCTGGATGTGTCTGTGAAGATGTTTCAGGAGGAGATTAGCATTTGAATTCGTGAACTGAGTGAAGAAACTTGCCCTCACCAGTGCCAGTGGGCATCATCCAATGCACTGATAGGCTAGATAGAACAAAAAGACAGGAGAAACCAATTTGTTCTTTGCTTGAGATGGCACATCCATCTTCTGTCCTTAGACATCGGAACTCCTGGTTCTCAGGCCAGGACTTACACTGCTGGCTCTCCCGGTTTTCTGGCCTTAAGTCTGGGGCTGGAACTATACCACCAGCTTTCCTTGTCTCCAGCTCGCAAAAGGCTTCTTAGCCTCTGTAATCCTGTGAGCCAATTCCCATAATCTCCTTCTGCATATCCGATTGGTTCTGTTTCTCTGGAGAATTCTGACCAGTACAGATGGGATTGAGCTCATGAACTTTGTTCCCAGAACATCTGTGGTCTTCCACATATAGGACGTCACTTCACCCCAGGCTGTTCATTCTTGTGGCTTGTTCCAAAGGTTTGATTTGGCCTTTCTAGGATCCCACTTTTCCTAATTTGGTTCTTTATTTGAAAAATGTTTGGGTTTTTTGGCAGATCCTTTTAAAGTAAATAATGGCCTAAGATATCATTTTTGCTTCTTTAATATCTACAAAGGGAGCATTATATCATCATCCTAAGGACTTTCCCCACGTGCACTAGCCACACTGGGCAGCTCATTGTCTCCTGCTGGTAAAGAGAACTTTCAAAGCCTTCCTCTCTGCCTCGCACATCAGAGCCTTCTTTTGCCACCTTGATCCCAGTGTCAGAGCAGGTGGGGGTAGCTCACAGACCCCCTGCTATTCAAGGCTAGTCAGACTCCCTGGCTTGGCCAGTCCTCCCAGCCTTCAGACTCTTCTTGTATTGTTTTTCTCCACTAAGGCCTCCAGGATTCTGTGTTTTATTTAAACAAAGGTTGCATTTCCCATCTAGGTTGATGGCGTTTTCACAGAGGGAAAGACCGAAGCTCAAAAACTTTTAGTAACAAGCTCTGCCATCTAGGTAGAATGTGGCAGAGCCGCACTCGCTCCATTTTCCAGCCGTCTGTTCTTTTCATTATAATACAGCTGGGATCCCTTCCAGCACGGCAGTCCTCTGATCCTTCCCAAGTACAAAGTCAAAATCTGCCTCTCACCGCAGCAGGGAATGCCTTGCATCTGCTCATGGGACACGGCTGCCCAGAAGTGAGGCCTTTGCCTGGCCCTTTAAAACTTTAGCCAACTTCAATACACTCTGGCGGCTGGAACATTCCCTCTGGGGGCTTTTCTCATTTACCCATCAAACGCAGAGACCGGTTGTGGCTGCCCTCAGAGCCAGCGTTTACATCCGTCCGTCCGCGGCCTTCCATTTTAACAACAAAATCAGCTGCATGTACAGCTTGACCAACAGCAGAAGTTACAAACACTTCCTCCTCCTCAGTTTCCCTGCTATTTTTAGTCTGATGCCTGTTCTGGGTTTTCCTTGCGTAGGTGGCTGTTCTCTGGGTCCGCTGACGCATGCCCTCAGAGCGGAGGCTGCACCTGAGCCTTTAATTAGAACCCATTCATCCCGGCTTTATCCTGGCTTTTTCTCTCGTGGCTCCTTGGCTGGGGTGGTGGTGGTGACAGTCTTTCTTTCCACCACGCCTCTCCAGTCCAATCAGCATCACGTAGCTGAAGCCAATTAGTAAGAAAGGGAAACGGGAACAAAGTTTGTAGGAAGGGCTCTGGGGAGGGCTGGTAGTTTACCCAGAGCTTACCCAAAGACTCAGGCCGTGTGGATCATGTGCTGCTCAGCTTTCTGTCCTCCCTCCTGTCAGCTCCCTGTCACTCTCCCGGTGGGTAGGTCCAGAATAAAACGGGCAGGTCCAGAATAAAACAGGCTGTCTGCCACAGCCCTCAAGAGGGTGGAAATGGGACCATAAAATGTCAGACCCAGAGGGAATTCCAGATTTACAACGAGGCCCCACTGGTCTCATGAGGAAACCAAGGTCCCCGAGATAAGAAAATCATTTTTAGCCTCCACGTCCATTTCCCAGCCAGTCCTGCCCAGCCGTAACTAGACCCAAAGGGGAAGAAGGAAATGGCATGAGAGTACCAGAGGGGCCGGTGGGGTTCAAGCCATTTTAAAGTGACAGTGAAGCAAAGACTGCGCCGGGGGCAGCCTCTGGGACACGAGAGAGAGGAAGATGTTTGAACAGGAGAACCCTGAACATCGATATCCTCACTACTGCAAATAGCTCCCACAGCAAGTATACACTACGTATTCTACGTGCTACATAGTTCACCTCGCGCAAGGTCACACGGCCGGTAAGTGAAAAGACCAGAATTCAAACTCAATCCTGTGCTGCTAACTATACTGTCTGCCTCCTAACCAAAAATAGAGTTCAAAAGAGGAGAAGTTGTATACCTGAAGATGTTCAGCACATGGTTACTTATAATAAGTTGAAAATAACCTGTAAGTTGAAAACAGCCCTGGCTGGTGTAGGTCGGTTGGGCATCGTCCGTGCACTGAAAGGTGCCAGTTTGATTCATCATGGTCAGGGCTCATGCCTGGATTGTGGGCTTGATCCCAGCGGGGGTCGTAGAGGAGGCAGCTGATTACTGTTGGTGTTTCTCTCTCTTCTATGTTTCTATCTCTCTCTCCCTCTCCCTCCCTCTCTCTTTGAAATCAATAAAAACACATTTTTTTTAAAGTTTTTCTATTTAATTGATTTTCTGATTCTTTTTGTATGCCTTTGATATAAAGTAGGTGAAAAACCATCTAAGTAATAGCAATAAGTGACAACATTAAAATCCTATCTAATAAAAGACAAAAAGGGTAATTGACCATACCTTCACTATGCTTCCCATTGGCTAATCAGGGCGATATGTAAATTAACCACCAACAAAGATGGTGGTTAATTTGCATACATAGGCTCCAAGCAGTGGAGTGAAGCCAAACGGCCCAGGAGCTGGCGGAGCAGCAAGGCCT
>NW_006296405.1:447776-451588 GCF_000327345.1 Myotis davidii
GGAGCTCAGCCAGAGCGCAGGCCTGGGTGCTGGGTGCCAGAGGAAAACTGGTGCCAGCAGCCAAGGGAAGGGAAGGCCTATTGCATGAATCTTTTCATGCAACAGGCCTCTAGTACAATAACAATAAAGTTGTGTGTTTTTTGTTCTTCTTGTTGTTAATCCTCACCCGAGGAGACCTTTTCCATTAATTTTTAGAGAGAGTGGAAGTGAGGGGAAGAGACAGAGAGAGAAACATTGATGTGAGAGAGACCACTTGATTGGTTGCCTCCCACATGCTCCACCACTGACTACATTCTCTCAGGAGCAGGGCTGATCCTACTAGAAGTTGCCTTTTTGTATGCATAGTACAAGCATGGTTTCCATGGGAACATTTCAGAAGAAGGATTCTGGCTCTTTGTGGCCTTGGATAAACAATGGATCGATGCTTCTGAGAAGCCCAGAACCTTCTCTCTACCTCCTCCAATGCTGTTTACAGCCCCTCCCACCACACATACAAAAAACAAGTGAATACCTTCACTATGCTTCCCATTGGCTAATCAGGGCGATATGTAAATTAACCACCAACAAAGATGGTGGTTAATTTGCATACATAGGCTCCAAGCAGTGGAGTGAAGCCAAACGGCCCAGGAGCTGGCGGAGCAGCAAGGCCTCCCGGCCCTGGGATCAGCAGAGCAGCGAAGCCTGATGGCTCGTGGGGGGGGGGGGGGGCATATGGCTGGAGCTCAGCCAGAGCGCAGGCCTGGGTGCTGGGTGCCAGAGGAAAACTGGTGCCAGCAGCCAAGGGAAGGGAAGGCCTATTGCATGAATCTTTTCATGCAACAGGCCTCTAGTACAATAACAATAAAGTTGTGTGTTTTTTGTTCTTCTTGTTGTTAATCCTCACCCGAGGAGACCTTTTCCATTAATTTTTAGAGAGAGTGGAAGTGAGGGGAAGAGACAGAGAGAGAAACATTGATGTGAGAGAGACACATTGATTGGTTGCCTCCCACATGCTCCCCAGCTGGGCCAGGAATCAAGCCGACAACTGAGGAAGGTGACCTTAACCAGTGTCAAACCCGTGTCCCTTCAGTCCACGGGCCGATAGTCTAACCACTGAGCCAAAACAGCCAGGGCAATAATAGTTTTATCTTGAGAGTTGCCAAATAATTATTGCCTACTTTTGGTAAATATTCTAAATGCAAACAAATATATCAAACACATTCTTTGTAGACTACTAGCTCCTACTGGCCATCATTTTTCACAGTTTATAGGCTGGGCAGGAAGGCTACCTGTTCTAAATCATATAGTAAGAATAGAAGGAGCTCTGCCCTCCTCTCCGCCCTTCCTTCCGATCACCTTCACTCCACCTTCGCTCCAGTGTAGAATCTAGTTCATCCTTTTCTGGGCTGGGCCTCTTCATAGCTGTTAAAAAGGAATGGCTGCAGCCCAGCTGGCATGGCTCAGTGGATAGAGTGTCAGGCTTTGGACTGAAGGGTCCCGGATTCTATTCCAGTCAAGGGCACATGCCCGGGTTGAGGCTCGATTTCCGGTAGGGGACGTGCAGGAGGCAGCAGATCAATGATTCTCTCTCATCATTGATGTTTTTGTCTCTCTCTCCCTCTCCCTCTCTGAAATCAATTTTAAAAATATATACATAAAAAAAAAGAAATGGCTGCACATCCACATTCACAGCAGCATTATTCACAATAGTCAAGGTAGAAGCAACCTAAGTGCCCATGGGCAGGTGAATGGGTAAAGAAAATGCGGTGTAGACAGACAATGACATGTTATTCAGCCTTAAAAAAGAAGTAAATCCTGCCCTACCCGGTTTGGCTCAGTGGATGGAGCGAAGACCTGCGGACTAAAGGGTCCCGGGTTCGGTTCTGGTCAAGGGCACATGCCCGGGTTTCCGGTTGACTCCCAGTGGGGAGTGTGCAGGAGATGGCTGATCGATGATTCTCTCTCATCATTGATGTTTCTATCTCTCTCTCCTTCTTCCTTCCTCTCTGAAATCAATAAAAACATATTTAAAAAATAAAGGAGTCAGACTTGTAGAAAGTCGAATGTGGTTACCAGGTGCTGGGAGAAGGAATATGGGAGTTGGCATTGAGTGGGTACAGAGCTTCAGTTTTGCAAGATGAAAAAGTTCTGGAGTTTTATACACGACAGTATGCATGTAGCTGACACTACTTACTGTACGGTCAGATATCGTTAAGATGGAAAATTTTATGTTATCTTGTTTTGGGGTGTGTGTGTTTTTACCACATTAAAAAGAAAAGAAGTGGCTACTTCTACTGCGGTCCACCTTTCATGTGTACAGAACAAGACCAGTCTTGAATTCTGTCCCCTTAATCCCTCCTGTTAGGTTTGGGGAGCAACAGTCGTCACCCCTCTTCCTCTGTTGGTGTGCCTGGCTCAGGGTCATGGCTCAGCAGTGCCATGGTCCTGGTCTTCCATGAGCTTAGTTGCTTCTCTAATACGGGAAGAAAATGGATGTGAAACCAGAAGCGAGACCTTTCTTCTGTAGATCCAAGGAAATTAAATGTCAAGTGAAAAGCAACTTTTTAGATATTAATTGCCTAGAAAATCTCCCCTCCTTAACCATCATGCCAGGTTCCCAAAGAACTGCAGTCACCGTAGCCTGCCTGCGAGTCCAGATCAGGTGTGTGGCCCTAGGTAATAAAGCAGTTCCTTCCAGAGCCCCTAGATGGCACCCGTGCTCCACATCTGACTTCCTCTAGCTCAGTGGTTCTCAACCTTGGCTGCACATTAGAATCACCTGGGAATCTTTTTAAAATCCTGATTTCTGGGCCTCATCCTCAGGAAATTCTGTTTCTTTGTTATGGGGTGGGGGCACAACATTAGTAACAAAGAAACAGAATTACCGGAGGATGAGACCCAGAAATCAGGATTTTAAAAAGATTCCCAGGTGATTCTAAAGTGCAGCCAAGGTTGAGAACCACTGCAGTCTAGCTGGACTCGAGACCAGGCAAACCTGCCTCCCCATTTATACTCATCACTAGCAGACCAGCAAATGCTTTTCAAATAAATTATTGTCCCTTTCAGCATCATTTTTAAAATTTATTTTAGAGAGAGAAAGGAAGAGGGAAGAAGAGAGAGAAGAATATTGGTGAGAGAGAGAGAGAGATTGATCGGCTGCCTCCTGCACACCCCCACCAGGGATCGAACCTGAAACCCAGGCATGTGTCCTGACTGGGATTCAGACCGGTGACCCTTCGGTGCACTGGATGACACTCAACCAACTGAGCCACACCGGCTAGGGTAGCATCATTCTTACTTTGTCATTTTGTTACAGGCCTTCTCTCCTAACCAACTCATATTCCTTGAAGGCTGGAGCTGCTCTGTTTCTACTGCAGGCTCAGAGAGGTAGACCAAAAGCACTTATTTTTTTAAATATATTTTATTGATTTTTTACAGAGAGGAAGGGAGAGGGATAGAATTAGAAACATCGATGAGAGAGCAACATCGATCAGCTGCCTCCTGCACACCTCCTACTGGGGATCTGCCCGCAACCAAGGTACATGCTCTTGACCGGAATCAAACCTGGGACCTTTCAGTCCGCAGGCTGATGCTCTATCCACTGAGCCAAACCCGTTAGGGCCAAAAACACTTATTGAAACAGCAGGGAGCAATATGGAGAGAATGGATGTTTATTGAGATAAGAAAGGGGGGAAAGTCGGTTTGGCTCAGTGGATAGAGCCTCTGCCTGCAGACTGAAGGTCCCGAGTTCAGTTCTGGCCAAGGGCACATGCCCATGTTGCAGACTCAATCCCTAGTAGGGGGTGTGCAGGAGGCAGCCAATCAATGATTAT
>NW_006296405.1:451659-469910 GCF_000327345.1 Myotis davidii
TGTCAGGGTTAGGACCCTGTGTCCAGGATTAAAGGCCAGGGTAGCAAGGACAAGAGCAGACTAAATGGTAATTCAGCTGCAAGAGGAAACCCAGGGACTGGTAAGCCATTGGCAGCCACGTGGGCACACGGGCGGCAGCCCTCCTGAGGGGACTTCCTCATGGAGGAAGCACCAACCAGAAAGAGCAAGCCGCCAAGGAAGCTCTGAAGACATGTTCACAGGGCACGGCACGCGCCTGACTGATGTCATCGTGGCCACAGTGCAGCCGCGACCCAGCAGATGACCCTTTGATGGTGAGGATTCCAGAGCCTGTGACTAATGCTAATTAACCCTGACTAATTAGCACTGAGCACAAAGAGGTCAGTGTCTCCATTGAATCAAGTGGGGAAACTGAGGCGTGGAGTGGGGAAGCAGCTTGGCTCTATTAGTCAGGGGCACCTGGCCGAGAGTTTATCGCTGTCCTGCTCACACGCCCTTGGAGCTTCCCTTGAAAGCCAGGGGTAAACACTTCCCACAGGGCTGCCCAGGGGAGGAGGAGAGGGCCCTTTCCTCAGGCTGTTTACATGCTGGGTAGAGACATTGGACTAGAACCTCCCCGTGGCAAAGCCGACTCGGCATAACAATCCCCGCCCCCTTCCTGCTTCTGCTGGCGGCCGGACTCAGCAGTGACAGCCAAAATCACAGGTGGTGGGGTGGCTGGGCCAGACATGGGAGCCTGAGGTCCTGTCAGTGCTCAGTCCTCCTGCGCTGCAGCCCCCGTGACAGCAGGAGAGAGGCTGTATCGTGTGGGAGTTCTGGTAGCCTGGATTCGAATCCTGGGTTCACTGGTTACCAGCTGTGTGCTTCTGAGCCAGCTACTCCATGCCTCGGTTTCTCCACCTGTGAAATGAGGACAGTGCTAGCAGCTATGTCCTAAGGGTGTTTTGAGAATTAAATGAGACATGTGAAGTGCTTCGAACAGGGTCTGGCACATAGTAAGTGCTTAGGAAATAGTAGCTTTTTTTTTTTTTTTTTTTTAGTATTATTTAAACAAGGCAGGTATGACAACCCTTAGCTGCACACCTGGCCACTCAGCTACCCTGTTGGCTTCAGCCCAATCATCTCTCTTGCCAAGTTTCTCCAATGTGCCTGGTCTTTTGTGTCTCCTGAGCCAGGGAGCACTGACACAAGAGGTGTTGGGCTCAGGAGACACATACCAGAGTTTCCTCACCGTACATCCTTGCTCTGAGCTGGGCTCTTTTAGCCCAACAGCCTCCGTGACACCACCAGACAATGCAGGGGCCACGGGCTCAGCTCCTAGCCCAGCTCTAGAAACATCTTGGGCAACAAGACACAGGCCAAGATAACCACATTCCTGCCAGTCCCTCGGGCCCTGGCTCTGGGCCTGGCAAGCCCACCCTCAGAAGGTGGTGGTACAGCGATGACGGGACAGCTCATTAGAGTCGTCACCCTGCTGGGATGAGAACACCGGCTTGTTTGTCCAGCACTTCTTACCTGAGTCATCCATCCTGCAGCCACCTGCGCCAGGGGTCGGACCAGCAGGCTGCCAGGAGTCGGGAACCTTCTGCACACCGAAGCTGGTGAGTGCCCGCACTTCCTGCTTGCTCTCCTCTCAGAAAGCAAGTCCGGGCAGCTTGGTTTCGGAGGCAGAGCGCCAACTGAGCGAAGCCTGGCCAGGCTCGACAACAAGCCAAAGCTCCAGGGCCCTTTCTGGGTGAGCAGAACCAGGGCCGAGGTCCCTGAGCCTTTAGAAAAGCACTTCCACACATCAGAAACAAAACCAAGAGGCAGAGAAGGGACAGGGCCGCAGCTTCGTCCCTGTCTCCGTGCCACCAACTCACCACTGAGCGCTCCCTGGGCCCCCCTTAGGGCCATAGCACTCCCCAAGCCAACCCTGCGAGTCACTACTGATCTGGGCTCAACTCCCACTAGTTCAGCCTGGGGTTTTCCAAAGTGAAATGAGGACGAAAATTGATGCTATATTCACAAAAAGAGTTTTCAAGTTACGATAAATTAGCCCTGGCTGACTGGCTGAGCATCATCCCGATACACCAAGGTTGTGGGTTTGATCCCCAGTCAGGGCATATACAAGAATCAACCAATGAATGAATAAGTATAAATACTAGTAAGTGAAACAACAAATCGATGTTCCTCTCTCACTCTCTCTCTCTCTCTCTCTCTCTCTCTTTCTCTCTCTCTGTCTCTCTCTCTTCCTCTCTCTAAAACCAATCAATCAATAAAAATAGAGTAAAACTAGAAATGCTTCTTTGAAAGGTATCCTATCTAATAAAAGGCTAATATGCAAATTGCCCAAACAGCAGAATGACCAGTCGCTATGAAGGGCCCTGACCACCAGGGGGCAGATGTTCAATGCAGAAGCTGCTCCCTGGTGGTCCATGTGCTCCCACAGGAGGAGCGCTGCTCAGCCAGAAGCTGGGCTTACGGCTGGCAAGTGCAGCAGCAGTGGCAGGAGCCTCTCCCACCTCCACAACAGCGCTAAGGATGTCCAACTGCCAGGAGTGGGCCTACGCCATCAGTTGGACATCCCCTGATGGTTCCTGGACTGCGAGAAGGCACAGGCCTGGCTGAGGAGCCCACTACCACCACCAGTGCATGAATTTCATGCACAGAGCCTCTAGTATAAAGTGGAAAAGGCCCTGCTCCCTCTCTGCCTCACTGTGTGAGGGGAACAAGAAGGATGTGACAGAGGAGAAAAGGTGTGGCCCCCCTGAGGAACCTGGAGGAAGTTGACAAGGTTGGGTGATTTCCACAGCAGGCCCGTCTGTGGCAGAGCTGGTAAAGGCCGAATGGGGACACCTGTGGTGGGGACAGGAGACACAGGAAGCAGTGTTTTAAGGCAGTCATCCCCGAAGCTTAGGAATGTGGTTCTCTCCTCCTTCAAGACAGAGAGCTAAAGAGCCCCATAAAACAAAGCACTGGCCAAGAGGCCACTTCCCGGGGCTGGGCCCTGCCTCCCCACAGCTGTGCCTGCTGCTTGGCTCCCTCTGCCCCTGCAGCTCCCCCAGTAATTGGAGGCTTGGGGGTGGCACCCCTGCCGTGCAATCTGTGCCCCATTAAAGCCTCAGCATTCCTGTAGCCACCCATCACCCTCGTGCTTTCTAGTTTGGCAGGAAGTAAGGCTGACGACAGCTTATCCCCTGCAGGGAGGGCGAGGCGGGAGGGTGGAGGAAGGCCTAGTTCTGGCCTTGCTGACAAGAACATGACCTCAGAGTCATAATGACTGGCTTTCTGGTTCACCTGCCAACCGAGGGTGACTCCCAGCCCTGACCTTTGAAGGTCCTGGTGGGCAAGGAGCACCCAGGGGCTTCCCGCAGCAGAGGTCAGCCAGGGTGGTCCGGTCCCGTGCTCTTCTGCACCCGCTCAACATGGCCTCGGGCTTCAGCCCCAGGACAGGCCCTGGACCCTGTGGCTCCAGCAGACCCTTCATCTCCACAGATTCTGGGGGAAAGTTGGGACACGTGGTCTGGCGAGGAGGACTGAGTTCACGGAAATGACATGGCCATTTAAACACAGGACGGGGGCCCTGCCGGGTGGCTCAGTTGGTGGAGTGGCGTCCCATACACCAAAAGGGTTGCAGGTTGGGTTCCTGGTCAGGGCACATACCTAGGTTAGGGGTGTATGGGAGGCAACTGATCGATGTTTCTCTCTCTCTCTTTCTCCCCACTTCCTCTCTCTCTAAAATCAATAAAAACATATCCTCAAGTGAGGATTTAAAAAATAATAATAAAATAAAATAAAAGTTGGGACATACAATCTCCATGTGCCCAGTGCTCAGTACTCCAGAGGCATCGGGGACCCCTGGGCTGGGATAGGGAGCCTGGCTGTCCCAGTGCCCAGATCTGGCTGTCACTCTGGTGACCTTAAAAAAGTCAGTCTCCATTTCATTCTGTATCTGTCCAGTCAGGGTGGGGATACTTATCAACTTATCACTGAGGCCAGGGAGCCTTTGGGAAAAGTGTGGGAGTCTATCATGGACACACACTCATGCCACACAAGCTACTTGGGGGATCGGAGGGGTTGCCACGGGTTCAGGTGAGGTGACCGTGGTATCTGAGTCAAGAATAGGAAACACACTTGGATGGTGTTGCTAAGTGGTTAGAGCGCTGCCCCATGCACCAAAGGGTCTGAGGTTCAATTCCTAGTCAAGGCACGTATCTGGGTTAGCAGGTTCAAGCCCCAGCCCTAGTTGGAGAGCGTGCTGGAAACAACCAATTGATGTATCTCTCTCACATCAATGTTTCTCTCTCTCTCTCTCTCTCTCTCTCTCTCTCTCTCTCTCTAAAAATAAATGGAAAAATATCCTTGCCCACTTCCCCAATTTAATGCTAAACGTTGTTAGTGCATCTCAAAGTTGTAGTGCTCGGTCCAAGTCTCCCAAAGTCCTCTGTGAACGGCTTGGTTAGCTTCTGACCCTTATCCTCAAACCATGGAGCCTGAACCTAGACCAAGGATCTGACAAAGGGGGGGCACCTTTTGGTCAGGCCTCCTCTCCACCAGGATGTTCCCTCTACCCTTTCTCTTTGGCACCCTAAGGCCATTGCAGCTTCTTGGAGCCAGGACTCACCCAACATCTCCATTTCAGAAGTTACTCCTTTACATTTCCATATCCACAAGTTCAAGTTCAGTGCTTTCTCCTGAAACAAAGGAACTGGAAGGTCTCAGCTTACTGAAGCTTTTTCCAAGGAGAAGCTGGTTTTGATGGTTTCCTTAGGCTCTGAAAATCTTAGGACAGAGTTTCATCAGAGCATGTTCATAAGGGCTTGAGGAATAAAGGGCTTGAGAGAAGGTATGCAGCTGAGCACTGGAAAATGTGAAATCGTGTGTCAAACACCTGTGATCTCTCAGAACTTCCTAACTGCTTCATCTACCCACCACTTTGTTAGGTCTTCCCCAGGACTGTACCCCCAGTAGCGGGCACAGTGCCTGGCACAGAGAGCGTGCTTAGGAAATATTTGTTGCATGAATGAACAAGGAGATGTTGGTAGTGGGTGTAGAAGTTTGGAGGCAGAACTCACTTTGTCTTGCAGCCATGGTGTGGCCACAAGGACACCTGTTCTGATCCCTCCGAGAACCTGCTTTGATGGGGGTCTAGAAGACATGATTTGCCATCCTCTTTTTAAAAAATATTTTTATTGATTTCAGAGAGAAAGAACCTGCTTTGATGGGGGTCTGGAAGACATGATTTGCCATCCTCTTTTTTAAAAATATTTTTATTGATTTCAGAGAGGAAGGCAGAAGGAGAGAGAGATACAAACATCAATGAGGAGAGAGAATCATTGGTTTGGCTGCCTCCTGCACACACACACCTCCTCCCCCGGGGACTGAGCCCTCAACCCGGGCATGTGCCCTGCCCGGGAATCGAACTGTGACCTCCTGGTTCACAGGTTGACGCTCAACCACTGAGCCATGCGGGCTGGGCTGCCCTCCTCTTGGTGAGAAGAAGGCAGACCGGTGTAGGAAGTGAAAGGGGAAATTACCTGAGGGCTGGAAAGGGGAAATTTGGGGCTATGTTTAGGCTGAGAAGTGAAGAAGGGGCCCGAGTGCCCCAGCAAGTATGTGATCTGACTCTGACACATCAGGGACATTTTGACATAACGTACACGCTGCGGCTCCTCTCCATCTCACCTGATGTTCTCAACATGGAACAGGTAAACGAGAGAACTTGAGTTTGGAAATTCTTGAGTTTGTTTATTTATTTATTAAATATATTTTTATCGATTTCAGAGAGAGGGAGAAAGAGATAGAAACTTCAAGGATGAGAATCATTGATCAGCTGCCTCCTGCACTCCCCCTATTGGGGACTGAGTCCCAGTGTGCTCTGACCGGGAACCCAACAGTGACTTTCTTGTTCATAGGTTGACGCTCAAGCACTGAACCACATCGGCCAGGCCTTGAGTTTATTTTATTTTATTTTTTTAATTAAAACAAAGGTAACATTTGCCTGGCAGGGGAGATACCATGATCATGAAGGTGGTTTCCCAGGGTGAGGCTTACCCATTGCACTCCAGATGTGCTGACCCCTGCGATTTCCCCAAATGTGAGAAACTCAGCTGCATCATTTGTGGTACTGGAGGGCTGTGTTCACGCTAGAAGAAAAAATAAATAAATAAAATAAAATAAAATAAAGGTAAGCAACCTTGTAAGGAGCTTTATCATTCACAAAAATGTTACCCGTTCATTGTCTCATTTAATTCTATTCAACTCCATAGAATTAGGTAAACAGACATTAGTCTCAACTTCCTTTTTCAGTCAGTAAATGGAGTAAAGACCCTAACCCAGGGCTGTCCGACTCGGGGCCCTGTACTCTGTCTACTGTATTTTACTTGTTATCGATTGCATTACAACACTACAACAGGGAATTAAAGGAAAAGGCTGTCTGCAAACACCTTGTAAAACATAAAACCTTATCCTATGTAATAAAAGCCTAATATGCAAATTGTCCCCTTAGGAGTTCGACCGACTGGGAGTTCAACCGCTCGCTATGACGTGCACTGACCACCAGGGGATGGCACAGAACAAAGGAAGGCCCTGGCATCTGGAAGGTCCCGATCGGCCCTGATCTCCTGGCAGGCCTAGGGACCCTACCCGTGAATGAATTTCATGCACTGGGCCTCTAGTGTTTTCATAAAATATTTTTAAAACTGTGATATAGCATATGGCCAGAGCTTCAGCTGGTCCATATGAAGTCTTTCTAGCAGAGAATAAACTGTTTGTATTTTGACCAACCTGTCCAACTGTACATGATGAATTTATGGTGTATGGGGAGAGGGAGCAACAGATCTGAAGTCACAAAATCTGGGGTTTAAATCCAACTCTGCCCCTATTAGCTTTGTTACAGTGAGCTTGTCATTTGCATCTCTGAACTTCAGTTTCCACATCTATAAAACTTAGATATTAATTATACCGTTACCTTTATCACATCATTATGACGAGGTTTAAGTGAGGTAAGATACTATTTGAATGAATATATACATATACAGGGTATCCCCAAAAAATGAATACATATTTTTTTCTGATAGCTCAATTGATATTTCTTTCTTTTCAGATTTAACCCATTGGAATTAATAATTATTCAAAGTGTGTATACATTTTTGGGGGACACCATATACCTACAGTCCTCGGGTTACCTTGGACTCGACATATGTCATTTCGTGGTTACGTCGTCATCTCCCATTTATTTATAAAAAAAAAAGTTCCTTCTTTTCAATGTATGTACATATGTGTTTTATGTTTTTTATTATTTATTTACCACAAGTAAAGGTCAGGAATTGTTATCTTTCTTTTAAATTTTTTTACTGTTTCACTTCATTATTGCTGTGTATGTGCTCCATGTGAGTGACGTAGGTGCTTATATGTAGGTGGGTTCGACTTATGGTGAAAATCGTGTTACCTCGCTCTGTAGGAACAGATCTCTGACTTAACCCGAGGACCTACTGTATATACAGAGGCCACAAGGGCACAAAATTCATGCACAGGTATGGTCCCTAGGCCTGGCTGGCGATCAGGACCGATTGGGGCCTTCCTTCCCCCAGCTGCTGGCTGCTGGCCAGGGCCTTCCTTCATTCTGCACCGCCCCCTGGTGGTCAGCACACATCATAGCAAGTGGTCAAGCTCCCGCAGGGACAATTTGCATATTAGCCTTTTGTGATATAGGAGATATATATATATATATATATATATTGATTGATTTCAGAGAGGAAGGGAGCAGAAGGGAGAGATAGAAACACCAATGATGAGAGAGAATTATTGATCGGCTGCCTGCTGCACACCCCCACTGGGATGGAGGCCGAAACCTAGGCATGTGCCCTGACCGAGAATCAAACCTGTGACCTCTAAGGTGCATGGGACGATATTCAACCACTGAACACCAGCCAGGGCTCCTGTCTTTTCTGTATGAATGAATGCCACCCCATACATATATATATATATATACACACACACACACACACATATATAAAGTGATCTACGCATTATAACTGCTACTTTGCCTTTTGCTTTTTTGTTTTATGTTGGGGGTATATTGGTGATGGCTATATTTCCCTTAGAGTTTCTAAGGCAGTAGGCAGTAGACCACTCATCATCCACACAGTTCCTTCTTCCTGAAAGGATTTAGCTTTTTTGGATCTGGGAGTCGGCTTGCATATCTACTCCAGCAGCAGAAGGTAAGGGCTCTGCAGCCTCAGATCTGCGGGCAGAGAATGTGTGGTCCTCACCAGCTTCCGGGCTGGGGTTTTGCAGGGTGGGTATCCTGCATGGTCTGAGCCTTGGTTACCCTTCATTCAACACAGAATAACGGGTCAGTGATTGGGTGTGAGCTCATAGAGAGAGCCCTCAGAAAATGTTGAGTGTGAAAAATGCCACCTACCCTATTGAAGAAAGAGAAAAGGAAATGTTTGCATTCTAAGTTAAGCTGGGGAGGGGCTCAGCCCTCCAACCAGGTGACAGCATGAGAGGGTCAGTTTCTGTCTGGCTGAAGGCTTGGGCCCCAGTGGCAGTGAGGGGCCAGAGAGCACTGGAGCTGCTAGTGGGGTCTGGGGGACTGGCCCTTGATACGCTCTTGTTTTCCTTATAAGAAGATCTCTTGCTATTTTTCCCCCTAGCCCAGACTTTTCGCCCAGCTCTTCACCTTTCCACAGCCTCCTGACTGTTTCCACTTGGATGTCCTATTGTCACCTCAGTTCAATACAACCAAACGGCACTTCCTGTCATCTATCAGTGTCATTGTTTTTATCCTAGCCACTCAGGCCGGAAACCTCAGAGTCATCTTTAATGTTTAACGTCCCCTTCTCTCTGGCCACCATCAATCGCGGTCTCCAAACCCTGTGGCCTCATCCCTCCTGCATCCCCCACAGCCTGTGTATTCCCTTCCCCACTGTCCTGCCTCCCCTGGCCCAGACCCTCCTGACATCCGTCTAGATTGCTGTCCAGGATGGCCCTGCTCCAGACTTTACCTGGTCTGACCCACCTTGCACACACTCCTGCCAGACGAGTTGGCCCATCATTCTCAAGATCCTTCAACAACTCCCCATTAGCCATGGGGGCGCGTTCTCAGTCTGATTTCAACAATCTGTCCATTTTAATTGCATGAGAATGAAAATTCTCCTCTAGCCACGCTGGCCTATGACTACACTTCCCGAACAAACCGTACTCAGCCCGGGCTGCGTGCCCGTGCCCTCCTTTCTCCCGGAGTGGAATGCCCGTCCCCATGTCTCTCTCCTTGTCTGCATTAAACCCACCCTTTACACTCAGCTCTCATCCCAAGTTCACACTAGCTCACACGATTCGTTGCTCTGAACCCCTACTGTATTCACTGCCTGTAACACACATTTATTTCTTGCTCCTTTTTCAGGCAACATCTTTGCTTCATTATAGTGATTAAGAATGTGGGCTCTGGCCCAGCTGGTGTGGCTCGGTGGTTGAGCATTGACCCATGAACCAAAAGGTCACTGGTTTGATTCCTGGTCAGGGCACATGCCCAGGCTACAGGCTCAATCCCCAGTGGAGGGGTGTGCAGGAGGCAATGTATAGATGATATTTCTCTCTCACCAATGTTTCTATGTCTCCCTCTCCCTTTCTCTTTCTAAAAATCAATAAAAACATATTTATTTTATATATGTATATTTTTTATGGATTTCAGAGAGGAAGAGAGAGATAGAAACATCAATGATGAGAGAGAATCTTTGACTGGCTGCCTCTGATTATAGCTCTTTACGATTATAGCTCCTCTTAGTACTTGGTGTATTACTTCATTCATTCATTCATTCATTCCACAAGCACTTACGGAGCACTGGCTGTGGCACTGGCACTGCAGTAGGTGCTGGGAATACAACGGTGGGCAAAATGGACACCTGCCCTCCACAGTGTACGACCCAGTGGACCAATGATGACCGTAAGACAGTGACATTGGTTTTCTAACAAACATGCAGAATTAAGACATCAAATAAATGAGTCCTCCCCTCCAAACGTCACAACAGGAGATGATCCCCTCCCATCCCGCCTCTAACAAAGCTGCCACTGTTCAGAAGGTTTTGTATGTTTTTTAAATTATTTTAATTTAATTTTATTGATTCTAGTGAGGGAGGAAGGGAGAGAGACAGAAACAGAGAGCGAGGTGTGAGAGGGAACATTGATGGGTTGCCTCCCATACAGGCCCCAACTGGGGATCAAACCTGCAACCTCGGTATGTGCCCTGGCCGGGAATTGAACCCATGACCTTCTGATGAATGGGATGATGCTCCAACCAACTGAGCCACACTGGTCAGGGCAGCTTGTGTATGTTTTTCTTAGCTTTTCTCTCGAAATCGCTTTTAAGAGCCTCTGGCATATTCTCTTGCATAACCTCAGTGGAGGCAAAGCTGTGAGGGGTCTGTAGCAGTTCTGACTTAGAAATAGTTAAAAGGCGTTCAGAGTTAAGTCTGGCCAAAAATTGGTGTGATAAAGCTAGGCAATAACATCGCGGGCAGAAAGTTTTTTAAAATGTGACTCTCTGGAGACTGATTCTTGTCCGTCTCAAAAACCATCTCTGGGAGCAACTTCCAGACTGGAGAGCCAAGAATGTTCGGAGCCACAACAGCGTCGCTGTTCAGCCTCCCAGAGGTGGAAAGGGCAACAGTTATTTGGATGTGAAGTTCCAGAGAACGGCTGGGCTGTTACACTCCACAACCTTTGAGTTCCTTCCAAACTTGAGAACTTATGGTTCTATTTTTGTATAAAAAACAATCTCATTACTTCATACGGATGAACTCGCAGGAGGAGGACGGGGCTTTAGGCAGCATCTTCCCAGCCCCCTGTCGGTGGCCCCTGGGGCAGCCTCGCCTCGGCTTCTGGCGCCTTCATCCTCTCAGGCCTGCCCCTCCCTAGCTGTGACCGAGGGCAAATTGTTTAGCTGCTCTGCCTCAGTGTCCGCATCTTTAGAATAATAATAAAAATTACTATTATCACTAACACCTTGTAACTACTGCACAGGGTAGTCATGAACATTAAATGAGTTAGGACAGTGGAGGCTCTCTTTGAGAAGAGTGCCTGGTGTGAGCTCAGGCCCAGTAAATGAATGAGTCATCCCTAATGATGATGTTAGTTCTTGAGGCGCAGGGACCAGGCATGCTCTTTGGTTTTCATGGTTTCTAGGATGGAGCTATCAACACGGTGCAGGCTCAGTAAAACTTTACTCCAGAATAAAGCACACACACACACCCCTCTCAAAGCTCTGTGTCCTGACATACTAGTACACACGTGTTTACACAGACACCAGCCCCTTGCCCGCTCTCTTCCTCTTGGGTACTTGCCTGTAAGCATGTCTTCTGCGGGGCCCTGTTTCCCAGTGGCCTGAAGAGTCAGCGGCCGTTCTCTGCTCTTTGGCAGGCAGGCAGCAGAGGGGTTTGGGGAGCAGGGTGCATTAGGAGTGGGGTGGGAGCAGGATACAGAGGGCCCTCTATTTTAAGCACTTGCCTCACCTGTTCCATGGGGACCATCCAATCACCATTTAAAATAGAGCCCTCGCCGAAACCGGTTTGGCTCAGTGGATAGTTTCTGACTCTCTATCCCTCTCCCTTCCTCTCTGTAAAAAATCAACAAAATATATATTTAAAAAAAAAATAAAAATAAAATAAAATAGAGCCCTCCTGGTGGCCAGGGCGGGCTAGCAAGGCCTGCTGGGTCCCAACCTACCCACATGGCCCTGAGGCTGAACCCTGTGGCCTGCAGGCCTGGCTGGCTGCTCTGGAGAAGAGTGGCTTTGTCTTGGGATCAAGTGGTAGCTACCTGACTCGTTGGGCGCTGCCAAGGGCGGTGCTGAAGAGAAGGCTGTGGTTCCCAGAAGGTTACAACGCCCCAGCGGCCTCTTCCTCACCCAGGAGGGCCTCGGGATCCCTAACCAGCTGGCATCTCGCTGGCTTGGTTTTATTTTTAGACACCGGTGGTAGGTTGGGTCATCTCCAGGCCTGAACACACTCCCAAGCCACCAGCAGCATTTTCAGCCACTCAGGCCGTGTCTGTCTCCTCCCCAGAACTGACCCAGAAGCAGAAAACAAACAGGGCACAGGAGAGCGGGGGAAGGTCAAATGTCTAGCTGCCTCTGGGAGGGGACAAGTCTTGGCCCGCGGTGACCACCTTCTCTTCATGCTTGACCAGGTCCAAACAGTTCCAGGCCCAGCTGTGCCTGAACAGAGGGGTGCTCGGTCTCCAAGCCTCTGCCCCTGGCAGGCTGGGGGGGCCTGGCTGAAGGCTGGGTCACAGCCCTGGGGGCACTGACACCCCAGCCTTCTGCAGCGCAGACTCCTCCGCCAGCAGGCCCCAGTCATGCGGGTCTCAAAACACAGGTGGCTTGTTAAAATCACCTGATGGCCTGTTAAAAACACAGATGCCGGGGCCTCACTTTAAACTCATTAAACCAGAGTCTGTGTGGTGGACCCGGGCGTCTGGATTATGGCAGCAAGTTTCCAGGTGACTCTGATTCACACCCAGCTCAGAGTCAATGCCCTCCCCAGCTGGTCCTCTTTGATCTTCACCTCCGTGTTTCATTGAACCTGGAAGCCCCTGGGCGCAGCGGGGTGCCACAGGTCATGTCTGACTCTTAAAAGTGAAGTGTCTGCTGAAACCATGCAGACACCAAAGTGAAGACCTTCCTATCTGCATAGGGTTGATGCTTCTTGCCTATCGGGCTCTGCTTTTTAAATGTAAAATGTGAGGATTATGAACAAGAGTAACGGGATCAGGAGAGGGCACCTGGTATAGTTAATTTAGGCAAGAGCATTTCTTGAGCAGCTAGTCTAAGGCAGACACGATTCCAGGCAATAGGGATAGTGCACTGTACAGGCCAGAGTGGGTCCCAGCCCTCATGAAGCTGACATTCTGATGAGAGACAGTTAATAAATGAGCAAATCCTCTATAATAAAAGCATAGGGTGCAAATTGTCCACTCGACTGGGAGTTCAACCAGGAGGCAGGGCTGACGGGGGGGGGGGAGGAGGGAGGCCCTGGTCGGCAATGGCAATGGTGGCAGGTGGCTGGGGGAAGTAAGGGAGTAGCCAGCCAGCAGCCGGCAGCCAGCAGCCACTAGGGGCCCTACTAGTGCACCAATTTCATGCACTTGGCCTCTAGTAAGTACATAAAATCACTTCAGACAGTAATTGAATCAGGATGTTCTCAAACACAAGTAACAGAAGATTCCAAGTGAACCAGCTTAAATGATAAGAGTACTGCCTACCCCACTGTTATAGACAAAACACTGAATTGTGGGCCCCCACCCCCGATTTCAAGTTGAAGTCCTAACCTCCAGCACCTCAGAACGTGACTATATTTGGAGACAGGACCTTTAAAGAGGTGGTTACCTCCTGGCTGGTTTGGCTCAGTGGATAGAGCGTTGGCCTGCGGACTGAGGGGTACCAGGTTCGATTCCGGTCGGGGGTATGTACCTTGGTTGCAGGTGCATCCCCAGTAGGGAGTGTGCAGGAGGCAGCTGGTTGACGTTTCTCTCTCATCAATGTTTCTAACTCGGTGGTTACATTAAAGTCATTAAGGTGGGCCCTACTCCAAGATGACTGGTGACCTTATAAGAAGAAGAGATGAGCCCTGGCTGGTGTGGCTCAGCTGGTTGGAGCATCATCCCATATACTGAAAGGTCATGGGTTCGATTCCCAATCAAGGCACACACCTAGGTTGTGGGTTCAATTCCCAACTTTGGAGCGTGTACTGGAGGCAACCAATCAATGTTTCTCTCTCACATTGATATTTCTCTCCCTCTCCCTTCCTCTCTCTCTAAAATCAATAAAAACATAACCTTTGGTAAGGATTAAAGAAGAAGAGATGAGAGGTGAAGCCCTGGCTGGTAGCTCAGTTGGTTAGAGTGCCAAGGTTGCTGGTTTGATCTCCAGTCAGGGCACATACAAGAATGAACCAATGGCCCTAGCTGGTGTCCTGAGTGGTTAGAGCATTGGCTGCGCACTGAAGGGTCTCAGGTTCAATTCCCAGTCAAGGGCATGTACACCTGGGTTGCAGGTTCACTCCCCACCCCCAGTCAGAGCGCATTCGGGAGGCAACCAATTGATGTGTCTCTCTCACATGGATGTTTCTCTCTCTCTCTTTTCCCACCCCCACCCTCCCTTCCTCCCTTCCACTCTCTCTGAAAAACTACCCTCCCTTCCTCCCTTCCACTCGCTCTGAAAAGCAATGGAAAAAAGTATCCTCAGGTGAGGATAAACAGACAAATCAAACAATAAATGCATAAATAAGTGGAACAACAAATCGATATTTCCCTCTGTCCCTCCCTTCCCTTCTCTCTTTAAAATCAATAAGGAAATAAAAAAGAAAACTAAAAGGAAATAGAAGAGATGAGGACACAAACAAGTACAGACGGAAGACCACGTGAAGACAAGGGAAGGAAACACAATCTGCAAGCCAAGCAGGAGGACTTAGAACAGCCGTGGGCAAACTACGGCCCGTGGGCCGGATCCAGCCCGTTCAAAATGAATAAAACTAAAAAAAAAAAAAAAAAGACCGTACCCTTTTATGTAATGATGTTTACTTTGATTTATATTAGTTCACACAAACACTCCATCCATGCTTTTGTTCCGGCCCTCCGGTCCAGTTTAAGAACCCATTGTGGCCCTCGAGTCAAAAAGTTTGCCCACCCCTGACTTAGAAGAAACCAACCCTACTAACACCTTGATCTCAGGCTTCTGGAGCCCAGAACTATGAGAAAACAAATTTCTGTGGTGCAGCCACCGTCTGTGGGACTTACTTACAGCATCGCTAACAGACTAACATGCTCAGCCAGCAAGAACTCCCATGGTCAGACAGCTCCAGGCTTGATTAAGTCAGGGAAACAATGGCTTCCTCAAGTCCCTTTCACCCTTCTGCTGTCCCATCTTCTGCGTGGTGCTCAGCTCACGGCGTGGTGTAAGTTGGCTTTCAAAGTTCCAGGCATGACACTCAGATAGGACAACATTCCCTGGAAGAAAAGAGGGACTGTGTCATGCTACGTGTCTCCTTTTCAGAAAAACAAAGCTTTTTTCCTCGCAGCCTCCCAGTCAAGTCCCCTCACATTTCATTGGCCAGAATGCCATCACATGCCCAACCCCAAAGCAAGTGCTGGCAAAGGGGCTGGGAGCCCCATAATTGGCTTAGACTAGTTAGGATTCACTTTTGAGATGGGGGAGGGGGAGCAGTCACCTGAACGAAATCAGAGTTCTGTCAGCGAGGCAGAGGGGAAATGGCCTTTGGGGAGGCAGCCAACAGCGTCTGCTATGAAGTGCTCTGCAGAAAATAAAAGCAGGCTGACGTGATAAAGACTAATGGAGGTGGGGAGAAGGCGGCAGTGTTAGTCAGGGAGGACGAGAAGGTCATCTGCAAGCCAAGGAGAGCGGCCTCAGAGGAACCCAACCCTGCCGGCACCTTGATCTTGGACTTCCAACCTCCAGAACTATGAGACAATAAATTTGTTGTTTAGGCCACAAAGTCTGTGATATTTTGTTATGGCGGCCCTAGCAAGCAAACACAGTGACGCACCATGGAATCTCAGTGGATAAGAAGGACATAAGGACATGAACAGCATGTACATGGTGACACTGGAGTGTTGCTCTGATGAGGTTGAAGAATCAATGGGGTGGAAGGTCCTCAAGTTAGTGGGCTGAAAAAATAGGAAGTGATGATCAGAGTGAAGGATTCTCGGACCCTCGGCCTGTCAGCTCGTCCTCTGGCTGGCACCTTAAATGGTCTCCATGATGGTTGACCCAGTTCCGGGGTCACAGGCAGACTTAGCAACATCTCACAGAAGAGGAGGTACTATTTCTTCCATGCACCTTTACAGCAAAAAAAAAAAAATCTTTCCCAGGCCCAGCCTGTGTGGTTCAGTGGTTGAGCATCGACCTATGAACCAGGAGGTCAGGGTTTGATTTTCAGTCAGGGAACATGCCCTGGTCGTGGGCTCAATTCCCAGTAGGGGGCGTGCAGGAGGCAGCCGATCAATGATTCTCTCTCATAGTTGATGTTTCTAGCTCTCCCTCTTCCTTCCTCTCTAATAAAATATATTTTTAAAAATCTTTCCTAAAATGCCTACCGCTGCCTTTCCTTTATGTCTTAGAGTCAGAAATTCTTCCACATTTCCGTTCCTACACAAATCTCTAGCATGGGCAAAAGATGCTCATGACTGGGTTACTGAAGCACATTTCTGTGTGAAGGAAACAACATTGGAGTTGTTGTAGCAAGAAGGAAAGGGAGTCTGTGTGCTCAGTATTTTTTTGCTACCAAGGAGTGGTGGCTGGCATGGGCTGAGGCTTATGTGTTGAAGACATGGCAGTTCTGGATGAGGGAGAAGTGGTTTTAGGGAGGTCCTGAGGTTATCTGACCCGCCTCCGGACTCTATGGTATGTGAGATGTTGAACCTCTTCTCTCTTCTCTCCCGCTCTCCCGCCAGTCACACAGAAGTACCAGGAGTTCATCTAACATGTGTGCTGTGCTCTCTCTGACCATCATCTCCCCTCCTGCCCTTTAATTGAGCTTCTTCTTCCCCACAGTCCTCTTGCCCCACCCCAAACCCTGCCCTCGCCTGGCTCACTTAGATGTTCTTAGGGCTCAGCTAAGGGTCACCTCCTCCAAGAAGTCCTCCCCAATTTCCTCACTTTGGGGCAGCATCCCACACATGTACTAGGTATGCACTGCTCAACAACAATGAAGATGGTAAATAGGTTACTTTTTAAAAGATGTTGTTGGCATTAATTAAAACCACCTCAAGCTCACCCCCCTGGATTGGAGAGAAGTCTGATATCAATTGTGTCAGAGATGGAGTCCATGCCCTCGGATCATCACTCAACCCTGGAGTGTTTAGAAGGGGTCCCACGGGTCCTGGTCGGGTAGCTCAGTTGGTGAGAGCATCAAACCAATTCACCACGGTTGGGAATTTGATCTCTGGTCAGGGCACATACAAGAAGCAACCAATGAAGGCATAAATAAGTAGAACAACAAACAAATCAATGTTTTTCTCTCTCTCAAATCAATATGAAAAAAATAAAAGGGGTCCCCGAGACTCCCCGTCCCCCAACAGGAAGAGGCCCTGGTTGGCTCTGCTGTTTCCGCTCCGTGAGCCAAAAGTGCTGCTTCAGGTCTGGTTCCCGACCCCCTCTCGACATTGCGGTCCCAGGGCCTCTACCAACCTAGTTCTTCCCATCCTTGGATTCTCCTGGCATTTGGCTGCTGCCCTTTTCCAACCCTCCCCCTCAACCCTTCCTTAGACAATAAGCTGCAATCTCACTGATAGGGGATTTATAAATGACCTTCACCACCTCCTCCTATTATCACCTCCTGGAGGTAAAGATTTCCCAGAAATCTAAGGGGCCTTTTACCATACAGGGAGGGGGAAATACCTTTCATTCCCTCCTCAGGTATCCAGAACCACATAAACAAACACAGTTGATTTTCAATTGTAATCGACACATTCACAGGTATCATGCTATGTACATCATACATTTATAGCTCATCCTAAACCAAAAAAAGAAAAAAGAGGTGATGTTCACCTGCGCTGTAATTATGTATGCCTCAATCTTCCTAATAGGCTTAGAAATATCTTGAGAACAGAGAGCCCATATTACAAAGCTTGTATCCCCAAGATGAGCGCATAATAAATGGATGAGGGAATGAATTGCATGTGGAATTCAGAATGCTCAATACAATATTGTGCTTACTGGCCATGCTACAAGGCTTAAATACCAAAGCCTCAGGCTTTCTCTTTTACCAAGAGAACTCCTGATTTTCACAGCCTGATAGCAGCTTGTCCTCCCAGACCGGGGACAAGTTTGTTTAAGGTGGAGTGTTTGTACGGGAATTTTCTATCATATTTGGCCTATTCGTTGACAGCGTGTAAAGATCAGTACCCTCCCCAGCTGGCATGGCTCAGAGATTGAGCATCGACCTACGAACCAAGAGGTCACGGTTCAATTCCTGGTCAGGATGGTTGGTTGCAGGCTTGATCCGCACTGTGGGGTCTGCAGGAGGCAGCCGATCAACGATTCTCTCTCATCATTGATGTTTCTCTCTCTCTCTCCCTCTCCCTTCCTCTCTAAAATCAATAAAAATGTATTTTTAAAATATGATCAGTAGACTTGACTTTCCTGATTCTAGGCAGTTAACTGTCAAAGTGTTAATAATTGAGGAAACGAATTTATGTGAGAAATTTTCTCCCAAGAAAAACATTGGAAGACCATTTATGTGAATGAGCAGGGTGTTTGTTTGCTTGTCTGT
>NW_006296405.1:469939-484678 GCF_000327345.1 Myotis davidii
AAACCTTGGCTTCTTGGTGTTAATACAACTGACCAAATGAAATGTTTCCACCTGTGCTGAAAACGAACGTCATTAGCACTTTCAAACCTCTGCCTGCCCGTCCCTGGTGCTGGTGCCATTTTGGGGCGCGGCCCATCTGGTCTCCAAATGACCTGATAAATGTATAATCTCTCACCTCTTTGGCCTTGTGTGTTCTTCCTTCAGCAACCCTAACATACGCCGTTGTGGTTGAGTTATGAAATCTTAATTTTTCTCCTGTCTTCTTGCCTGGCTCTCTCTTCTTTGTTTCCATTTGGGGCAGCAGCAGAAGCCCGGCAGGAGGCGTTGGCCTCAAGAGGAGGCAAATAGCACGGAGACTAGTGGGGAGGAAGGGGAATGAAGTGTCTGCTGGGGGGCAGCAAGCTGGGCCCTCTGGGGACTTTGCCTGGCACCTTCCTTGAGGGGAAGACAGGCATTCCCAACAGCTACTGTACCCCCTTTCCTCTCTTTCAATATTTGAAAATGTGGGGTAACCTAGAAGTAAGTCACCTCTGTGCCTGGCACAGCCACCACTGAGGGGAGGGGATTGAGGGCCTCCAGGGGAAGAAAGGGGAATCTATTTAGAGGCAGGAGGAGAAGGGAACTGGCCTCAGGGGATCAGAAAGTCTACCTTTAACTCAGGGCCTATATGTTACTTCTGAGGCAAGAGATACAAATAATGAATCAAAGGGAAAGATCTCTCAGGGGCTGGAGCGGAGAAGCCTGAGGGGAAAACTCCGGACACTCTGTTGTCCTTACTCAAGTGTGTCCTCTCCTTCTCCCTTGTGACCCTGTTCCAAATGGCTTCTCTGCTCAGAAAAATAGGGTTTGTTTTCCACCTATTTCCCAGAAAGGACCTCAGGAGGACACAGGCTGCCTTCATTTTGTTTCAATGATTTGCTGATTCATTCAACAAATATCCCTCTGACCTTCTTCTTTCATCAATAATTCCCAAGCATTTTCAATTAGCGGGCTACTTCAGGGGAGGCAAAATACCCCTTATTAAACCCGTAACTTACATCCATGCTTCCCAGACTTTTTCATGTCCTGGCCCACGTCATGGCGAACCGTCATACTCGTGTGACACGGAGGATGAGCCGATCATGGAAGGCTGCAAGCCGTCACCAGGCGCCAGCTGCTGCAGGGCCGTGGGGTCCATCTGCACACCTGTAGCCCACGTTTCAACACGCCACTGGGATTTCCAATCTGACCCTTGAGGCGGAGCCACTGTGGGGGGAAAAAATCCCTAGAATACATGTCATCTTTTAACAAAAGCATTCATTTTAAAAATCATGCCTGCCAGCAACACAATAATGACCTAACCTGTAATGTGTATGCCCCAAACAAAATACGGGCATGCTAATATAATGCTGACATCCCTATTCCTACGAAGCCCCTGCCTGCCCGTTATGCCTGGACTACACTCGGAGTGCTGTTCGTGGGCGAGAGGCAGCCTGCTCTGGGCCAAAGAAGAGCCGTGGTCTCTAGATATCGATTCTTGCACATGGGGGGCATGAGGGCTCATGATCATCACCGTCATACTCATAGCAATATCCTCCCCAACTACCGCAGGTTCTGAACTGAATGACAACCGGGCTTGAGAACCAGATAAATTGAGATGAAGACATAGCTTTATTGCTGATAAAGCTGAATCGGAGGAAATGTGGCTGGTACCTCCATTCAAGCAGGATCCCTATATTTTCCTCACAGAATTAAATGTACGGTCTTCGGCAAAGCAGGGCAAACACCCCCATCCTTCCTGCCAAGGCCTGGGGGCTCCCCCTGCGGAGTGCAGGAGGTAGGGAGGATTCAAACTATTTTTTTTGTCCAGTACCATGCAGTTTTCCAGTTTAATGCAGCTCGTCTGTCTTCGCTTCCTAGAAAACACAGCTTGAGACAAAGCCTAAGGGTTAATGTTTCACAGGGGAGGTTTCAAACCCAGGGCAGCAGGAGGGAGGGAAAGTGCCAGAGGGAAGGACGGAAAGCAAATAGAAGCTGGCTAGTTGCCTCGCAAGAAAATCCACATGGTTGCCTCTCATTCGCTTGGGATATCTCCGAGGATTGGAAGCGTCAGTAGGGGAGATGTAGGAGCAGCAATTGGCAGCTGCTTCCAGGCCTCCCTCTCCTTTTGGTCAGAGTTTACCCCTGGAGTGTTCCTCTCCTGTCTGGGTTGCAGGAGCCCCTCTGAGCAGTTGCTGGGCAGACAGGGGCTCCTGGAGTTTGGTGAGTGGGGCCTGAGAGCTGGAGCTCCCACGGGGAGGCTGAGACAACCCTGAGCGAGTTAGAGCAACAGCAGCAGCTGTGACTGTCGGCCACAGAGAGAAGCCGGTGCTGCAGGGCAGGGCCTGGCCAGATCTCTTGGGAAGGCATGAGGCTTGGCCAGTCCAGGAAGGTGTACCTACTGGGCCCAGAACACTGACTTACTGTCTTATTCTGCACTCGCCCGGACGATGTATGCAGTCAGATGACTGCAACTTTGGTAAGCACTGGCTTTACAAAAAGGATGTGAATCGAGAGCTTTCTTGTGTTCTCTCTCCTCACGATGAGATGATGCAACATTTACGGGCCCAGAAGCCGTAAATGTTTGAGCTGGGCCTGCAACTGTGCAAAAGGCCTGGATCATTGGCCCAACCACTGGCCCCAAAACATGGCATTGGAACAGCATCATTTTTATTTCTTTTAAAGTTTTTCAAGTCCTATTTGGTATCATTTTTTTTATTGAGATATAATTCATATCCTCTAAAATTTAACCATTTAAACTGTACAATTCAGGGGTTTTACTATATTTGCAAGGTTGTACAATGAGTAGCACAATTAATTTTAGAACATTATCATTACCCCCAATGAAATCCCATTCCCCTTAGCAGTCACTTTCCATTTTCCACATCCCTAGCCCAGGAAACCACTAACCCACTTTTTGCCTCTATGCATTTGCCTACTCTGGACATTTCATGTGAGTAGAATCATACAACATGTGGTCTGTAGTGATTGGCTTTTTAAAAATATATACTTTTATTGATTTCAGAGAGGGAGAGGGAGAGAGAGATAGAAACATCAATGATAAGAAAGAATCATTGATTGGCTGCCTCCTGCACACCCCCTAATGGGGATTGAGCCCACAACCTGGGCATGTGCCTTTGACCAGAATCGAACCCGGGACCCTTTGGTCCCCAGGCTGATATTCTATCCACTGAGCCAAACCAGCTAGAGCTGTAAGCATTATTTATATATTCTGGAGAGTATGTTTGCAAATACTTTATCCACACTGTGGGTTGCCTTTTCACTTTCTTTTTCTTTCTTTTTCAAATATGTTTTATTGACTTTAGAGAAAGAGGAAGGGAAAGGGATAGAGATGCAAACATCGATCAGCTTCCTCCTGCACGCCCCCCTACTGGGAATTGAGCCTGAAACCCGGGCATGTGCCCTCACCAGAATCAAAACTGTGACCTCCTGCTTCATGGGTCCAACACTCAACCACTGAGCCACACTGGTTGGGCAATCTCTTCACTTTCTTGATGTGTCCTTTGAGAAACGAAACTTTTTAATTTAATTTTTTAAGCCTGCGGACTCAAGGGTCCCAGGTTCAATTCCGGTCAAGGGCATGTACCTGGGTTGCGGGCACGTCCCCGGTGGGGGATGTGCGGGGGGCAGCTGGTCGATGTTTCTCTCTCATCGATGTTTCTGACTCTCTATCTCTCTCCCTTCCTCTCTGTAAAAAATCAATAAAATATATTAAAAAAAAATATATGTTAGAAAAAAAAAAAAGCTATCCCTAGCTGGGTTGCTCAGCTGGTTGGAGTGTTGTTCAGATACACTGATCAGGTTCAATCCCTGATCATACAAAAATCAGTCAATGAACACATAAAAAAGTGGAATGACAAATGAATGTCTCTCTCTCTCTCTCTCTCTCTTCACCAGAATCGAAACTGTGACCTCCTGCTTCATGGGTCCACCACTCAACCACTGAGCCATACTGGTTGGGCAATCTCTTCACTTTCTTGGTGTGTCCTTTGAGAAACGAAACTTTTTAATTTAAAAATAAATTAACTTTTATAAATAAAAAATATGTTGATGCATATCTTTTTATTACTTTAGGTATGCATAATCAATGTAAACTTTTTTGAGATATAATTGGCATATAACATTATATTGGTTTCAGTTGCACAACATGATGTGATATATGTATATATTGCAAAATGATCATTTTTAACCAAGAAGAAGGTGACTGGATCAAACCAATCATTGCAGAGTCTGGTAACAAGCCTCTCCCCTCCCCCTGCCCGCTCTCACAGGCCAGTCCTGAGAGCACATTTCCTGGACCCTTTGCCATGTGACCACTGGAGGGAGGCCAAGGCAGCCAGTGTGCCCTGAGTAAAACCAAACTGCCTCTTGAAAGCTTGGGAGAAAGTCAGCGGGGAGAAATTTGGGAAAGAAAAGGAGCTAGGAGTCCCAGTTTCTCACTTTAGCTTTCCTTTTCTTTGGTCGGCTAAGTAAATCCCATACATCTCACTTTCCCCTAACGCAACTCCACTTCTTCTCCTTCACAATTAGCAGAAGAGCCCTGGTTGGCATTGAGAGGAATAAGAAAAATTTGGTTAAATCTTTTCACACTTAACGTTCCTGATTCAGTGTAACCTTCCTGATATTAGCCCATTTCCCCCCACAGTCTATCAGGGGTGAGCTGATGAATTCCTCAAGTACCCCGTGACAGCTGGGATTGGAATTCAGGATCCCAGAGTTTGAAGCCATCTTCCACAGGGCTGGAGCCTCCCCATTCCTTCCCAAAGAGCAGGGTTCTCATATCCTACCTTTATATCTATAATAATAAAAGCATAATATGCTAATTAGATCGGATGTCCTTCCAGACCACCTTCTGGACGAAGCTGGAGCTGTGAGGGAAGCCCGGGTCCCGGGTGCTGGAGGGAAGCCGGTGCCAGCAGCCAGGGGAAGGAAGGCCTACTCTTGCACGAATTTTGTGCATCAGGCCTCTAGTATATGTATATATTATTTCAGAGAGGAAGGGAGAGAAAGAGACAGAAACATCAATGATGAGAGAGAATCATTCATTGATTGGCTGCCTCCTGCACACCTCCTACTAGGGATCAAGCCCACAACTGGGATCAGGAATTGAACTGTGGCCTCCAGGTTTATTGGTCGGAGCTCAATCACTGAGCCACACCGGCCGGGCACACATTCTACCATTTGAGTGCAAATGTCTGTTTTAGGCACAGAAAATACAAAGATGAATAAGACAATTCCCACTCACAGTGCAGTAAGGAAGCTGGATGGGAAACAAGTAGTCACTCTAACCACACGACACCCACAAAATAGCAGTGTTCTGTACACGTGGAACCTGGCAAGGCTGCCCTGGACTCCAGTGGAGGGTTTCAGATGGGCATCTCTGTTTGCCCTTGAGGGGGACCTTGACCTGTAACAGCCACAGGCTGGCAGAAAGGGCAAGCTCCACATTTGGTGGGATGAAAGGCGCCTCCGTCCCAGAGAGGGCAAAGCCGTACCTTTAGTGGGAAGAGAAGTTGTGGTTCTTCTCGGTCAGCAGACCAGAAGGTAAAGAAGCTTCCTTCTCTCCTCCTTAGCACCTCCGCCCTGTTCAAAGGGAGAAGACAGAGGAGACGAGGAGACAGGAGAGGAGGGAAGAGGACGTTCTCTTCCTCTCTCTTTAAACATTTACTGTGATCTGGAGCAACAAGGAAGATTTAGGACTTCAAAAAAAAAGCCTTAATTGAACTATAATTCACATATATAATGCACTCAAAGTGTACAATTTAATGGTTTTAGTATATTCACAGAGTTGTGCAACCATCACCACAATCAATTTTAGGATGTTCTCATCACCTCGAAAAGAAACCCTGCATCCCTTAGCGGTCACCAGCCCGCCCCCCATTCTTCCTAGTCCCCCCAGCGAGCGGACACTACCTCTGTGCTGGACATTTGATATAAAAGAAATCACACATGCATTTCTTTTGGGCCTGGCCTATTTCTCTTTGCATAACATTTTCAAGGCTCATCCTTGGTATAAATATGTATGAGTATTTCATTTATTTTTATTGCTCAATAATATTCCATGTGTATGAATATATCACATCTTACTTACCTATTCATCAGTTGATGGGCATTGGGTTGTTTCTACTTCTGGTATTATGAATAATGCTGCTTATAAATATTTGTGAACAAGTTTTTGTGTGGAGTAGGACTTTCCTGCTAGTCCTTATCAATCTTTATTAACTGCCTATTGTGTACAGAGCACAGAGTTGGGAGTGGGTGCACAAGGGGATGCAGGAGGGCCGAGACCCAAAAGCACTATAAATGTAAAATGTCATTCCCAACTGTCCTCTGACTAAAGAGATATAAAGTCAAAACACATTATGTGGATCCTCAATGAATTTTGGCTCAAAACAAACAAATAAAATAAAAGGCATGGAGGGGGTAGCTAAGAACACCTGATTGTGGCCCTGGCCCGTGCGGCTCAGTTGGTTGGGCATCATCCTGTACACTGAAAGCTTACCGGTTTGATTCCAGGTCAGGGCACATGCAAGAATAAACCAATGAATGAATAAACAAGTGGAACAACAAATCGATGTTTCCCTCTCTCTTCCTCTCTCTTTAAACGAAATAAATACTGTAAATAAGATTTTAAAAATGGACACACACACATGCCTAGATGAAGGTAAAACAGAAATGGCAAAATGATAGCAGTTGTTAAATCTGGATGATGGGGATTTGGGTGGTCATTGTAGTATGCCCTCAATTTTCCAGCATATTTAAACATTTCCAATAATAAAATAAAGATCTAAAAATATTACAAAAAAAAAAAACTACAGCAAGGTAAGGAGATCAATGTACCTTTTAAAACAGCGTGGTCAGGGAAGGCCCCTTTGAAGTTAGGACATTTGAAAGAAGACCTGAGTGCAGAAAGCAGGGAGTTGGCCATGGGACATTCCAGAAAGAGGGATATAAGCACCTAAAGTGGCTGAGGAGATGGGAGGGAGGCAGGAAATGAAATTGAAAGTTTAGCCAAAGTCCAAATTATACAGCCTCGCAGGACGGCAGAATGGAGATTGTAGGCTCAGTTTCAGGATGACCCAGTGAAGAACTGTGAACAGGGAGTGCCTTGGGCTGAATCATATTCTAAGACAGCTCTCTGGCTCCTGGGTGGAGAATAGACTGCGAGAGGAAGGTGGGGTCAGGGTGGGCAAGAGTGGAAGCAGAGAGGCCGGTGAATGCAGAGGATTTATTGCAGAGGGGCAGTGTCTCAGGTGAGGTGGACTCGGGGAGAAGGGCACGGCTTTGGCAGATGCGTCGAAGGGAGTTCTCACGGCGTTTGCTGATGGGTTGGATGTGAGAGAGAAAAAAGTCAAGGGAAACTCCAAGGATGGCGCGAGCAACCCGCCAAATGGCGGTGCCTTTTGCTGAAAGGGCAAAGCCCCGAGGGGGTGCGCAGACTTCCCCTGGTTTATAATAGCCTGGAAGTCTTCACAGTTGTAGTCATGAAGGACATAAGATTTAGGTAGGGTTTTCCAAATAACGAGTTCATCAATGTCAACGAATTACGTTTTTCATTTGTGTCAACAGACAGGTGGCACAGCGGAGTGCAAGCGGCGTGGGCTTTGGAGTTAGGGATCTAGATTTGAATCCTGATGCTGCTGCTTACCACCTGGGTGAACTTGGGCAAATTACTTAACTTCTTTGAACTTGAGGCTCTTCATCCATACAGGTGGCAAAATAACCTGCCAGGCTGTTAGGTCGTAAGTCACACACCTTGGCACAGCACCTGGCACCAAGTTAGGTGTTCAATATATTCCTGCCACTCTATAGAGACCATTAGGGACTGCTACAAGCTGTTAACCTTTTTGGTACCTTTTCAGATAGAGTATTACTTGCTTCCTTTTATTCATTCAATATTTGAGGACTTACTGTGCTCCACATGCTGTTCCAGGCATTGGCAGCTGTATAGCCGTAAATGGAACAGACAAAATGCCTGTCTTCATGGGCTTACCTTCTGGTGGAGAGAGAAGACAAACAGATAGCTAAATAAAATACAGTAGGTGATATGTGATATGGTGGTAAGTCCTAGGGAGAAACGCTAAACAGGGAAGGAGAAGAGGAGGTGCTGGTAAGGTTCTATGGAGATGGTGATATTTCTGTTTTAGACTGAGAGAGTGGCAAGTGCAAAGGTCCTGGGGCAGGAACTTGCTTCTGTAGGCCTGGGAAGCCTGTGATGACTTTGGCTTTAACACAGAGTGAAATGTGTTCAAAACCCTTGGAGGGTTTTGAACAGTGGGGAGACAAGATCAGATTTATGGTTTAAAAGGATCACTGGCTTCTATCTGAGTAAATTCAAGGGTTAGAGAGTTGAGGCCAGTTGGGAAGCAACGGTAGTAATAATGCTGGCTTGGTAGAGATGATGGGATAAAGATTCTGGATGTATTTGATAGTAGAGCCAACAAGATTCCCTGATAGATTACATATTGGGTAGTTGAGAAAGAGAGGGGTCAAGGGTTGTAGTCCCAGGCCTTTGGCCTGAGCAGCTGAAAGGATGTACTGACATTGACATATTTGACTATTCTTAACTTTAGAAATGGTAATCTCATATATTTCAACTTAATCGATGCCATTTACTGAGATGGGTAAGACTATGTGAGGAAGGGGTAGAGGGTTTGTCAGAAGTTGATTTATAGGCATGAGGGAGTGTCTAACAGGAAGCTATAGGTATGTGTCTGGAATTCGGAGGCAAGGCCCCAATCAGAAAGGTGTATTAGGGAGTCTGAGTATAGATGGCAGTTTAAGCTCTGAGTCTGGATGAGGTCACCTAGGATTTAAATGTAGATAAAGAAGAACAGAGGCCTGAGGACTGAGCCTGCGGCATCTGGCATTTCCAGATCAGGGAGGTGAGGAAGCAGCAAAAGAAACACAGGTGGCCATGACTGGCAAAACAAGGGCTCCACACAGGGGAGTTGGCCCAGGTGAGGGCTCCTGCGGGTAGGCGTGAATAATTTCCAACCTTGCACCTTCTTTGAGCCTTGGCATTAGAAAGTAAGTCGTGTGTGTGTGTGTGTGTGTGTGTGTGTGTGTGTGTGTGTGTAGAGGGGACGTGATAATATCTTATATATGACTAGCACTTGGGAGGTTGCACCATCTCTTTTATTTGACCTAGGCAAGGGGAGTGTAGGTGCTATCATCCCATCGCACGTACAGGTGCCTAAACTGAGGCACAAAGGTTAGGTTACTTGCCCAAATTACAGGCACGCCTCATTTCATTGCGCCTTGCTTTATTGTGCCTCATAGAGGTTGCTTTTTAAAACAAAATCCCCAGTCAAGGAGTGAGGATATTTTTTCCATTGATTCTAGAGAGAGTAGAAGGGAAGGGGTTGGGGAGGGAGAGAGAGAAAGAGAGAAAGAGAGACATTGATCCCTAACCGGTGTGGCTCAGTGGATAGAGCGTCGGCCTGCAGACTGAGGGGTCCTGGGGTCGATTCCGGTCGGGAGCATGTACCTTGGTTGTGGGCACATTACCAGTAGGGGGTGTGCAGGAGGCAGCTGATTGATGTTTCTCTCTCATCGATGTTTCTAGCTCTCTATCCCTCTCCCCTCCTCTCTGTAAAAAATCAATAAAATGTATTTAAAAAAAGAAAAAAAAAGAAAGAAAGACATTGATGTGACAGAGACACACTGATTGGTTGACCCCCTCCTGGACACACACACAGGCACACACGCATGCACACGCACACGCCATGACCAGGGCCAGGGGGTCAGACCTACAACCCAAGTACATGCCCTTGGCCAGGAATCGAACCCAAGACCCTCCAGTGCGCAGGCTGGTGCTCTAACCACTGAACCACACCAGTGGATGGGGTGGATGTTGCATTTTTTACAAATGAAAGGCAAGACCCTCCACCAGCAAAATGATGGCAGCTTGCTTTATTGTGACCCTCCCTTTATGGCAGTGGTCTGGAACCGAACTCACATTGTCTCCGAGGTTTGCCTGTACATCAGTCATAGGTAGCTGACTTGGGACTGGAAGGAGTCTTCTGTCTCTAAGTTTCCAGCTCTTTGGGGGTTGAATCATGCTGCTTTGGGGGTTGGTGTCTGCCCTAGGAGCCTGCTGCAGAGGTAGCAAACAAAGACAGGTGAAAATGGCAGCAAAGCAAGAGACGAAATCTCTGCATCCTTCATGTTCCTGTGCTCCCAATGACTGCTTCTGTAGGAACAGATTGTAACAGGGTTACATGGAGATAACTTGAAATGAGTTTTAAGCTTTTATTTCTATAGCAGCGAGGAAACTGCTGATATTATTGCCCCTAGCAGTGGTTCTCAACCTTCTGGCCCTTTAAATACAATTCCTCATGTTGTGACCCAACCATAAAATTATTTTCGTTGCTACTTCATAACTGTAATGTTGCTACTGTTATGAGTCGTCATGTAAATATCTGATATGCAGGATGGTCTTAGGCGACCCCTGTGAAAGGGTCGTTTGACCGCCATAGGGGTCGCGACCCACAGGTTGAGAACCGGTGACATAGAGGGTTCTGGACCAGTGATGTTAGGTGCCAAGAATGTCAGCTCAGATGAACCTATTTCCCACTAGAAATGATCAGATGGAATCAGAAGGCCTCACCTGGGGGACTTTCACATGGGGCGGGACAGTGATAAATTCACTCTGGTTTCAGTGCCGCTGGGTTCACAGGTCCCCTCAGAGATAGCTTCTGGGCTGGGCTCTTCCACTCCACAAATGATTGGTCTCATCTTACTCCCTCTTCGTGTCTTGCTCAAAGCATTAGATTTGCTCCAAACTTATGTTCTTGCCTTTGAGAAGCTGCTCCTGAGATCGGAGGCTCTGCTGGTCAAGCGTGGCCCTGCCCTGGGCAGAGATAAACAGGCCCGAATATGCTTCCCAGATTGCAACACTGGTGAGTCAGGCAGGTCGGACAGCTGCTCCCCCCGGTGCCCCTGGTTGTGCCTGATAAGGAAGAACATGGCTCATGCCAGCACGCTGCCATGTGCGCGCGCACATATCAACAACACTCCCGGGCCCAGTGTTGTTTTAGGGTAAATTGTTGACATTCTGAATGGCTGAACACCGGGGGAAAGGGTGAGCACAAACTCACTCCGCTCGAGATAAGCTCCAGGTTTCATAAGCCCAAACAAGCAAAACTATTTGGTGTCATTTGGCACCATTTGGAGCCATCTCTTGAGCATACCTGGTCAAGGGCAGGGTTCAGGAGTCCTCACTCTCTGGAAAGAGGAGGGGACGGAGGTGGGGCGGGCAGTCAGAAGAGGGAAGATGGATTTATGAAGCAAATGGCAGAAGGCCCAGAGAGAAAAAGGCATAACATAAAACTATGAACGTATCTTCAAAAAGAGGAGAAATTGACCCTCTGACATCTGTAAAAAATACCCCTTAAAATGTGAATGCCATTTTCCTTAAATAATATACAGTGTATAAGGAGTGGGGCTAATGGGGGGGGGGTGTTGATATTAATAATACAATAATACCGCCACCCATATTATATTACACCTTGTATGAACACTTCAGGTTAACTTTATGAAAAGCAATTTGTAGTTTACAAGGGGCTTTTCCATTTCCTCCATCAGCCCACTCAAGTTATGAACCACATTTTACAGATGAGAAAATTGAGGCTCCAGGAGGATATATGCAATTAACTGAGGCATAATTAAGAGCTGGGGAGGGACAGGTTTGTCCTAAGTAACCCAGAGCTACGATGCTTACTAGACACAGTGGGAAGGGTGATTCATTTTCAATGACTGCTCAGAGCGCTAAATCTCCATTGCATTCCTAGGCAGAGTGACTCTAACTTCTCCAGTGTTGTCCAAAACAAGTTTCCCGAACTAACAATCCTTTGATTAGTTTTGCTTGATGCTTGGATCACAGCAGCATCGCATCTGTGAAGATTAAAGCACCAGGGGAAATGTCTCTAGATCCACCCCATGCCCTTCTTTCTCAGGGTCCCATTCTTGACCAATTATTTCTGTCTGGAAACAACACCTTTGGGCCCCCTAAGCGTGCCATCTTGCTCTCAGGTGGGGAAGAAACACCCTAATTTGCATAGGACATTATGGAAGCACAGGACCCACCCTGAGGAGTCAGACAGGTGTTTTGAAAACGCTAATGCCTAAAGCAGTGGTCCTCAAACTTTGGCCTGCGTCGGAATCATCTGTGGAGCTTGTTAAAGTCATGGATGTCCAAGCCCCACCTAGACCTTCTGAATCAGAATCCCGGGGGTGGGGCCTGGTCGCTTGTGAACTTCACAAGCTCCCCGGGTGATTCTGAAGTTACCAAAGCTTGAGAAGCATGGTCTCAGCACGGGAGTGGGAGTCACGGGTGAAGGAGAGTGAGGAGCCATGCTGGGAGAGGAGGCAGCAGCAACAGGAGCCTGAAGGACCTAGAGAACAGTCAGGAACAATTTTCTGCTCCATCCTTATTTTCCCTTAACAAAGACGAAGGGTTAGAAATATAAAGGGTTAGAAATCCCTTCATTCAGGCATGTCCTTCTTCTGACAGAATTATCATGTGCAGTACGGATGACGAATGCACACCTTTTAGAAGCAGTTAAAATAGCCCATATTTTTCAGAAAGTAGAATAGAGAGTACTGGGGGATGCGGGGAGTGAGGAATGAATGAGGAGTTACTGCTTAATAGGTACAGAGTTTCTGTTTGGGGGTGATAAAAAAAAGTTCTGGAAATGGATGGTAGTGATGGTTGCACATCATAGTGTATGTGTTTAATACTCCTGAACTGTACACTTCAAAATTGTTAGAATGGCCCTAGCTGGTTTGGTTCAGTGGATACGAGTGTCAGCCTGCGGACTGAAGGGTCCCAGGTTCGATTTTGGTCAAGGGCACATGCCCAGGTTTTGGGCTTGATCCCCAGTGGGGGACGTGCAGGAGGCAGCCAATCAATGATTCTCTCTCTTCATTGATGTTTCTATCTCTCTCTCCCTCTCTCTCTAAAATCAATAAAGATATATTAAAAAATAAAAAAAGATTTGTTTAAAAAAATTGTTAGAATGGCAAATTTTGTTATATTTAGTGAGTGCACACACACACACACACACAAATTAGCCAGTCTTTTTGAGGGATGTAATGACAAGAGCAAACAACATTCAACTTTAGCTGATTGCTGCTGCCTCAGATGTGTGTACATGTGTGTGTGCATGTGTGTGAGGTTAGTAAGGGGACTGACAAAATAAAAATGGATTCATAGAGACCTAGCTGGTTTGGTTCAGTGGATAGAGTGTTGGCCTGCCGACTGAAGGGTCCTGGGTTAGTTTCTGGTCAAGGGGACGACCTCGGTTTCAGGCTCCTCCCCGGCCAGAGGCCCTGGTCAGGGCTCTTGCAGGAGACAAACAATCAATGTGTTTTTCTCACATTGATATTTCTCTTTGTCTTTCCCTCTTTCTTCCACTCTCTCTAAAAAAAAATTAATGGGAAAAATATCCTTGGGTGAGGATTTTAAAAAAATGGATTCATAGATGAAAATTTTGAAAATTGATGGCAGTGAGAAGAGAGAGAGGGGGAGAGAGATGCGTAGAGCACCCTTTCCTGCCCCCTTGGCTTGGTTGACTCCTAGATTCCACATCACTTAATCACTCTTTTGGAGTGCCTTGTAGTGTCTCTCACACTTCATTGAGCATATAAATCACCTGCCGACCTTGTTAAACTGCATATTTTAATTCAGTAGGTCTGAGGTGAAGTTCTAGTCTGCATTTCTTTTTATTTATTGATTTGAGAGAGAGAAAAAACATTCAATGTGAGAGGGAAACATTGATCAGTTGCTTTCTAAGCATGCCCCAACTGGGGATTGAACCCACAACCCAGGTATGTACCTGGTCAGCTGGGAATTGAACCCACAACTTTGGCATATGAGGATGATGCTCTAACCAGCTGAGCTCCAGGGCCGGGGCCTCCAGTTTGCATTTCTAACAAGTTCCAGGTGATGCTGACACTAGATCCACAGACCATGTCGGGAGGGTTGTGTAAACTTAGTCATTCTTAGTTTACCATGATATCCTTATGTCCAGCAGATTATTTAGTACACAGCAGGTGCTCAATAAATATTGAATGAATGACAGAGTACTAGGGTTGGTATATGAGTTTGGAGAGCAGACGATCTTTGTCCTGAACTACAGCATATTTAAGGTGTTCCTGTTTCTATTAGTTATTACCTCATACTCTGTTGAGTGAGGATGTGAGTACTAAACTATGTTTGGCGTTGTCACCTTGGTGCCTCAAATCTAATCCTTGAAATAGTGGTTCTATACACATGGAGGGTGCTGAACCCTGGTTTGCAAGCTCTGAGGAAGCCTTGCTATAGTCCACAATCTCAGCAAACAAATTCTCTCCATCCAGGGAGGGAGCAGAGTGCAGGGAGACTGCTGGTGTGTTAGTTTTCCAGATTTTGGTGCCTGAGTAATTGCCATCTTGGCCTCCTTAAATCAAACAAACAGACTTTTTAATAGTGTCTGTGAGAAAGGGGCTCATTACCCTAAAACGCATGAATATAATATGATTGCTATTATTTACTCTTATCGTTTACGAGGACGATAACGACACTGGCAGTTGAGCGATTAAGTGTGTGAGGAAGTAGGGGGAGGGGGGGCAGAGGGCTGTGCAGGCAGGAGAAAGAGAAACTACATCTCCCAGAATCCCCCAAGGAAAGTCCACGTCGCGGCGGCGGCCCACCCC
>NW_006296405.1:484925-485194 GCF_000327345.1 Myotis davidii
GGGTCCCCACCCCCACTCGGCCGGACAGTGCCCGGTGTTCCCCCGTGCTGGGGGCGCGGCGGCGGCTGACTGGCCCCGACAGGACCGCGGGGGTGTTGCCACCTCCACCGAGGAGCCGGCGCGGCCGCGGGCTCCTCAGAGCCGGGGCCCGGGGAAGAGAGGCCGACAGAGCTGGAGTCGTCTGCTGGTCTTGGAGGCTGCTAGGGAGCCAGCGAGAGGGTGAGCGGCGAGCAGACGAGAGAGCGAGAGCGGGCAGGAGGGAGCGTGGC
>NW_006296405.1:485429-485994 GCF_000327345.1 Myotis davidii
TCCCAGGAACCGAGAGCCTTTTCAGCTCCCCTTTATCTGCAGAACCCCGAAATGTGCGTTTTTCCTCGCTCTTCCTCACCCCCCCAGTGCCCGTGACTTTGCTCCACGACGTTTGGACTCCCAAGACGGCTTTTTTTTGGGGGGGGGGGGCTGGTGGAGACAAGATCGGCTGTCTCTCTCCACCACCTAGCCCACCTTCAGGGTCTCTTTCCTTTTGCTTGCCCTTGATTTGGGAACTGGAGGTAGGAATTCCCGAGTGGGGAGCCTTTCTCCCTTTCTTGAGATGCCTCCATTCTCCCCACTCGCAGTGCTGCTTGAACTGGGGTAACTCGAGTGACCTCCTTTATCCCTAATTCCTTTCTATATTAGGAAGAGAGTAGTCTGCTCGTTGCCCCTTCTTGTAAGCGGAAAAGAGCTCCGGGTGTTGTCAATCAGAGACCCCTGCTGATTTTCCTGGCCCCTAGGAGAGCCCCACCGTGTTTCTTTACCGTGACAAAGCCTCTCCCACCCGTAGCTGGACGTGGCGGGGGCCCCCAGGGCCTCCAGCAGGCCACCTCCGTGTTGT
>NW_006296405.1:486057-490240 GCF_000327345.1 Myotis davidii
AGTAGCCCCCGTCCTGGCCACTTAAGCCAAAACTCCCTCTACGAAGACAAGGTTCTTGGGGAGTAATTGCCAAATGACACCTTTTATTGTCCTGTTCCCCCGCCCCCCAACTTTATACACTCTGGGGGTAGCATGGGAAAAGCTGTAGCTGATAAGAGTCCTCCAGGCAGTGGTTTTGGTTGGAGTCCAGACTGATTATTTCATGACAACTAGAGAAAGTCGCGAAGGTTCCTCTGACAAATGGAGAACACTTTTGAGGGGTAATTTAGAGGTTGGGGCGGCGGGGAGAGGAAATGAGCCCAGTTTTCTGAACAGCTCACCACGGAGGAGAGGGGGACACAGGGGTGGGAAGTGTTAGCGTGTGAAGCAGTTAAAAAGTCCTGTCTCCTGCTGCTGCTGCCTCTCTCTCACCCCCATCCCCCCACCATTTCCCCCTGTTGCAGGGTTTTGTTTATATAACTCAAGTTGTTTGGCTAGATTGTTCAGGTGAATTCCTTCTTTCATTTGTTACTGTTTTTGATTGGGCATTTCACCTCTATATAGCAATCGATGATGGTTGTCAAATACTAAGTTATGGAATTCGCTGAAGTTTTAAACAAGTAGTTTTTGCATTTCGTTTTTTGGAAAGGGGGGGGGATGGGAGGGAAGTTGCCTGGGCAAGAGATTTTTCTTTTAATAATCTTTTCAGGAATAAGAAGGTGTTTATCTCCTCACTTGGGAAAACTTGGCTAGACCTTAGGAACAGATAGACTTCTGAGTTTTAGGGTTTCAAGTTTGGAATTTGGGGGAGGTGGGAGTGGAGATTAGAGAGAGGAGCAAGTAATAAAGTACAGATTATGTACCACACGTATTTCCAGGCGTAAGCGAGACTCTCTGAGCTGTTTGTGGCTCTGATTGAGTTTTGTAAATGTGTGAGTGATACCAGCAATGTTGGCTTTTCATAAGGTATCAGGAAAACTTGTAACTATGGCAGTGTGTACATTTTACACAAAGCAGTTTCGGGTGTTTTTTTTTTGTTGAGAAACTAGGAAATGACATGGTGGCAGATTCTGAGTTATTTTTATCCTGACTTGAGAGTTACTGTCACACCTAATGTAAATTTCTACCTAATGTTTAATTGGGATGGGGGTGGGTGAGAGGAGGCCAGCTGGTTTTGATCCGTGTCAGGTTCTCAAATTATATACATATATTTTTAGAAGATTGAGGATAAAGGGTGAGGCCTAACTTGACCTGATGCCTTTTCCATACAGCGCCTTTTGTTCATTTAGTAGTTGTGGCATCTAGAATGATTACCGCATTTAGGAGTCGGGGTGTGGGGGGCGGAGAGGGAGAGGAAAACAGACAAAGAACAGCAGGGTGTCTTTCTTTTTTCCTTCCCCTAAGTGGCTTGTTTCATAGCTTATTTTTAGTAGAAGATGAAGAAAGGCTAAGATGCATTGGCCTTCTGTTCTTTCCCCACCTTCCTCCTTTCTGACAAAAGAAAGCTGAGGCGCTTTAAAAATCATAGATCTCTGAGATAGGACAACCGTCTGGGGATTTAAAAGGCAGAGGTTATCTTTTGTGTTTGTTATTTTCTGGGCTCACATAGTTTGGAAGTTAAATTTTTCGCTATTTCCTTTTGTGTGTGCATGTGTCTTGTGGGGTAGAAGGATTCTGTGGCCTCCTTTCTCTGTTGAATTCACATGAGTAGGCCCAAATGGAGCCAACAGTTTTTGAGCATGGTATATTTAGCCAAAAATGTAAGGGGGGAAAAAATGGCCCAGCCCACTATGAAAATGAGTACAATTGTGTAAAAGCGCTGAGGGTTGAAAAGGAAAGATAGAGGAGAGGAAGTAGAAAAGGTCTGAAGGAATGTACTTGCTTTTTGCCCCTCAGTGTCCCTTGGTGATTTCTTTGGTGTGGAGGCTGATAACTGGTTTCATTGCAGTCTCCTGTTTCAGCCCATTTTTGGATGTCTCCTGAGTGTAATTATGCCACCACGATTTACAGCCTCGTAGGGAACCTGTATAATAGGAGAGTAGTGGTGTGGGGGTAGGGAGGGAAGAGGATGTGTAACAAATTGGCCACTGCCTTCCACCACCTGGCTAGGAGACTCCGGTTCTGGTTGTTTATAGAGCCGGGGCTTGGTAGGAGAACTGACTCCCAAGTTATACAGGGAGTGAGTGTTTTGCACCGATTCTGGGCGACTATGTTCTGAAACTCTGACTCATTCATTGTTTCTCTTCTGATCCTTTGCTGAGTGTTGTGCAAACCTCTCCAGGAGCCTAGAAACTGATGCACACACATGACTTTGGGGCCTTGTTAAGAATGTGTCCCAGTCAAGAAACGTGCAGTTGGCCCCAATCCTGTGGAATGGTTGTGAATAGTGTGGCCATTTGTCTGCAAAGTCAGGTAGATTAGTGATACTATGCTGTTTCCAGTTTGGCAACCTTTGAGGTTTCCATCTCAAACCCTGCTGATTATTTAGATTGTCTGAGAACCGGGACTCTGGTGACCTTAAATCGTGATTTGCCCTAAAGGAATATCAGTTTAAATTCTCCCTGGTGGAGGAACAAACAGCTCAAATTACACGGGTTTCCTTGTTGGTGGGGTCAGACGGCTCACCCTGTTGCACAGCCTGGTGATCCTTTTATCTGTGAACCACTGGCCCCTGCTGAAGGCTGGAGCTGCTTGTTTTGGAAAAGCGTATGCAGGCAAAAGGCCGCAGGCACAGCTCCTCACAGCTCATTGGCTGCCCTGTTACTACCCGGAAAAGGAGGAGGGGTGGAGCTACCACCAAACAGCTGATGGAGTGTGTGGCCAGAAGAGTGTTTACATGCAAAAGAAGTTGGTGGCTGGGGAGGTCTTGTGGGTGGTGTTACAGGATCAAGTGTGTTTTCAAGGTTTAAAAGGAAGCGAGGAAAATCTGATCTCATAGAGTGAAAGAAATGTTCAAGGCTAAATCAGAAAAGTACATGTGATAATAATGGGAATTTGGCATACACTGTACTTGTTATTGTTGTGAGATTTTGGAACTTACTTTATAATACCAAGAATTTTCAGATTCCTTTTTTCAGAGGGAGTGCAGAAATTTAAAACAGGATATGTTGCTACTTTATACTTAACTGACTCATGCAGAGATTTAAAAGTATGGTAGAAATGTAAGCTTCCCCTGCAAAAGTGTGCAGAGTTCTAGAAAAGGGGCAATGACTTACACTAAATTCATTAACAGTGTTAGTGACTCCTACAGAATCCTGGCTATCTGCCTTAGGGTCCAGAAGCTTTTTAAATTTTTTTTTAAAAAATAATATTTTATTGATTTTTTACAGAGAGGAAGGAAGAGGGATAGTTAGAAACATCGATCAGCTGCCTCCTGCACACCCCCTAATGGGGATGTACTCGCAACCAAGGTACATGCCCTTGACTGGAATTGAACCTGGGACCTTTCAGTCCGCAGGCCGACGCTCTATCCACTGAGCCATACTGGTTAGGGCGGGTTCAGAAGCTTTTAATAAATGTTTGAGTACCCCCTTGATGCCAGGTTTGATGTAAGGTGCTGGGGTTTAGTAGGGAAAAATTCAGTGTGGGTAGTCATGATGCTTCTGTAACTAGTCAAACTTTTTTTTTTAAAGGTTAGCACTGTATCACCTTTCTGAATAATTTGTATTTAATTTCAGAATTTACTTTTCAAGGAATAGAAAGGTTAAAATGTAAATTTTATGTGATGGGATGTATGGGAATCTGTGTTCCTGTTATTTAAAAGATGTTAAAAAAATGGAAATAAGAAACATTAAAATGTGTTAGTATTTTGCTATTAATCAGTAGTTATTCTATTCCTAAGTTAGTAATCTTTGTTATTCTTTGATTTGTGCTCAAAGTGTAGACAATTATGTAATATTTTAACTAGCTCCAGCGTCAGTTGGGAACTTGTGTTTTGCCTTTTATTTCCTTTGGCCTCTATTTTAGTGAGATGATGAGGTGGAAGGTAGAACAGTTAAATGGTTTTTAAGCTCAAAGTTAAGGCTTTGGCAACTCCCAGTGTTCTGAATTTGTCTCCTCTGCCTAGATTTTGGTGACAAATATAACATACTAGTACTTATTTTGGTTAAGCAGGTACCTATATGAGTAAGCATTCACAGCTTCAAGACATCTGATTCCTGCAGTGCAGTTCTAGTAAATTACACGCAAGCCTAAAAAGTCGGCT
>NW_006296405.1:490298-492953 GCF_000327345.1 Myotis davidii
GGGGGATCTTGCACATGTGACCTGTAAAAGTCCCTTACCCAGTTTGTGTGCATGTGTTAGAAAACCATGGATTTGTTGGTTCCTAGTGTGTAATTTCCCCAGTACCTTGGCCTACATTTATATATAGTGTTTATAATTTAGTATCTTGTTTAGTCTTAACAGATTTAATGGTTCCAAGAATCATTTGATTTTTAGGCATATAATTCAGACCTATAAAATAGCTTTTCTTTTCTTTTTTTAGAGAGAGTGGCAGGGAGGGAAGAGGAGAGGAGGGAAAGTGAGAGAAACATCTATGTGAGACTCATGGATTGGTTGCCTCCCTTACTCGCCCTGACTGGGGCCACAAGGTGGGGGATTGAGCCTGCAACTGGGGTACGTGCCCTTGACTGTGAATCGAACCCTTGACCCTTTGGTCTACCAGCCGACGCTCTAACCACTGAGCAACTTGGCCAGGGCACAATAGGTTTTCAACTGTAGACCCACAGTGTACATTTTCATGAAATACTTCCATGAAAAAAACTTAGTTGGGTTATACAAGTACTAAAATAATTGAGGAAAATGTAGGTTACAAAAAGGGAAAGAAAATAGTTATCTATAATTCTACCCTTAGACCAGCGGTTCTCAACCTGTGGGTCGCGACCCCTTTGGGGGTCAAACGATCCTTTCACAGGGGTCGCCTAAGACCATTGGAAAACAAGTATATAATATTGTTTTTTTGATTAGTCACTATGCTTTAATTATGTTCAATTTGTAACAATGAAAATACATCTTGCATATCAGATATTTACGTTACGATTCATAACAGTAGCAAAATTACAGTTATGAAGTAGCAACAAAAATTTTATGGTTGGGGGTCACCACAACATGAGGAACTATATTAAAGGGTCGCGGCATTAGGAAGGTTGAGAACCACTGCTTTAGACAGTGGTTTTCAATTATCTGGAGGTTTGTTAAAATAGGTTGCTGGTTCTCACCCCTGGAGTCCCATTCACTGGTCTAGAGTGTGGCCTGATAACCTGCATTTCTTTTTTTCTCTTTTTAAATATATTTTTATTGATTTTAGAGAGGAAGGGAGAGGGAGAGAGAGATAGAAACATCAGTGATGAGAGAGAATCATTGATTGGCTGCCCCCCCCCCGCCCCCCCCAATGGAGATCGAGCTTGCAACCTGGGCATGTGCCCTTGACTGGAATTGAACCTGGGACCTTTCAGTTTGGAGGCCACGCTCTATCCACTGAGCAAAACCAGTTAAGGCAACTTGCATTTCTAACAAGTTCCCTGCTGCTATTGCTGCTGGTCTAGGGACCACAATGTAATAACCATTGTCTGTAAATGTTAACATTATGATGTGTTTTTTTTAAAATTTAAATTCTTTACTGTTTAAAGTATTACATAAGTCTCCTTTTCCTCCCATTGACCATTATGATGTCTTTTTCATCAACCTTTACACACACACGCACACACCACCAGGATATATTTTTCAACCTGTTGCTTATACTGTGGGTGCCGTTTTTTTGCTTAATATTTTTGCAATTATTTTTCACAGTTAAAAATATATCAGACATAATGAATAACTGATGTAATATGACATTCATTGGTATAATTCTTTGTCATTTTTCTGTGATAAATAAGATTGAAATTAACCTCATGCATAAGTCTTTTCCTGTATTTTTGGGTTATTTCTATTTTCTAGAAATGGGATTCTATATCCAAGAAGGTAAACATTTGAAGTAAAATATTTAATTAAAAATTTGGGGGCCCACATTCAATGGGTTTTCATTTTGTTCTGTTGTGTTTTTCTTGGTGTCATTTCAGCACTGAAGCAGCCAGCCTGATATAGTGATGAAAGATGAGTTCTGATCTCTTTGTTGAAACTTTCATGTTTTTTGTGATAATGGTGATCTTCAAATTAGGGATACTTTTGTACTTCTTCCTTTTTAGTTTTTATTTAATTGATTTTTAGAGAGAGAGAAACATTTGTTGTTCTACTTATTGATAATGATATGTTCATTAGTTGGTTCTTGTATGTGCCCTGATTGGGGTTCAAACCTGTAACCTTGTATATCAGGATTATGCTCTAGCTATCTGAGATACCCGGTTGGGGTTCAAGGTTTCTTGGATTATAAAATCTTAGTTGAGGTAATATAAATAGAAAATTAGATACAGCATGTGCCTGGTTCGTATTACCTTAAAAGCAATTGGAGTACTACTTATATTAGTGAAAATAAATGTAACTGTTTTTGTTTAAATTGTGCCAGTATAACTTTGATTATCTGGATAGTGCTTTCAATCAGTTGACTTTATATTACATAGACAATTTCTGAAAGATTAATTTTAAAAATTAAAAAATGCAGATAAACATTTCCAGTATAGTGTCTATCTGTAGAAGGTTGATTTGGTAGGAATCATGTCTATGAGAGACCACCAGGTGTGATATAGTTGCATATATTGTTTTATGGTCTTATAGAGAGTACTGCATCTTTGCTCTTTTGCTAGTTATTTATCTAAATCTGTGAATAAATTAGTAAATCTCCTAATTTAGCAACAAAGTTTTGAAACTACATAACCCTTTTTATTTCACTCCATAGGAAAATAAACTGGATTAAAAAAAAATATGTATAGCTTTTGGGTCCCACAACTGTCAGCTGGTACAGTC
>NW_006296405.1:493013-507176 GCF_000327345.1 Myotis davidii
CCCCCCCCCCCTTATCAGCAGGATATATGTTCTAAGACTCCCACTGGATGCCTAAAACTGCAGATAGTACTGAGCCCTACACATACTATGTTTTTGCCTATACATACATACCCTTACCAGCTTCTCTTTGGCTTGTCTGAATTGCCAGCATCACTACTCTTGTGCTTAGGGGCCATTCATTATTTGAACCCAAGCACTGCAGTACCTTAACAGTAGATCTGATAACCAAGATGGCTACTAAATGACTAATGGGTAGGTAGTGTGGACAGTGGGGAGATGCTGGATGATTCACACCTGGGGTGGGGTGGAGCGTGACTTTGTGAGATTTTGTCATGCTACTCAGAAAGGCATGCTGTTTAAAATTTATGGATTGTTTATTTCTAGAATTTTCCATGTATTACTTTGACCATGAATAACTGAAACCACAGAAAGGGAAACTGCATAAGGGGGTGGGGGTTGGGGGAGGAACCACTGTACTTGGTTAGATCACTAATCCAAACTAAGGCTCCTACAATGAAAGCATGCCATGATGTAGGTCTTAGATATTTCAGATTTTTATTACAAATTATGTTTACATTCAAATGGATGAGCATAGGAGGGAAATGCATTTTAAATGCTTGAGGCTTTTTCTGACAAAAGGAGTTTTAGCTCTCTATCTTGGTGGCTGATCTCAGTATTGCTTTAGAGTATATATAAGTATATTAAAATATAGAACATAGTATATGTTTGATAACAGAATCGTTGATCTTGGCAACACAATTTGACATTATTAGCAACTGTTAGTTTTACCAACTAATTCATTCAATTCGCCATAGCTACCAACTTGATATAGAGGGGAAAAAAAACCTGCATTTTGCCTTTCTATTCATTTGTATTCTTAGGGATTAAAAACAAAAACTTTTTTTTTTAAAGTCAGATTTGTTTTATGGGTGGAAGGAGGAGAGGAAGTAGGGCTTTTGAGTGTGTTCTTTAGTCTAATTATCTGGATTGCTGCCCATTTTTTCCTGGCAGTAAAGAATAGCAGTTCTTGACTGCTGTCTTTGATTATCAAATGACATATATTTAAGTATACCTGTATTGAGTCATTCATGCTTTTGTGAACACATTTGCTTTTATCTTTTTTTCTGTAGGCTCTTGGGTTAGAAGAGTTAGGTACCAGATTCTTTCTGTCTTTAATTAATGTGGCTTTTCCTTTGAGACTTAGCTAAGAATTGTATAACATGTAAACCGTAATACATCAGGAAGACTATCGGTGGCTTGTAAAGACTATATCATCATTTCATACAGTATTTCAAATGTGTATGTCTGTGTTCTATTAGTATTACTAGCTTATATATATATATATTTTGTTAAATATATTTTATTGATTTTTTACAGAGAGGAAGGGAGAGGGATAGAAAGTTAGAAACATCGATGAGAGAGAAACATAGATCAGCTCCCTCCTGCACACTCCCTACTGGGGATGTGCCCGCACCCAAGGTACATGCCCTTGATCGGAATCGAACCTGGGACTCTTGAGTCTGCAGGCTGATGCTCTATCCACTGAGCCAAACTGGCCAGGGCCCTACTTATATTTTGACTAATTTCTAGAAATCACGCAAGATAGTTAAATTCATTGGCAGGAAAATACATAAATAAACCTTTAGGGAGAAGGTATTTCCAGATCCTTTACAGTATCTTACATGCAAGGTTATTAAAAGCAGTAGTGAAGCCAGGTCCTTTTTTCCTAGGAATTTGGAAATCAGAGAATACTTGGCTTATTTCACTTTGTGCAGCTAGGCAATTATTTCTCAAACTCATACTTATTTATGCTAAAAATGTATAGTAGTTTACAACTTTGCTACATACCTTCTGAATGTAAGACTAGGCTCTGCCTTAGATTTGCTTTAGTTTTTAGTGAAGTCAGGCACACTGGAACGTGGCGCCTGAATTTTGTGTTCTTATGTTTTAAAGGTATTGGTCTCTCTTTGTCTATGAAGAATTCGTTTTTTCTAAGCTAATGTTATACAGTCCTGTCAGTGTTCCTGAGATTCAGAAGCTACTAACTATTTCCTTTAAGTCCTCAAGGTAGGCAGCCTAGAGGTCTCTATCACCCAGTATCCTCTTGTGCTCTTCAGAAAAGGTAAAAGGGACTAGTAGTCCCCTGTCCCTGTGGGAGCTCATTCCCGGCATTGAGTTTTGGCCCCTTTGCATCTTAGAATTCACAGAATGACGAACAAAATGTCTGCTTGTGCTTATTCTCTGTTTTGAGGGGTGACTTAGTATAATTATATATATTCAAGCCTTTGAACTGGATTATCTTAATTGACAGAGATACGTCTTACCTTTTCTTTGATTGATGGGAAATAGAATTTGAAATTATATTTTTTACAGAATAAAAAAATAGTGTATGACTTGGGTGCTTTTAAATTGGGGCTTGCCTTGGTTTATGTGACTCAGTTGGTTGAGCGTTGTCCTATGTACTACAAGGTCACTGGTTCAATCCCCCGTCAAGGCACATGCCCAGGCTGCCAGTTCAGTCCCAGTGTGGGGCATGCGGGAGGCAGCCAATTGATGTTTTTCTCACATTGATGTTACTGTCTCTTTCTCGCTCTTCTTTCCTTTCTCTCTCTAAAAGAAAGCAACCCCCCCATCCACATTTAATTGGGGCTTATTACTCTTTTAAAAAAATATTTATTGTTATTGATTTCAGAGAGAAAGGGAGAGGGAAAGATAGATAGAAACATCAATGATAAGAGAGAATCACTGATCAGCTGCCTCCGCATACCCCACACCAGGGATGGAGCCCGCAACCCCGGGCATGTGCCTTGACCAGGAATCGAACCGTGACCTCCTGGTTCAGAGGCTGACACAACTACTGAGCTACTCTGGCTGGGCTTATTTCTCATTTGAATGAATTGGATAAAATGTAATGATTTTAGTCTGTTGTGGCTGTTTTAGTTCTTAAATGTCATTCTTACAGTGTTTTGTCAATTCTGATGAAGTTCTGATGACATTTTATTATTTAAAGTGAAATTTTAGACTCTTACATAGATTTTAGCATGTTTTTCTATGTGGAGAAAACTTGCAGTGGAAATCATAGTATTACAAAGCAATGGTTACTTTCTGAATATAAGGGCTCCTCTAGTTGAAATTAATAATTGTATTCTTTCTAGGCAATACCATTTGTGGCCTTATGTAACAGTTTGTGAAATACTGATGCTTGGCTATAAATTCTGATAACTTTGTTTTTATTATTGATAGGGGAAAAAAAGGCAAAGTTGAAATGTCTACTTTTTTATTAGCGAATTATAAAATCAGTTTTGCCACTTAGTGGTCACTTTTGTTATGTGAAAAATATAATTAAAACAGGATAGCCTAATGCCTCAGTTAATCTTGTTTATGAATTTAAGAGTCATAAATAAAAACAAAATGACTTAGTAGGTTTTTATATAAATGTTCTGGTATCTCTGTACAACAATAGATTACATGGCATTGTGTTTTGTATTCTTTTTTAACTCTTTTTTGTGTTGTTGAGGATATTTGTGTTGAGGATATTTGTCCATTGATTTTTAGAGAGAATGGAAGGGAGGAGAGACAGAGAGAGAGAAACATTGATGTGAGAGAGACATATCTATTGGTTGCTTCTTCCCGTACATGCCAAATTGGTGAGGGCATGTTTTAGTATTCTTGAGGTGTCTGAGTTGTATGTGCTCTGTCAATTTAAAAAATGAAATAAGACCGTAAGAGTGCCTGATTTATAGAAGCTTTTATCAGGCTAGAATGGTGTTCCTTTAGCATGCTGTTCCTTTCAAAATTTTATATATTTAATTACCTAAATTACGTATTTTTTTTTTAATCCTCACCTAAGGATATTGAGTTTTAGGGAGAGTGGAAGAGAGAGGGAAAGACAGACTGAAACATTGACGTAAGAGAAACACATCAGTTGGTTGCCTCCTGCACGAGCCTCAACCAGGGCCTGGGCCGGGAAGTAGCCTGCAACCAAGGTACGTGTCCTTGACCGGAATCGAATCCGGGGCTCCTTGGTCCTCAGGCCACCGCTCTACCTACTGCACCAAACCAGCTAGGGCTATATTTTGTTTTTTTAAAGGTAAATTAGGGAATGGGAGTATAACTGAGTAAAATAATATTCCCAGAGCCAGGATAGGATCCCGTCAGAGTTTGAAACAGTTCTGTATTTAAGCATTTAAATATTTTCCCATTATGCTTTTTAATACTCTCCAGATATCTTAAATATATATTTTGTAGAAAATTTAGGTGCCAACATTTTTTATTGATATTTAAGCTCTGAGTGCCTATAGTGGATCAGTTTTGCTTCATGTTTTAGTATCTTTAAACTTTTTATTTTAGATTTACAGAAAAGTTGTGAAGATAATATAGAAATTACCTCTGTGTTACCATTTTTTTAAAATATATTTTTATTTTTTCAGAGAGAAAGGGAGAGGGACAGAGAGTTAGAAACGTCGATGAGAGAGAGAGAGAGAGAGAGAGAGAGAAACATTGATCAGCTGCCTCTTGCACATCTCCCACTGGGGATGTGCCGCAACCAAGTTACATGCCCTTGACTGGAATCGAACCTGGGACCCTTCAGTGCGCAGGCTGATGCTCTATCCACTGAGCCAAACCGGTTAGGGCCTATGTTACCATTTTATGTTGTCAAAACTAAGAAACCAGTGTTGGTACACTAAACTCCAGGCTTTATTTAGATTTCACCAGTTTTTCCATGAATGTTTTTTTTTTCTGCTCCAGGATCCAGTCCAGGATACCACATTACATATCATCGTCATGTCTCCTTAGTCGAGTTCCTCACGCCTTCACTGTGTTACATCACCTTGATTGTTTTGCAGTACTGGTCAGGTATTTTTTTGGAGTGCTCTTCAATTTCTGTTTATGTGGTTTCCCCCTACCACCACCCCTGTCATGATTAGACATCATCATAATAAGGTTTTAAAATTTGGCCAGATTCATTGTGGATGTTTGGAAAGAACACCACAGAGGGGAAGTGCCCCCTCATGACTGCACAGGTTACGGTAACCTTGATCCACGTGACTAAGGTGGTGCTTGCCAGGTTTCTCCACTGTAAAGTTACTGTTTTTTCCTCTGTATTCTATTCTTCGGAAGCTAGTCACTAAGTGTGTAGTTAAGGTGACACTCAAGGGAGCTGGAAGAATTACACTCCATCTCTGGAGGGAGTAATTGTTAACTTTTGATAATTAATGTAGCAGTGCATTCATCTTAGTTGTTAGTGGCTTTTGTATAGAAGTTATATTTGATTTTGAATGAAGTGTAATTGGTACTGCCTCTTTGGAAATAAGATCAGATATAAATGTATGAGGATGTGGTCTAGAAGCACACAGATTTGGTGGATTTGCTTAGCTATTTGCATGGTAAATTTAACTTTCTACATTTGGCTGTTTTTAGATCTATAACATTTATATGTGAAGATAAACTTAGGATGAGTTGCAAACCTATTAAGAGCATTAAAACTAAAGGAAATCGATCATCTTAAAAAGTTTTAGATCAGAAAGATAACTTGGGGCTAAGGTAATATAAAATGCTATTACATTCAGTGTATCTTTGTTACTAACTAGAGCAGGTTATCAAAAGTCATTTTGTTGCAATGCTGATGAGATACTGCAGGAACTAAACTCTTATTTATATTATTTAGCCTATAGTAAAATTGTTTCTTTAGCCCGGCCAGTGTTGCTCAGTGATTGAGCGTCGGACCAATTCCCAGTCAGGGCACATGCTCGGGTAGCAGGCTCGATCCCCAGTGTGGAGTGTGCAGGAGGCAGCGATCAGTGATTCTCTATCATCATTGATATTTCTATCTCTCACTCCCTCTCCTTTCCTCTCTGAAATCAATAAAAATATATTTTTTAAAAGTATATACAAAGCTTTATTTTCTTGAGCAGAGTATATTGAGAGCCAATGCTATAAAGCAGCAGTAAGATATTAAAATTTTACCTAACCCATTTGATGTAGGTTAAAAAGTTAAGCCAAAGTATTTATTTCTCAGGGGCTTCCTTGAAAATAGTGAGGAAAAAAGGTAGAAACTGAATGTTAGTGGGAAATATCTCATTCGTTACAAATACTATAGTGGTAATAAATTATTTATTTTGAGATTGTAGAGGGCAGTTCAGAATTTATGTATCAACTCAAGGGGACACCTGGGTTTTTGTGTTGTATATAAGTCAGAAGTGTTTATAACCAGCTGTTGATTGATTTGGTTACCTTGGTGGTACATTTTCAGACCTTTGCCCTTTGCCAGCATCTGGATGTCATGTAGATGCTAAGAGTCAATAGTGTGACACTTGGGGTCATCCTAGTGTCTTGATGACCCTGGGCAGGTGTTCAGCTGTTTTGCAAATTTATTTTTTATTGAGAGAGAGAGGAAGGGAAAGGGGGAGAGAAGCATTGATATGAACAAAACAGGGATCAGTTGTCTCCTGCACTCCCCCCATAGGCGATCAAGCCCACAACCTGGGCATGTTTGCTGACCATCAACCCAGCAATGCACAGGACAACGCCCAACTTAGCCACACTAGCCAGGGCTCAGCTGTTTTCTTTGTAACCTCTTTTCCGTTGCTTACTTTCTGAAGTTTACATGCCCAATAGCCCTTTTTTAAAATCAAGACTATTTTTTTGGAGAAGTTTTAGGTTCATGTCAAAATGGAAGGAAGTATAGAAAGCTATTTCCCATATCCTTCTTGCCCCCCATTCATGAACAGCCTGCTCCATTATCAGCATCCCTCACCAGAGTGATGCATTTGTTATAATTGATGAACTTACATTAACACATCATTATCATCCAAAATAGTTTACATTAGGCTTCACTCTTGGTGTTGTACGTCCTATGGGTTTGGACAAATGTATAATGTCTTGTAACCACCGTTACGGTATCATAGAGTATTTTCACTGCCCTGAAATCCTCCGTGCTCCACCTAGTTCACACCACTCCCTGGCAGCTACTGGTTTTTTTACTGTCTCTGTAGTTTTGTCTTTTCCATATGTCATATAGTTGGAGTCACACAGTATATAAAGCCTTTTCAGATAGGCTTCTTTCACTTAGTAAGGTGCATTTAAATTTCTTCCATGTCTTTTCATGGCTTGATAACTCATTTCTTTTTAGCACTGAGTAATATTCCATTGTTTGAATGTACCGGTTTGTTTGTCCATTCACCTTAGTGAGCCACTTTGACTAAATAGAAGTAATACTATTAATGGTTTCTAATTTTTTTCAGATTCACCTTTGTACTTTTTTCAAAAAATCTTTTAGTAGCAAGTAGCTAAATTCTATCCTGCTGGCCCATTCTATCCTCATTTCTACCTTTCTTGTTCTCCAATAACTTGTTCAGTAATGTGATACTTCTCATTCTGACATTTATTCTTGTAGCATCTTGCTTTGAGATGTTATGACCCATTTTTTTTTGAGATAAAAACCCGGGCTACACAGGTTGGTTGAGTGTTGAGATCATAGAGTAAGTCATCCTAGTGATGGGTTTGGAGCCAATTAGGCTTTCTTATGCTTTTATCCCTTTTAACGTGCAAGTAACCCATATCTCATTTTATTTTTTAAATGTATTTTTATTGATTTCAGAGAGGAAGGGAGAGGGAGAGAGCTAGAAACATACATGATGAGAGAGAATCATCAACTGGCTGCCTCCTGCATGCCCCCTACTGGGGATTGAGCCCGCAACCCGGGCATGTGCCCTTGACCAGAATCAAACCTGAACCCTTCAGTCCACAAGCCCACGCTCTATCCACTGAGCCAAACCAGCGAGGGCAGTAATCCTTATTTTACTTAATGATGACCTCAAAATACAAGAGTAGTGATGTTGGTAATTCAGATATGCCAAAGAGAAGCTGTAAAGTGCTTCCTTTAAGTAAAAAGATAAGTATAGGAAAAACTATATATAGAGTTTGGTACTCTCTGAGGTCTTAGGCATCCACCAGAGGGTCTTGGAACATATTCTCCACAGATAAGGGGGCTACTCTATGTTGGAAGAGAAGTTATGTTATAAAGTCTAGGATGTACTTTATTTGTCCTTAGCATAGTGTTGGCATAATACTATGATCTTTGATAAAATATTTGAATCAGATTGAATTGAATTATACAATAAACCATGTAAATATACTCTTAGCCAAGAAAGAAAATTGGTGGGGTGTGAAGATGGCAAATGTTTTCATGTTAGTAAAGAATGTCAGATTTGTACTATATGTTACAGCTTCTAAGACATTTTTTCTTGCATTTTAACATCCTTGAAATTGAGATGTCTTCCTATTGGTGGTGAGTCACATTTTGATTGTCAGCTTTTTTCTTTCATGTTGTGTCATAAAACAGTGTTGTGTCATTGATATGATGAAATAATGTAGTGCCTCCTTTTGTGTGGAGACGAAGAAATACAATGGATATAACAGTTTACTTCTTGGGCTATAGGATATGCTGTATTAAATGTTATTTTTATCAGGCACGGAATTGACTCTGGACAGCTGATAGTGGGCACCCATTGTTAGAATATTTCATTAATAAAGCAGTTATCTTTATTTCAAGCTAGAAGACTAGACTTCAATGCCAGAATTCTGGCTTTTAAAATAAAATTTAAAACTAACAAATTTTGTTTTTTATATGCAAAGTCTTTTGCCTTTCTTTCTTTCTTTCTTTCTTTTTTTTACTTGTGGACATTTTAATGAACTTCCCTCCATGTAGCTTCAAGCTACCAGAACACAGGCCCCACCAACACCCTTAATATTCTCCTTGGCTCTTCTGCTGAAGAACTTGGCCTTCACAGTGACAGGCTGCTTTGGGAGCTTTCCCTTCCCCAGAACTCGGTAATAGCCCGATCACACCACATCAGTGATAGGAGCAACTCCAGTCTTGCTCTTGGCAGCATTTGCCTGACCAAGGTCCACAGCTTATCAAGGTTGACAGTTGGGCAGAAGCTCTGGTTCCTCTTTAAGTGGTAATGCCTCATACCAACTTTCCCAGAGTAACCTGGGTGATATTTGTTGAAGTTGATCCTGTGATGATGCAAGCCACCAGCATTACTCTGCCCCCCACCCCCACCCCCACCCCGTGCTTCCTGTGCTTGCCGATGTGGCCGTGGCTCACGTGGCCCCGAAGTTTTCAGGTCTTCCTTAGTCTGGATGGCATGTCTGTGGCCGAGCTGCCTGCCTTTCTTTTTAATCATATTGTTGGTGGGAACATAATGGTAAGTATTGAGTTATTCCATTTCTGTGTAAAGCAGGCCTTGGGAGGTTTTACTGTGTAGCTCTTGGAAAAGGAGTGAAGAGTAGCAGAATAAATTTTTAAAAATTTTCTTTTAATTAAAAACATTAAATTTATTAATACTTTACTGAAACTTGAGGAGTTAAATCACAAGTTTACTTTTGGCTTCTGTTATTCTGAATCTAAGCACTGTTAATATTTATTCTGCATGGTTTTATGAAGACCTAAAAGGCACAGCTGCTCATTTCTTAATCTTGAGAGCTTTTTCTCTTCTCTTGAATAAGTCTATTTAAAGATAAGTTATTAAATCCTATTATTAACCCTGTGTTTCTGTTAATTTTATATAAAAACGAATAGGACTATAACACGGAGATACAATTGATCCTTGAATAACATGGGTTTGGACTGCACAGATCCACTTAAATGTGGATTTTTTTTCAATAACTACATACAGTACTGTAAATGTAATTTCTCTTGTGATTTTAACATTTCCTTTTCTCTAGCTTTATTTTATAATACATATAACAAACAAAGTATGTTAATTGCCCATTTACATTATCTCTAAGGCTTTCAGTCAACAGTAGGCTATTAGAAGTTAAGTTTTCAGGGAGGCAAAAGTTATACATGGCCCAGGTGGTGTTGCTCAGTGGTTGAGTGTGAACCTATGAACAAGAGGTCACAGTTCAGTTCCCAGTCAGGGCACATGCCTGGGTTGCCGGCTCGATCCCCAGTGTGGGGCGTGCAGGAGGCAGCCAATCAATGATTCCCTCTCATCATTGATGTTTCTATCTCTCTCTCCCTCTCCCTTTCTCTCTGAAATCAGTTTTTTAAAAAATTAGCTGGTTTGGGCTCAATGGATAGAGCGTCGGCTTGTGGACCAAAGAGTTCCTGGTTCAATTCTCAAGGGCACATACCTTGATTGCAGGCTTCTTCTCGGCCCAGGCCCTGGTCAGGGCATGTGCAGGAGGCAACCAATGGGTGTGTTTCTCTCACATTGATGTTTCTCTCGCTCTTTCCCGCTCTTTTCCACTCTCCCTAAAAATCAATGGAAAAATATCCTCGGGTGAAGGATTAACAAATAAGTAAGTAAAGTTATACATGGGTTTTTGATTGTGCAGGGGCTCAGCACCCCTAGCTCCTGCATTGTTCAAGGGTCAGCTGTATAAAGATACTACACAAATAAAGACTATAGGCACTTAAAAGCGTAAAAATAAGTTTAAAAAGAGGGTAGAACCTTGGAATAGTGTGGAGTTGAGTGTATCAGGCCTTGAGAAGGTTTCCTGAAGGAAGCTGAATGTCATAGAGGCAGGAGCTAAATATGCAGGAGGGTACCTGTGAGGATGGGAGGTGTCTGGTGGCTTAGCTTGATTTAAAGATCAGAGGTTGTAACTTAGTCCCTGTTAAGAATGTAGTTTTATAGTGCAGTGTGTGTGACCAAGATTATGAGGGTTGATGTAATTTGAATAGGCCAACTTTTTCCAATTTAGGATTTAATGGACACGCAGGGCTACATCTGATACTTAGTTGGAGGTATGATCTCTCATCATCTGTCAACCAAAGGAGGACTCTTAGTAAAGAATATACCCACAGAGGTTGTTAAAATCTGATTATGAGTTGGCAGGGTTTTAATGTTGTTTTTTAAATATATTTTTATTGATTTCAGAGAGGAAGCGAGAGGGAGAGAGAGAAACATCAGTGATGAGAGAGAATCATTGCCTCCTGCACGCCCCACACTGGAGATCAAGCATGCAACCTGGGCATGTGTTGTGATTGGGAATCAAACCATGACCTTCTGCTTTATAGGTCAGTGCTCAACAACTGAGCTACACTGGCTGGGCTTAATGGTTTTTATAGAGGGAATGCATGATTTTGTGACACATTTTATGAGAAATGATTAAGATAATACTTTGGAGTGCATAACTATTTTTGTCAGATATGTACTACATTTGAAAAGTAAAATAGAGTGGATTGACCATCGGTTTCAGTCACAGATTTGAATTGCATCTGCCTTTGTTTCCTCATCCAAAACATGAAGAAAATACCACATTATAGGATTGCTTAAAGAATCATGAAATAGTATATGTGAATACATTTAGTATGTAATTGCTTAGTGAATAACTCAGCAATTGCTTAGTGAATAACTAGTTGGCTGCTAGTAACAGATCTGAAATAATGTAGCTATAACATGGAGTTAGCAGGTAGGCACATAAGGGCAAGGTTGATGTCATTAGGGACCCAGATTCCTTCTGTCTTTTTACCCAGACTTAATGTGTGGCTTAGTTTTTCAAGGGGTCACTCCTACCATAACATAAATGTTTCATGCAGAAGGAGGAAGAAAAGGGTGAGGAAGGCAAAGGTATAAGAACTAGCTAAGACTTTATCACCCTCCAGCTTTTTTTTTAGTTGATGAGAGAGAGAGAGAAACAGAAACATCCATTTGTTGATCACGCACTTATCGGTTGACTCTTGTATGTGCCCTGACCAGGAATTGAATCCATAACCTTGGCACATCAGAATGACACTCCGGTCAACTGACCCACCTGGCCAGGACTTGTACCCCCTCTCCCCCAACTTTTAAGAAGCTTTTCTGGGTGATCTTCCTTACAAATTGCACTTTTATCCTGGGCAAGAGAGGTCAGCTGACCTAGGTGCAAGAGAGGCTAAGAACCATTGCTTTTGAACTGCCTTTAATAAAATCAAAGTTTTATTAGTAAGGAAGAAGGGGAGAATAGATACTGGGTTGCTTCACCAGCAGTGTCTGCCACAGTGAATGTTAATTTTTATTTTTTTCTTTTATTTATGTATTTGGGAGCATCATTTAGGCCTGGCTTCCCATAAAATGACCCATGCCTTGAATGCCAGTTCATAAAATTTCTCTTACCTTTATCCAGTGTCTTCTAGGTTCTGCTTTGCTAGAAGACAGGGCTTATATGATAAAATTATTTACTTTTGGGCATTAAGGGAAAAGAAGAAATACTAACTTGGTTCTTTTTATTAATAGTTTGGCTGGTATCTTCAGACTTTAGCTTGAGGACCTAAGGAGTTTGGTAGAGGAGAGGCAGTGTCTAGTGTGAAAATTGCCTGGTAGACCATCCAGGGTTCTTGCCCTTGGCTCTGCTGCTCAGTGCCATGGGGTCTTGTGCCTTTCACTTCCTTTTTGGGTATCTGTTTCCTTACTTATGGAATAAGGCGTTGGCTGGATGATTCTAAGTCATTGCAACTTGAACATTCTGATTTTATTTGTAGACATTTTGTATATAACTCTGGTTGTTTTCATATATAAAATGTAAAAAACTTTCATAGCCATATGTATTGCCTTCTAGGGAATAGAGAATTGAAAATAGTTTTTAACAAATTTAAAATCTTATTTTGAATATAATTATCTTTACAGGTAGATATGGATAGTTAAAATAAGTTCTGCAGTTTATTACTTTCTTGGTATGAATATTGTATGAATATTTACTAGGGCATTTAGAAGTATGAAATAGAAAACCTTGACATCTTCCTTTCTGACTTTGAAATATGGTAATAAGATGTTGCTTCATATTTAGAAACCTGCATTAATAAAAGTTTGAGTAGAAAAAGTCCCTATCTTATGCCAGTAACACTTGTTGCCCTTTCCTTTCTAGAAATGCATCCCTAGAATTAACCCTTTGAGTGCCAACCAATATCCTAGGAACCATGCTAAAATCGCCAAAGCATTTTTGCTGATTTTATAGCAGTTTAGGAAAAAAATTATGAATCGCAAGTAAATGAAGTTACATATTCAAACACTTAAGGAAACCTTTACTTCATTGACATATTTAGCAATATCATCATCACTAATAAAAGCAGACTTAGAACTGGACGCCATTTCGAAGCTTTGATAGCGCTCCCGTCACTTTTGGCGAAAGACAGGATGAGCACGATTGCGCTCCTCAGCACTCAAGGGGTTAAGTATTGTGAAATTGTAATTATTAAAATGCTATCCAGCCGAAGCCGGTTTGGCTTAGTGGATAGAGCTAGAGCGTCGGCCTGCGGACTGAGAGGTCCCAGGTTCGATTCCGGTCAAGGGCATGTACCTTGGTTGCGGGCACATCCCCAGTGGGAGATGTGCAGGGGGCAGCTCATCGATGTTTCTCTCATCGATGTTTCTAACTCTCTCTCTCCCTTCCTCTCTGTGGAAAATCAGTAAAATATATTTAAAAAAAAAAATGCTATCCCAGTGTTAACTCATTACCTGCTGACCTGAGAATTCAAATGCTTTGTTTACCTTGCTTGACCAACTCTATGACAGCGTCAGTTGTTGCCATAATTACAGATGCTGGAATTGAGGTGAGATGTCACCGTCCTTGTCTGGTAATGAGGAGCAGCCAACTTAAGCTGATTTTGTTCTTTGGGGCAAGTGTGTATCTGTTCATTATGTTTTACAAGAAGGAATCTTATGGGTCCCTTATGTTTTGTTTCAATTTTGTTTTTCATATAGAGCAGCGGTTCTCAACCTGTGGATCACGACCCCTTTGGGAGTCAAACGACCCTTCACGGGGGTTGCCTAAGACCATCGGAAAACACATATATAATTACATATTGTTTTTGTGATTAATCACTATGCTTTAATTCTGTTCAATTTGTAACAATGAAAATACATCTTGCATATCAGATATTTACATTACGATTCATAACATTAGTAAAATTACAGAGTCGAAGTAGCAACGAACATAATTTTATGGTTGGGTCACAACATGAGGAACTGTATTTAAAGGGTCAGAAGGTTAAAAACCACTGGTCTAGGGAAAAATGGTAGAGATGGTGTGAATTAAAGGAGGTGGCCCATGTCTCTGCAGATGGATAGATGTAGTGGTGGGTCCTACAAGATGGAACTATTCTCAGAAATGATGGAAACCAAGGTGAACCTTAAAGGAATCTCATTCCTATGGCATTGGGCAGAGAAAAGA
>NW_006296405.1:507354-528030 GCF_000327345.1 Myotis davidii
CTTTTTCTTTTCAACATTTTAATTTTTTTTAAATTGATTTTAGAGAGAGAGGAAGGCGGGGAGAGAGAAACATCGATGTGAGAGAGAAACATTGATCAGTTGCTTCTTTCACATGCCCTTACCTGGGATAGAACCCAAAATCTTCAGTATGTGCCCTAACCAGGATTAGAACTCACCACCTGCTGGTATGTGAGATGGATGCTCCAACTAACTGAGCCACACTGGCCAGGGGGCACTTTTTCTTTCAGCTGTCACATTTTTATGAGTAAAACTTCATCTTATTCTGGAAGTTAGTTGATACGGGTGATTCAGATAAAATTGCGTAATATGGCAGTATTAAGTTTTTATTCAATAGAAATTGGGAAAAAAATTTTCTTTTTTTAAAAATATTTATTTCAGAGAGGAAGGGAGAGGGAGAGAGAGAGAGAGAAACATCAGTGATAAGAGAGGGTCATTGATCGGCTGCCTCCTGCATGACCCACACTGGGAATTGAGCCTGCATGGGACAATGCTCAACCAACTAAGCCATACTGACCAGGGTAGTGCATATTTTCTTTCAAATTATTGTTTTGGGTTTCTTCGGGTGTATACCCAGAAGTGGAATTGCTGAGTCATAAGACAGTTCTATTTTTAATTTTTTTGAGGAACCTCCATACTGTTTTCTATAGTGGCCGCACCAATGCTGCATTCCCCCAAGAGTGCACAAGGGGTCCCTTTTCTCCACATCCTTGCCAACACTTGTTTATTGATGATAGCCATTCTGACAGGTGTGAGATACCTCATTGTGGATTTTGCATTTCTCTGATGATTAGTGATATTGAGCATTTTTTCATCTGTCTATTGGGTGTCTGTATGTTCTCTGAAGTGTGTATTCAGGTCCTCTGCTACTTATTTCTATATATATATGGAGAGAGAGAGAGAGAGAGAGGGAGGGAGGGAGGGAGAGGGCGCTTCCTTCGTCATATATTAATTGACCATATAGGTGTGCATTTATTTCTGGGCTCATTATTCTATTTCACTGATCTCTGTCTGTTTTTATGCCAGTACCAATCTGTTTCAATTACTATTGCCTCGTAGTATAGTTTGATATCAGGTAGTGTGATCCCTCCAACTTTGTTTCTTTCTCAAGATTGTTGTGGCTGTTCAGGGTCTTTTGTGATTCCATATACATTTTTGAGTTATTCTAGTTTTGTGAAAAAAAAAAAAAAAAAAAAAAACAAAAAAAAACACGCCATTACCATTTTGATAGGAATTGCATTGAGTCTATCTATGGATTGCTCTGGGTAGTATGGGCATTTTAATCATGTTAATTCTTCCTATTTGTAACACTATATATGCTTTCATTTACTTGTACCTTCAGTTTCTTTCCTCAGTGTCTTATTATTTTCTGAGTACAGGTCTTTTACCTCCTTGGTTAAATTTATTCATAGTGTTGTTGTTTGGTTTTTTTTTTTTTTGAGGCAATTATAAATAGGATTGTTTTCTTAGTTTCCCTTTCTGGTAATTCATTATTAGTGTGTAAAAATGCAATTGATTTTTGAATATCTATTTTGTATCCTGCTATTTTACTGAATTTCTTTATCAGTTCTGATAGTTTTATGGTGGGATCTTTAGGGTTCTCTATATACAATATTATGTCATCTGCAAATGACTGTTTTACTACTTCCTTTCCAATTTGGTTGCCTTTTATTTCTTCTTGCCTGAATGCTGTGGCCATATTAAAATCTTTTAAAAATAGATGAATCCACTTTTCTGCCCTTAGAAAATGTGGAATGGTGAGTACAGATGGACCTTAACCTGGAAGTCAAGGCTTGATTCCCAGTCAGGGCACATGCCTGAGTTGTGGGCTCAATCCCCAGTGGAGAGTGTGCAGGACGCAGCCAGTTGATGTTTCTCTCTCTTCGGTGGTTTTATCTCTCTACCCCTCTCCCTTCCTTTCTCTAAAATCAATAAAAAATATGTTTTATCAATAAAAAAGGAAATAAGACCTGAAGTTAAAATGAAGCCCCATGTGAAATCTTTTAATTATTTTTTTACTTTCTTATATATGTGTATATCCATAAGTAATAGGTAGCATTGTTAATGCATTTGTAAATAAATGATGTCATACGTTTTAGTTCAGTATTACCTTTGGGATTCATCGATGTTGATAGAAGTAGCTCAACTTTGCTTTTAATTCATTTATAATAAGTTACATACATGTACTTTATTTTACATATCTATTTTGTTGTTGTACATTTTGGTTATTTCCAGTTTTTCAGCATTATATATATTGCTGTAATAAACATTTATGAATGTTTTTTTGAGCACAGATGGGTGGGCAGGCTTTTTTACTTAGTAGATACAATAAGAATTGTAATTTATGTTCATACTCAGCATATGTGTTTTATATATGCATACTAGACACTGTACTTTTACAAAAATAATATTTACCCATATGTTTGTGAGATGCACCCATGAAATATGTATAGGTATATCCCCTCATTTAAAAAAATATGCTAATCAGGCACCACATTTGGCAAATAATGGTTAATGTCTGTAACCTGAAGCAGAATTGCTGATCTTAGTGGTAGTGACAATCATTAGCTTTGCTAGAGGAGAAAATCTTACTCTTCAAAGTGATGGTAGCAAACTTCACATTTCCATTAACAGCATTTGAGACTTACTGTGTGTGTTTTTTTCTATCAAAACCAACACTTGTCTAGCTTTCTAATATTTATCAATATAATGGATGTGAAATGGTATCCCAGTGTTTCTAAGTCTTTTTTTCTGATCAAATATTCTGAGTGCCATTTCTCTGTCAGACTCTGCAAAGCAGTAAAGATGCTACCAAGAGAATTGAGACATGACTTCTCCTATTCCAGGAGAGGGAGGTTAGCTTTGTCAGCCTGTAAGTGTCAGAGACAGAGCAATGTGCAGTCCACTTGGAAACACGGCTGTTGTGAGAGATGAAGCTTGACCTTGGTTTTGAAACATGAGGAGGTGTTTTCAGACAGAGTTGAAGGACATTCTAGGTGGAGAGGAGGGTACTGGGCAAAGGCATGGAGCTGTAAAACCACATCAGTCAGAGAACTTACTGAGTGTTAATGACTGTGCGTGGAGTCCTAGGATTGGGAGCCTCAGAGGAGGCAGAGGGGAATCTGCAGATGGGTGGGCAGGTTGAAGGAGTTTTGTACTGCAGGCACTGATCGTAATTGGTGAAGATTTTAAGCAGAGTATTAACAGAAAATTTTTTTTAAGTCTAGAAATGAATTTTGGTATTTTAAAGATTCTGGTCAATGAAGGTTTTTTTCGGTTTCACTTGTTAGCTTGCCTCTTATTTCTGTGCTTTGGAAACAGGCTGATAATAGAAAGTTGTTCCTTTGAACTGAAGTTGGTCATTGATTTCTAAAATAGAGATCATTGTAGCCTAGCATATGATATATTTGCTCTTTTCTATGCTGCTTGGTTTTAAGTATGACAACAGGTAGTCTTCAGGGTATTTTCTTTCTATTGTCCAATAAGAATGGGTGTAGGTTTGTACAGGTTGGTAATTTTAAGAGCTTGTATTTTAGGACAGTGTCTTTCATCAGGATATTTTCAATCTTTCATTATTGCTGTATCATAACAAGTATGAATATAGTCTAAAGAACTTCCTTTAGAAAGCTTGAGTGACTCTTATTAAATCAACTGTGTGTGTGTGTGTGTGTGTGTGTGTGAAGATGAGGATAGAAGAGAGAGATCTCTTTGGGATCCTTGCCACTTTGGGCATTCCATAGCTGTGAGTCCTGTTTAATAGGAGCACTTGTCTGGCTTTACAGCATGAATGTTGAGGCCTGCCAGCCTTTAATTTAAATAGCAGATTTAGAGACCAAGTTAGAGAGAGTTGTACTGTTTTGAAATTCTCAGTGCCTTAAAAGAAATAAATGTTAAACGTATAGCACCGAACAGCAAACACTTGTTGGTGTGTGCATGCTTGGTATTTGCTCTTGGTAACCTCACACTTGTGTTAGTTTTAAGGAGAGTATTCAAACATATGTTCTTTGATATGCAGGGCAACAGTGAGTACTGAACAGATGTTATTTTTCCCCTAAAGATATTATTACTGATTTAGAGGGAGAGAGAAGGGAGAGGGAGAGAGAGAGAGAGAGAGGGAGAGAAACATGGATGTGAGAGCAAAACATTCATCAGCTGCCTCCTGCAAGTCCCCTTCTGGGGATCGAGCCCATAACTGAGCATATGCCCTGGAATGGAGCCAGCAGCCTTTCGGTTCATGGGATGATGCCCAACTAAGTGAGCCACACTGGCCAGGGCTGCACAGATATTATTTTTAATTTAGGAAACTCGGAGGCAAGTAAATTTTTAAAAATTAATATGTTTTAATTTTTAGAGAGAGAGGAAGGGTGAGAGACAGAAACATTGATGATGAGAGAGAAATATCAATCAGGACAGAAACATAGATCCGGTTGCACCACAACAGGGAGCAAACCCACAACCTACTGACTGGGAATCAAATCAACGGCCTTTTGGTGCCTGGATGATGCTCAACCAATTAAGCCACACTAGCCAGAACTACAAATAGATTTTTAAAAAATATATATTCTATTGACCTTTTACAGAGAGGACAGGAGAGGGACAGAGAGTCAGAAACATCGATTAGAGAGGAACATCGATCAGCTGCCTCCCGCACACTCACCACTGGGCATGCGCCCGCAACCAAGGTACATGCCCTTGACCGGAATCGAACCCGGGACCCCCGAGTCCACAGGCCGGCGCTCCATCCGCTGAGCCAAACCGGTCAGGGCACAAATAGATTTTTTAAAAGAACTTTTCTAAATCTTGCAGTTCAAAGTTTTAGTTGTCTTTTTTAGCTACTTGATACTTTAAAAATACATACTTCTTCCCTCCATAATCTCTCTAAAATAAAAGCTTTTTATTAGTTTAGTACTTAGTCCAGGGAGAGTACTTACTGAGAGAACCATATCTGGGATCAAAAGATCTAGACAGCCCTAGCTGGTTTGGCTCAGTGGATGGAGCATTGGCCTGTGGACTGAGGGTTTCCTGGTTTGATTCCAGTCAAGGGCACGTACCTGGGTTGTGGGCTTGATTCCCAATAGGGGGCGTGCAGGAGGCAGCCAATCAATGATTCTCTCTCTCATCATTGATGTTTCTATCTATCTCTCCTCTCCCTTCCTCTCTGAAATCAATAAAAATTAAAAAAAAAATATCTAGACAGAGACTTGGCCAGTGTGAGTCAGTGGTTGAGCATTGACCTATGAAAGTGGGAGGTCAAAGTTCCATTCCTGGTCAGGGCACATCCCTGAGTTTTGGGCTTGATCCCTAGTAGGGGGTGTGCAGGAGGCAGCCCATCAATGATTCTCATCATCGAGGTTTCTTTCTCTCTGTCCCTCTCTCTGAAATCAATAAAAATATATTTAAAAGATCTAGACAGAAGTTTGTGTCACCCAGCATTCCTACCTTGCCCTTTCCTTTCAGAAATCCCCGGTGTTGATTCTCTCAGCCTTGTCGTCTATGAGCCACCCAACTTCCAATATACACACACAAATACAAATACACATACAATTTAACAGCTTAACATGTTAACACTTTGGCAGCAGAAGTGGGCTGACTCAGTTGGATACAAGGTGACTGTTCTAAAATAAATAAAATGAAACAGCACAATCTTGAATTTATGGGCAGCATCTGAGACTGAACAAATGAGAGTTCTGCAGGTGGTTTGGCCATTAGCTGTGAGCATGCTAGAAGTGGACAGGATGTTTTCTCTGTAGTGTATAACCTTGAAGTCTTGCATCTATTTCCATTTCCCCAGGAATGAAATCCAAAACAGTAAAGCTATTTTCCTTCCATTAGCTTTCAAAACAAAAGTAAGGTTTGTAAATCTGAATTAGACTGTTGCATAGTGCTAAAGAGGATGGCTCTGGTCCTGGATTGGATTTTTGGTGAGGATTTTAAAAATTCTGTTAGAACTTGAGCATAGATACATGGTTTTAAAAAGTGAGATGAGCCCTCACCGGTTTTGCTCAGTGGATAGAGCATCGGCCTGCGGACTAAAGGGTTCTAGGTTCGATTCCGGTCAAGGGCATGTACCTTGGTTGTGGGTACATCCCCAGTGGGAGGTGTGCAGGAGGCAGCTGATCGATATTTCTCTCTCATCGATGTTTCTAACTCTCTGTCCCTCTCCCTTCCTCTCTGTAAAAAATCAATAAAATATATTTTTTAAAAAAGTGAGATGAGGCTGGCTGGTGTTGCTCAGTGATTGAGTGTCTACCCATGATCCAGGAGGTCACGGTTTGATTTCCAGTCCGGGCACATGCCCTGGTTGCAGGCTTGATCCCCAATAGGGGGCGTGCAGGAGGCAGCTGATCTGTGATTTTCTTGCATCACTGATGTTCTTATCCCACTCTCCCTATCCCTTCCTGTCTCTGAAATCAATAAAAAGCATATTTAAAAGTAAAATTAAAAAGTGAGATGGAAACACAAGAATATTAACCACTTGTATATATTCTGTAGCAAATGGCTGAGAAGTTTAAACAAATCTGTTAACATCTGTATTCCATGAGCATGTTGATTTCTGTGGTGCATAAAGCCAGTGCAGTACCTGAAGACTATTCTCCTATTTTCTTAGCTCCCCCTTTGAAGTGTAGATGTTTAATGTAGAGGCTTTCTATGTTAAGCCAGTAATAGTGCCCATGAAAACTTTGTGTTCTCGCCTGTCGGGTAGCTCAGTTTCTTAGAGCTTTATCCTGATAGGCCAAGGTTGCCGGTTTGATCCCTGACAAGGGCACATACAAGAATCAACCAGTGAGCCGTAACCAGTTTGGTTCAGTGGATAGAGCGTCGGCCTGTGGACTGAAAGGTCCCAGGTTCGATTTTGGTCAAGGGCATGTACCTTGGTTGCGGGCGCATGCCCAGTGGGAGGTGTGCGGGAGGTGGCTGATAAGATATTTCTCTCTCATTGATGTTTCTAACTCTCTCTCTCCCTTCCTCTCTGTAAAAAATCAGTAAAATATATATTTTTTAAAAAGAATCAACCAATGAATGCATAAAGTGGAACAAGTTGATGTTTCTCCCCCACCCCCTCAAAATCAATAAATACATTTTAAAAATTAAAAACAACAACTTTGTGTTTTAGACATTAAAATCCTGAATTAAATCAATGTGATTATCTGCCTATAAAAAAGCTGAAGTTATTTGAAGAAAAATTAGCAGGCTTGGGAATATAAGCCATTTGAAAACTTAAAGTGCATCTGAGAAAGCCTTCTGAGAGTCAGAAGGTTTTATGGATTTCTTCTGGCTTGTCATTAATAATTGAACTTGGTGTGAAAGACACATTTTAGCTGGATGCATTTACGAGACTGCTAAAGGACAAGAATTTTTTATTATAGATTGTCACTGTCTCTGCTCTGTTCCTATGTCCTGAACTAACAATTGAAAGAAAAACCTGTGGAACTCAGTATCTTCATTGCTTTCTAGATGGGTGGGGCTCAAAGGTGACTGCATGCTGGGGGTCGGTGGGGATCTTTTGGAAGGCAGGCAAATTGGGGTCATGGGCCACTTAGCCAAGGCTGTTTGCTTCTGCATTGGCCACAGGTGCAGTCAGGCTGTTTGACAGTGTTGAAGTTCTGCTTCCAAACGGACACCTTTCCAGTGTTTCTTCCTGGTATTCCAAAAACCATAGGTGGGGAAATAGTCTCATTCTGTTTATAGGTTAAGGGTGTTGCCTGAATGCACCAGAAGTATTATTATTATTATTTAAAAATAGGAGAGAAAAATCATTGATCGTCTGCCTCTTGCAAGAACCACACTGGAGATCGAGCCCACAACCTGGGCATGTGCCCTGACTAGGAATCGATCCTGTGACCTTCTAGTTCATAGGTCGATGCTCAACCACTGAGCCATGCCATCGGGGCCACCAGAAGTATTATTTAATATTTATTTTAAGATTTGAGACAACAGATGAAGAAAACTTTCCAAACTTCCTTAACAAAATGGAGCCAAACCCCTGGTTTTTCTTGGGAAATGTGTTTCTACACGCCTTTAAAGCTATAAAAGTTAATTTCATAGCCTCAGGGAAAGATATTGCTTCCCCTAACAATCATTTTTAGGAGAGTTGGAAACTGAGTTGTCATTTGGTCTATAACGTAAACTGATAAAAAGCCTCTTTGTACCAGGGTTACTTTGTGCCAGGCACTGTGCTTTTTTTTTAAAGCACCTTAGATATCTGATTTAATCCTCAAAATAATCCTGAGTGGTAGCTCATCTTGTCATTTTTCCTCTTTTAAAGATGAGAAACCTGAGGTGTAGGCCCCCATCTCAGGCCAAGTAAGTTTCGGATAAACTCTAAACCACTAAACTCTACATTATACTGCTTATATTTCCCTGGACCATGTGGCAAGGTTGGTGGTCTTGTTTTCCCAAGGGAGCGGGCTCAGAGTAGATAAAAGTAATTTACTCTCATGGCTAGTGTTGAAACCAAAATTCAAACCTGGGTCAGCTCGAAGTGAAAGCCTGTGTTCTTTCCACTGAGCTTATCATATTACCTCTTAGGGTACATTACTGTAATATCTGATTTACTAGGATCTTTTTATTTCTTGTGTTGGCTGCCATCAGTTTATAGAGGGGTTGGTTTAAAAACTTCATTTGTGAGATGGTGGTTTGGAGCTCAGAATGCATTGTCTGCTAGCAATGGGTGCTGGACCTGGTTGTGGTTCCGAGGCCATACCCCATTGCGACAGTTGATTGACTTCACCTTCTTATGCCTGTGATACCAACCTGGGTTCTAAGACTTGCCTCCAGTTCCAGAGGAAGAGACACAGATAGGTGTTCCTAGTTGTTTCCAGATTCCATTTGACCCTTTACGAATGCTATTTCCCTTGGTGTAGGTAGCAGATATGAAGTATGGGGTTGAGGGTGAGTACGAAGCCTCTGAGACCTGGTTCAGAGTGTGGCTGTACCAGTGTTTCCTGTTCTCCTACCCACTGCTAGATGACCTGAGATGAGACTATTAACCTTTCTAAGACTCAGTGTCTTCATCTAAAATTAAGGGATGCCCCCATGGGTTATTATAGAACTTTGAGTGGCACAAACAATCATTAGATGTTCAGCATGGTATCCGGACATGGTAGATGTTCAGGAAACGATGGCAGTAATGGTGGAGATGGTGATTTATTCTGCTTTGTGATCCATCTTCTAATTAAATGTAAATTTTCATATACTTTAAAATCTTAACTTTAACTGTAAATTCACTTGTTGAACAAAATTTTTAAGTGTTGCACATACATTTTGATGAATGGCTTTGATATTAAATCAGCAACTTTCATGAGCCTTTTAAGTTCTTGTTGCATTTAAACTTAATGTACTTTTTGTTTCTCAGATGGAGAAACTGAGGTAGGAAGTAGGGATGAGCCAAATAGTAAAATGTTTGGCTTTGTGGGTCATATACTCAATGCTGCATTGTAGTACAGTTGCAGCCACCAACAGTATGTAAGTAAATGGGCTTGGCATGGTCCAATAAAACTTTATTTACAAAACAGGCCATGGGCTAGTTTGTGGACCCATAGACTAAAGGAGCATACTTAATTCTGTCTCATCATAAAAATCCTACATTGTCCTACAATCTCTCTCTGTAGGTTGATGTAGATTTATTAAAGGGTTTTCCCATGGGGCTTTATCCTCAGTTTTCACATAGCACATTATTTGCTATAAATTGATTCATATGTACACACCTTCAGTTATTTTCCAACTCTAGATTAGTATAGCTGCTTTCCTTCCAAACTCTTCTCCAAGAATATCTCAACAGGTTCCTAAAACTTTAATATGTCTCATTACTGACTTCATTGCTATATCCTCCAAAATCAGAATATTGTGTGTGTGTGTGTGTGTATGTGTGTGTATGTGTGTGTGTTTGCTCATCTGTTACCCAAGTGGGAAACCTGAGGTCCTCTTAACTCCTCCTTCATCCTGTTGATTCTGCCCCCTTGATTGTTACGCACCCCCTTCTCTTCATCCCTGCCACCAGTGCTTTATTCAGGCCCTCATGCTCTCCCTGGACTGTTGCTGCAAAACATCTCACAACTTCAGGGCTCCCTGTATCTAGGCTGTCTCTTTGTTGCTATCCTGTTTTTAGTACATCTGATCATGCCACTTCCTGCTTAAAACCCCTTAATTGTTCTTTAGTGCCTGTGGTTTCGGGCCGATCTTGGTTTAAGAATCATTTCAGTAGAGAAGGTGTAGTGCCTTCCTACCGAGAAGGTCCGAGTTGTGGTGCTGCACCCACTCCTGCAGCACACCAGCCTTCCCTTGCACTTCTGGCGTTAGAACTTTCATTTATTTTTCAGTATTTACCTCCAGCTTTGCATCTACCTCAAAGCCTTCTTTGTACTTCTCTCCACATCTCTACATTTGCCTTAGATGTTTCTCTTTTCTTCTGCATGCTTTAATAATAGCACTCTTTGTTTTCCCTTCTGATAAGCAGTTAGTTACCACTCTATAATCCACTGTGTGCTTGTGGTCCAACTCCCACTGCTTTCAAGCTGTTCATTGGAGGATAAATCCTGTATCTTCTATACCTTTATCCCCAACTCCAAAACTCTACATTGTACATCTGGGCTTCGACATTTTGAAGAAGGGTAAATATTTAGTAGTAAAGAGTTGGGGCTACATGTATAATTTTTTTTCATTTTGGGGGTGTCTTCTTATTTCTTCTTTCCCAGGGGAATTAAAAGCCAAAAGAAAATAGCAAAAAAAGAAAAGACCCTTGCTCAGCCAGTGTTGAGCGCCTTTCTGTGCACCGGAGGGTTGCCTGTTTGATTCCTGGTCAGAGTACATGCCTGGGTTGCGGGTTCAATCCCCCATGGGAGCCATGTTTCTTACTCCCTTCCACTCTCTAAGCATGTCCTTGGGTGAGTTCTAACGGAGGGGGTAGGGAAGGGGAGAAAGAAAAGACCCTTGGGGCTAGGGTCTGTGGTACAAACATGGCCCAGGGCTTATGATTATCCCCTGTTGGCTCTTCGTGGCCTGGCAGCTCACACCCTAGAGCAGTGGTTCTTAATTTGGAGTGCAGATCAGAAATTCATGGAGTGTTTCATCAGAGTATACATGTCTAATGAATACCTACCACCCCTTCTCCCCACCTAGTTATCATTAGGGCAGGGGATGTCAATACCATAGTGATACTTAACACACATTTCTTCCTATTGCCAGTTATTTCTCCCACTTGACATTCTCTCCCTGCTTCTTATTCTCATAGTTCTTCATGAATATTCTCCTCAAATCTTCTTAGTTCCTTTCCACTGAGAGAGAGGCTCTCGGTGCAATGAAGTTTAAATGATGAACATGTTAGCATCTCATTTTAGAACTCCAAATGCATTTACATTTTCTAGTAGAAACATTGGTATAGATGAGGATTAATGTGCTAAAGTAAAATAATGTACCTCAGGTACAAATGAGTTAAATTGGCTTTTATTTTTGAGAAATTACATTCTGAGTTGTAAGTAATGGCGTTAAGAACTTTTGAAACAAAACTGAAGTCTGTTAAGGACTCATGGACTCACTATAGAAAACAACATTCTATATCTCTGACTGCATCCCCCTTCTGTACCCCGACTTACATTTACAGATAGAGACTCAAGAGCTCCATGTAGGCATCCTTTCTTGGGAGGAACCCCAGGGTGTTCCTGGAAGGTGGGTTGGAAAGTGGTGTAAATTTTTTTGGTTCATATTTCAAGGAGGTGCACATTTCAATAGAGATTTCTCTGCAGCTGAATCAGTTATTCGCTGTCATAGTTATACGAACACTTAGCCGGTTTTGAGCCTATGCAGATAGTTAGCTGGAGTTTCTAAAGAAGAAACCTCTTTATTAAGTGACTGCTTAGTAATCTGCATAACAAATGAGCCATTTTACTTCAGAGATGTGAAAGAGGCATCTATAAATGAATAGTTTTTGAAACTAAAGTTGTTAACACAAAGTTCATCTCTTCACAGTAGGGTTTCACCAGAAATTGCTCTTTACTCTATTGAAGTGCACTAGTTTGAAATAGGAAAACATATTCCAATAATAGACCCATGCAATTAGCCTTTATTATAACGGAGTAAATGCTGGAATTTTTTGTGTGCATTACCTTTATCAATTGGTGTTAGTCCCAGGGGAACCACATAATAGCTAGAAAACCTTGATTGAAAGACACAAAGGTTTCTGTCTTACTCATAGGCATCCTTTTGTTCTTCAATTTAATAAAATGTTAGTCTCTTAAATCTTACTTTTTTGGTAACCATCATCTGATGGTAAGATTAAGGAATGATACTTAATTTTATTAACCAAATGAAATGGTACCTAATCATGCACTTCCTTCCTGCCACTGGTGGGGGTGGGGGGGTAAAGGCCTGATTTGTAGTATTTGCTGATTTCTAAGATGTAGAAACCCCACCATGGCTGGTTTTAGACTACCAGTGAGATGCCACTGAACTTGAAGTTGGAAAGAAATGCATATAACCAGCTGGTTAGTTCACACTGCTGAATTAAAACCTCAGCTGTCAAATGTTAAGAATTTTATAGCCTATATATTTTTTCAGCCTGTATTTTTAATACTTATCTCATTCCTGTTTTTACCTTTGTCTTTTGTTTTGTTGTTGTTTTAATTGGCCATTCTGCTGTATAATTAACATACAATAAAATTCAACAATTTTAAGCATAAAATTTGATAAGTTTTAACAGATGTATGCCCCACCACAATCATGATATACCCTATTACCTCTTCTACACACAGTTGCCAGATTAATTTTTCTAGCATCTTGTTTTGCATCCACCTATATAAAACCATCACTGGCTACATGGTCTTTATTGGATAAAGTACAGAATTCTGCAGCCTTGTCCTCTGCTGTCTTGCCTCCTGCCTGCTTTTCTGGCTGTATGGACTACTACCTGCCTACATCAATTTCTTATTAAAAAAACACACCTTCGTGGCAAAAAACAACAACAATAACAAAAACAACAACCAAAAAATCACTGGTTCCTAGCACAGATCCTACATGTATGTCTTTGCTCGTGTCTGTACCCTGCCTGCAGTAATCCTGTCACCTCATATTTCTTCTTGTTTTGACTGTCTTGCCTTTCCTTATGAGTCTAGTTCGAACCCCATTTTTTTCTTATGCAATTCAGTCTTTAGTAATAACTTCCTCATACGACCTATTGTACTACTATTTGGCACTTAACTTTGCAACTTGTAAATGGTTCTTGATGACAATAAACTTTTCAGTGGTTCTTCCAACTCATGATAGTGTAGGGGAGAATAGTATTGCTATAACATAGACCTCTTAGAGGATAAAGGTTTGGTTTGTCCCAGAGTAGAGTAATGTCTCTCAAAAACAGTGTTAGTCATTAAAATACCCATTGGAACTTTTATCTCTGTCTTGGAATTCAACCAGAGGTGGTTAGTATCATGGACTTTGAACTCTTGGCAAGATTTAAACATTTAAAGTAGTCCCAAAAGAAAATTCTTTGTTCCTTTCAGCCAGTTTTATTTTACTTTTTGAAGTACTAGTAAGAAGTCAGGGTGTACCTCATTGATTTCCTTCCTGTCCCAGGAAAGCCATATTATGGTATTCTGAAAGAACTTTTGTGTCTTTTTTGGTAAGTTTACTATTAGCAAATAGTTTTTCTTTTTATTTTGAAACTTGGTAATTTCTTTGTAAAAAAAAAAAAAAATTGCACACGTACTTGTTGAAATCTGGCAGTGAACAATAACCCAACAAATATTTAGAACAGTTTTAGATGCCTGTCTCTATTTCACAGTCTACCTTGCAAGGTTCCTCTTCTGTCCTTTAAAGGACTCACGTCCCACAGTTGGTCCTCATCTCTTGTTAATTGAAACACTTTTCTTGTCGGATTTCATCTATTGCCTGAACATAATTGTCTCAAAAATTAAGATTTCGCATCTCTTGGGTTTCAGCTTTGGATGGCCAAATGAGTACTGGACATTTCCACTTAGCTGCTCTTCATAGACTACAGAATTAACGTGGCCCAAGCAGGACATTTCTGTATCTTACACCTCTCTTATTGTACTGTTCTCTTGCTGAATGATATTGCCATCCCTAAATAACTTGAGCTTAAAACCTTGGAATCATCTTTGGCTTGTTCCTGTTCCCTTACTTTGTCTGTCAGATCCACCTCAAATTTTCTTTGTTTTGTTGTTAATCCTCACCTGAGGATATTTTTTCATTGATTTTTAGAGTGAAAGGGAGGGGGAGAGAGACACACAGAGAAACGTCGATGTGAGAGAGACACTCGATTAGTTGCCTCCCGCACGCACCCTGACCAGGGCCAGGGATGGAGCCTGCAACTGAGGTACATGCCCTTGACCTGAATCAAACCTGGATCCCTAGTCCAAGGGCCGATGTTCTATCCACTGAGCCAAAATGGCTAGGGCTCAAATTTTCTTTTTTTTAGTTGATTTTGTTTGTTTTTAAGAGAGACAGACACATACACACACACACACACATCAATTTGTTGTTTCATTTATTTTAATGCATTCATTGTTCTTAATATGTGCTCAGACCAGGGATCGAATCCACAACCTTGGCGTATCAGGACTATACGCTAACTGAGCTACCTGGCTAGGGCTCTACCTCAAATATTTTTAAGTCTTTGTCCTTGTCTCCGTTTGAAGTCAGGCTAACGTCATCTTTGTTGGGAGAGAGATTCTCCCCCTCCCCAAATATTCAGTTAATGAACTATGAGCAGGTCTACTTCCCTGGCCTCAGATTAGCCAAGCTTATGAGTCTGAAAGGTAAAATTGGAAAGCCAGTATGCAATTTTTAGCGTGTACCAGTGTGTTATATCCTAGACAGAGCTAAGAGACCATACCATAACTAGGTTATCTGAGAAGGAATCAGAACAAAAGCGGTGAGATGAAGCAACGTTTAATGGCCTGTCTTAATTTGGCCTGTCTTAATCAGATGATTAAGACAGGCCATTTTTTAAAAATATATTTTTTGATTTCAGAGAGGAAGGGAGAGGGAGAGAGAGATAGAAGCATCAATGATGAGAAAGAATCACTGATTTTCTGCCTCCTGCACATCCCCCACTAGGGATTGAGCCTGCAACCCAGGCATATGCCCTTAGACCAGAATTGAACCGGGGACCCTTTAGTCCGCAGGCCAATGCTCTCTCCACTGAGCCAAACGGGCTAGGGCGCCACCATCTCTTAATAGGGCAATTCCTTCTGACCAGAAAACTCATGTCTATGAGCAAATGCTCGGCCTCCTCCCCTGCCCAATTGCTCCCATGGCCGGCCCTTGCCAGCCTTTCTTTAAATTCTTCAGTGCTTAAGGGTGGACCCTTGCTGTCGGATACCTTGTTTCTTTTCTGTTTTTTAAAAAATATACTTTTATTGATTTCAGAGAGGAAGGGAGAGAGCAATAGAAACATCAATGATGAGAGAGAATCATTGATCAGCTGCCTCCTGCACACCCCACACCAGGGATCAAGCCCGCACCTTGTCTTATGCCCCTGACTGAAATCGAACCTGGGACCCTTTAGTCTGCAGGCTGACACTCTATTAACTGAGCCAAACCACCTAGGGTTGATACCTTGTTTTTTTACATGTATGAGTACATTCATTTTGGCTCTGCTTGAATCTTGCCAGGGGAAACCAAGTTTTCTCTTTCAGATGGCTTACAGCCTCTTCTTTTTCACTCATTATGCGTTGATCTCAGGTTAAACTTTGAGGCCCACCTTATTACATGTTTTTGGAGAAAACTTGATTGTAGCTGCTATGTAAGAACAAAAGGCTAATTTTCCCTAGTATTCAGCTGGCATCACTACCTCCTTCAATAAACAAAATAGTACTTATGGCCAGACCTACAGAGAAACAGACAATAGGCTGAAGTAGAGAATATTTGTGGAGTATGTTGGGTTGTATACTTCGGGTGACTAGAAAGGAGGTGACATTTAAGACCATAAAGGGCCCGGCTGGTGGGGTTCAGTGGTTGAGCATCGACCTATGAACCAGGAGCTCATGGTTCGATAACTGGTCAGGGCACACGCCCGGGTTGCAGGCTTAGTCCCCAGTTGCGGGTGTGCAAGAGGCAGCCAATCAATGGTTCTCTCTCATCACTGATGTTCATATGTCTCTCATTGATTATATCTTTCTTTCCCTCTCCCTTCCTCTTTGAAATAAAAAGACACACTGTCAAGGATAAAAAGCAGCAAGCTATCTGTAGGAAGAGGGAAGTGAGGACTAGCCTGAAGTAGCCATTGCAAAGGCCCTAAGGAGGACAAGAGCTGCTTGTGCATTAGGGAATGAAAGACCAATGTGGCTGGAAAGGCAGAGAGGAAGAATATGGTATGAATATACTGTTTCAATCTATTGTGGGCTCACATAAATATGAGATTAGGCAACTATTGATACAGTGATTTGTGTAGATTAGATTTGTTTCAAACTAGTACTTGGTTATCTGTTAGAATTAGTGATTCTAAATATTTATTTTGCATATTCCTTTCTGGAAAGTTAATTTTCACAAATAATGACTGGAAATAAACCCTTCAAATTTTAGTCTTATGTGCAGCATATCCTACAATTGGCCAGATACTCTTAGGGAGTTTCTTTCTGTGCCTGCATTTCTATCCCTGGGGAACTTATAATAAAGACAGATAAGCCATCTGTATCATATTGAGAATTTTCACTGATTGACCATAGTTATTTTCTGCATTAATGCAGAATCGTTATCTGAAAACCAATTCAAGATAAGCACAGCAGAATCATTTAAACTTGCGTGAGTACTATATTTGAATTATGTTGATTGGTGTGTTAACTTACTTTCAAATATTTTTTGGGGTGGTTTTCTGTAAGTGCAAGGCTTCTCTCCTTCCCTTCTCACAAGCTTGTTTTGTGTCTTTCACTACACCAGATTGAATATGCATCCTTGGGCTTAAGGGGAAGCAGAATATTTTGGCCGACAATGAGTAGTAGCTCTACTGCTCACCAACAATCTTACCTTGGAAAGTGGCACAGCCCGACCATTTTTATAGAGGAAAAAGTATCCGCACAGTAGGGTTGTTGAGAGGTTTAAGTGATGTAACATATGTAAGACACTAACATCTCTTGGTAGAGGCTTGGTAAATATTTGGCATTTGTTAATCTTCAACTACCCTGTGGGGTAAATATGATTATCTCCACTTTTGTAAATGTGAGGAAAGAGGCAAGACTTAGAGAAAGTGTCACTTGCTGTAGTTGGTGCTTCTCAAACTTTAATGTGGCCCGGCAGGTGTGGCTTAGTGGTTGGGCATTGACCTATGAACCAGGAGGTCACTGTTTGATTCCCGATCAGGGCACCTGCCCAAGTTCGGGCTTGATCCCCAGTAGGGGCGTGCAGAAAGCAGCCAATCAATGATTTATTTCTCATCACTGATGTTTCTATCTCTTGCTCCCTCCCTTTCTCTTTGAAATCAATAAAAAGTATATTTAGAAAAACACACAAAAACTTCAATGTGCATGTTAGTCACTGGGGGTCCTAATTAGTCTGGAATGGGGCCATTTTCTGTTCACCACCTTGAATAGCTAGGTCTTAGGCTACTTATTTAGGAAGTGGTGGAACTGGGCCTCAAACCCAGTTTTGCTGAATGCAGAGCCTTCCACCATTCTATAGATCCTCCTTAACTCTCATCAGTGGAACACGGGTTTTATTGGGGTCCTGTAAGTTGTTTATTTAATAATCCCTTAGACTAGAACTTGAAGTTGTATTTCATTCATTAATTCATCATTACTTAGAATCTTTTTAGAGTACATAAAACATGAAGGAATATTACTTAATGTTGTCTTATTATCTTACATTTTAATGTCCCATATTCTTCTTGTCTACTCCACTGCCAACCTGCTGCTCTTCCTGCCTTCCCTTTTCCTTTTGTGGGAACAATGTCATCTACCAGGCCAGAAACATCAGATATTCTTGAGTTCTCTCTCTTCCTCACATACAATTAGTCATGAAGTTCTTTCAGTTCTTCGAAATCTGATTGAAATGTAGCTTCTTCTCCAGCCTCTGCTGCCTTCACCTCCTCCCTGTCCTTGTTCTGGCCTTTCTCCCACCATTGTCTCCCTGCCGTCCTCTGCAGTGTCTCTGGGGTTAATCTTCAGGACAAGTTTGATTATGCTACACACCTCTCCAACAGCTTTGTGATCTAGAAGCAGGAAGGGAAATGTTTTCTGCCAAGGTCCATTTGGGTATTTATAACATCATTTGGGGGCCATACAAAATTATCAGCTTAAAAATTAGCCTTTTTTATTTGGTCATTTAATTAACTCCTAATTAGGCATTCCTAATGCCTTGGCAGGGCCAAATCAAATGATTTCACAGCACCATAAGTGGCCCCTGGGCCAGACTTGCCCCACTCCTGATATAGAGTGTAGCGTGGGTAATAAGAGCACATGCTTGAACTAGACTGCTTATGTTCCAACCCTAGCTCCACAACTTACAGGCTGTGTGGGCCTGGGTGGATTATTTAACCTGTCTTTGTAATAATAACTTGTCTCCTTGGGCTCTTGTGAGGGTTATGAGTTAGTAAAAAGGCTTAGAGTAGCGCCCAGCACATTGTAAATGCTAAAAGGGCTAGCTGTAGTTAATATTTGTGACTAAAAAGAGGAAGTAATAATTTAAAGAATTGGGAAGGGGCTGTACCAGCATAGAAGTTGGGCTAAATGCCAGCTTTGGAACAAGTTATAGGTTAATAATCTCCTCATTAGCAATTGCTAACATCAGCATAAGACTGAGCATATCTATACTAATAAAAGGGTAATATGCTAATTAGAGCGGACATCCTTCCGGACAAAGCTGCAGTGGCTGCCTGAGGCTCAGACAAGCCACAGATGATGGCTGCCCCTGCAAGGGCTGGCCCAAAGCTCAGGCAAGTCACGGTGGCTGAGCGAGAACTGAGGCTCAGGCAGCTGCGGCGGCTGGCAGTGGCAGCAGCAGAGGTATGATGGGGGTGTAGCCTTCCCCTGATCGGCCGGTCGCTCCCCACAGTCAGTAGGACATCCCCTGAGGGCTCCCAGACTGTGAGAGGGGGCAGGCTGAGCTGAGGACCCCCCCCCCTCGCCCCTGTGCATGAATTTTTTGTGCACTGGGCCTCTACTTAAAGATAAAAAATCACATGTACTTAATTCTTCTCAAGATTGAAGAGATGTAATTTCAATTTTGTAGGTTGTTAACTAAGGTAGACTAAACTAACATGTACCCTGTTAAATCGTAGGATACTGATTTTGGTATATTAATAATAGCAGATACTGAGCCTTTCTTAATCCTGTGATATATTTACTATTACTCCCTTTTTACACTAAGGAAAACCAAGATACACAGAGGTTAAGTGACCTGCCCAAGACCATTACGGCAAGTAATTGATGAAGCTGAGATTAAATCTAATGAATGAGCCCACTCTGTAACCACTAGAATTCTGACCTTATGATATCACAGAATCTCTTGAAAAGAGCCCTCTTTCTTTGGCATTGAGGGAGCTTTGTAATCTAGTGATTTTTGTGAAAATGAGTGGCAGGAAGGTTAGTTGGGTATTAGGACTTATTTGCTGTCTTCTCAATCTCCTCAATGTGACTCTTCAGTCCTGGATTTTGCCGTGTAGACAATGCTGATGTTTAATATTTTCTATTTAAAGTGCTGTTAGCGGTTCCTTTTAACAGAAAAATTGTGGATTAGTCATGGGCAGATTACAGTCAGGTATTGATCCCTGTCTCGTTTCCTTTTGTCAACTAGCATATTCATGAGTCACTTTCCTTTGCCATCTAGCCAGCATTTGCTTAGAGAATGCATGCTACTTGATCAAGCCCAAGAGTAAGAAAAATATATTTGTGAGAGAAAACATTCAAATATTCATCTTGACATGTTTAAGCATGTTGAGACAGTTCTATCAGAGTTAAGGAGCAGATTAATGATAGGTACATTGGTTTCTTGTTTGCTTAGTATTTTTTTAAGGCATTGATTATTTCTTAGAAAAAGAAAAAACTTACTCATCCTATACTAATAAAAGACAAACATGCAAATTGACTATACTTTTGCTACGCCTTAAGCCATGCGCACCAGCCAGTCAGAGCGACTATATGTAAATTAACCCAATCAAGATGGCGGCCGGCACCCACGGAGCTGGAGCGAGCAGGAGGCTTGCTTGCTCCAGTGATAGAGGAAGCCAAGGTTCCCCGCCTGCAGCAGCCCAGCTCTGAGCTCCACTGAAAGCAACAAAGTTTCAATTATAGAAGGTAAATAAACCCCAGATACCGGCCGTGGCCATGGAGCTGGAGGAAGCAGGAGTGGGTTGCCCCTGGCGATGGAGGAAGCCAAGCTTTCCCCAGGCCTCCACTAAAGACAACAAAGTTTCAATTATAGAAGGTAAATCCCAGAATAAAAGAAAAAAAGGACAGGCTGGGAGCTTACATCACCAGGGTGCTTGTCCAGCCTGAAAACGGCGCTCAGCCCCTCACCCAGACTGGCCAGGCACCCCAGTGGAGACCCCCACCCTGAAGGGGGTGTGGCCAGCCTGAAAACAGCCATCAGCCCCTTACCCAGGCTGGCCAGGCACCCAAGCGGGGCCCCCACCCTGATCTGGGACACCCTTCAGGGCAAACCAGCTGGCATCCACCTGAGCACCAGGCCTCTAGTCCTATTTAGTAAAAGGGAAAA
>NW_006296405.1:528939-551954 GCF_000327345.1 Myotis davidii
CGCTCCCATAGTGCCGCTCAGCCAGAAGCCAGGCTCATGGCTGGTGAGCACTGCAGCTGTGGCGGGGCCCTCTCCCACCTCTGCAGCAGCACTAAGCTATCAGTCGGACATTCCCTGAGGGCTCCCGGACTGTGAGAGGGCTCAGGCTGGGCTGAGGGACACCCCCCTCTGAGTGCACAAATTTTGTGCACCAGGCCTCTAGTATAATATATGGCTTGGCAGTGAATAATATTTACATGGTCATTGATATCATAATCTCTGAATATCAATTTGACCCAACAGTGGTGATATAACGATATTCCATGGTTAGGGAGAGGGAATGTGGGGGTAAGGTGAAAATCCTGACTTCCATAATGAAAAAGTTATTTGATAATATTTGTAACTAGAAAATCAAGTAATATATAAGAATGTTATTTAGTTATATGGACAGTAAATACCATTTTAATATGTTTGAATTTTTTCTATAAGATCCTCTTGTTTTAAGTAGTCGGGTAAACTATGGCTTTTAACTTTTAGTAAATTGGAGACTAACATATAGTTCTTAAAATGTTGAATTTCTGTTGACAGATTCAAATCTGTGAAAACTTACTATTTTGTATACTGTAATAACAGAAGTAGTTTAGTTTAAGGAGCTATTTAAAATATTAGGTCTACCCAAGAAATGTTGAGATTTGATTGTCTTTGAGATAGTTAATGGAAGGTGCTGCATATCTAGTGTATTTTTGTTCATAAATCCTGTAGGGTCACCTTCTCATGCAGGTGCTGTGTTAGACAAAAAGGAGAGTGTCAACAGAGTGCATCTTTTTCCCTAGGATGACCCAGGTAGGGCTGCAGTTGAATTGGTGAACAGCATGAGAGAACAAGAGATGGCAGTTTGAGGTACAGGTAGCAATTGGGGTAGTGTTTAATGATGAACTTTATTTCACTTTAAAAGCTTTAATACCAGTATTAGAGAGAGAGTGAGGAAAACCCATTGGCTGATATGATGGTGGTTAAAAAGTAACTGAATACAATCTTTTGAAGGACATTTAGGCACTATCAAAATTTGGTATTTATCCCTTTGACTCTAAAGTTCTTTCAGAAATTGCAAACAGAAAATTGAAAAAGTATAGCAAGAAATATGTACTGGGTTGTTCATTATAACATTGTAAAGGCAAAAAACTGACAACAACCTACCTGTTCACTAATGGATGCTTAGTTAAAATTGATATTGTGGCCCTAACTGTTTTGGCTCAGTGGATAGAGCTCAGCCTGCGGACTCAGAGGTCCTGGGTTCGATTCCGGTCAAGGGCATGCACCTGGGTTGTGGGCACATCCCCAGTAGGAGATGTGCAGGAGGCAGCGGATCGATGTTTCTCTCTAATCGATGTTCCTAGCTCTCTATCCCTCCCCCTTTCTCTCTTTAAAAAAATCAATAAAATATATTTTTAAAAAATTGATATTGTGTAGGCATTAAAAAGGGGATGTGGCCCTAACTGTTTTGGCTCAGTGGATAGAGCTCAGCCTGCGGACTCAGAGGTCCTGGGTTCGATTCCGGTCAAGGGCATGTACCTTGGTTGCGGGCACATCTCCAGTAGGGGCTGTGAAGGAGGCAGCTTATCGATGTATCTCTCTCATCAATGTTTCTAACTTTCTATCCCTCTCCTTCCTCTCTGTAAAAAAATCAATAAAATTTTTTTTTTTAAATGGAGGATGTGACTTAGATCTATAAGTATTGATACAGAAAGATGTCCTCTAAATACTACCTGGAGAAAGGTGTTTACAGACTAGTTTACATCTGTGTTTCTGTGAATGTATTTATGTATAAACATTTCTGTATAAAATACAAACAATGGTAGTATTTAGGCAGCACTGTAGTGTCTGGGCAGGGGGACTAGAGAGTTAGGGGGCAGAAAAGCTGCTTTATCCCCCATTCACAGTTTAAAGCCTAAAACTCAATATTTCACTAGATGAGATTATTTAGTTGTGTTGAAAGGTGTTCTCAGAACTGTGCTCTGCCCTCTGATTTTGGTACCAGAGAACTGTTTGTCTCAGTGGCACCTGAGCCTATCAGTCCTACTTGTCCCCATGGTACAAACATGAGAAGGGGAAACCTTATAGTTTTGTCACCTTTTCAATGCCAAATTTTCTTACTATATATACACCCACTGTCGTATGTGTCAGGTTTGTTTTCTCTTGTTTTGCTAAATAACTTTGATTTTTTTTCACATTGTTTAATTATTCAGGAAGCACCCCTTGTGAGAACTTGATTTTTTATTTCCTTCCTGTACTGCATAACAATACGATCTTTATTCTCTTGCTATTTATACATATTTAAATCTCAGACTTCTGTTTAAATTATTAGGCTAGCTTCCATATTATTTATCACTTCCATATATAATTATACCTGACAACCCATTTCTTACTATGTGGAAACCATTTCTATTGGTCTTGAGCTAGCAGTCTTACTAGCACAACTGGAAAACTTCCTCAGCTCTATCACTGTTACTTGTGTGATGCTTAAAATAGCTCCAACCACTCATCCTGTTCACATTGCACACCTAGTTTGTAGTCCCCCTTCACTTCACATCTCTTGACTCTCTAGGGCAGTGGTTCTCAACCTGTGCATTGCAACCCCTTTGGGGGTCGAATGACCCTTTCACAGGGGTCGCCTAAGACCATCGGAAAACACATATAATTACATAATGTTTTTGTGATTAATCACTGCTTTAATTATGTTCAATTTGTAGCAATGAAATTGGGGGTCACCACAACATGAGGAACTGTATTAAAGGGTCGCAGCATTAGGAAGGTTGAGAACCACTGCTCTAGGGTCTTTTGCTTATTTAATAATATTATAGGGTTATCCTATATAATAAAAGGCTAATATGCAAATTGACTGAGCAGCAGAACGACCGGTCACTATGAGGGACACTGACCACCAGAGGGCAAACACTCAATGCAGGAGCTACCCCTGGTGGTCAGTGTGCTCCCACAAGGGGCGCACTGATTAGCCAGAAGCTGGGCTCACAGGTGGCAAGTGCAGCAGTGGTGGCGGGAGCCTCTCCCGCCTCCGTGGCAGTTGGACACCCCCGAGGGCTCCCAGACTGCAAGAGGGCGCAGGCCGGACTGAGGAGACCCGCCCCCTCACCTCCTAACCCCCCGAGTGCACGAATTTCATGCACCGGGCCTCTTAGTTTTCTTATAATAGGGTGTTTTTTTTAAAAGCAACTTTTTACCATTTAAAATTTTTATTTCTTTGGCTTATTTTCACTATGGACTTTAAAAAAAAAAAAAGCAACATCCCAGTTTTTGTTGAATGTTTTTATCCTAGTTCTTTCATTCTAATTATTTATAAAGATAATAAATACAGGTATTTTATAATGGCTACTTGAACATATCAAATAGGATATTTGCCTAATGAGTACCTTTTCATATAGTTTTTTAAATACATAATTTTACTCATTTTTATTAAAGTATAGTTGTCGGATAATTTTTTATTTTTATTTTTAAATATATTTTATTGATTTTTTTACAGCAAGGAAGGGAGAGGGATAGAGAGTTAGAAACATCGATGAGAAAGGAACATCGATCAGCTGCCTCCTGCGCACCCCCCACTGGGAATATGCCTGCAACCAAGGTATATGCCCTTGACTGGAATCGAACCCCGGACCCTTCGGTCTGCAGGCCGATGCTCTATCCACTGAACCAAACCGGTCAGGGCATTGGGTAATTTTTTAGCAGAATTTCAAACAAGAAGACACTGCTCTTTTCCAATGTCACTTTAGATTACCTTTTCATCCTTTTGTTTTTCTGTACTGTTTATAATTGCTTCTGCCTCTCATAAGTCTTCCAAATGGATAATAGAAACTAGGCTCAATAGAATGAAGGCAAATTCATTTGTTTTGGAGTGCAGAGTTCTCTCTATGGTAGACAGCAATTTAGCATTTTATCCAATGTATTCATCCATAGTTTGCCTTTTTTCAGTATAAAATCTTGACAGTGATCTTGAACCTTTACGTGTTTCTTTGCACAGTTACGGCTTTAAAAAGCCTGAGTCTGTGCTGCTTTCTTTTCCCTTATAATTTTTATGAAATCAAATTTATTAATATTCGACGCTCTCTATGTTTAATGCATGTGGAGTAGTAAAGGGAACAGTACCAAAATCAGGCGTCGGTCATTAATGTTCTGGACAAGCACTAGGTAATGAGGAGGCGCTTTGACCAGAGCTTGAGAGCAATGATTTGTAAGGGTAAAGTCATTTTGTATGTGCAGTATGTTATTTTTCCCCCTTATCTTTGAGTTTACAGGCAGTATATTTGAATTTGAAAGAGCTTGCTTTAAGAAATTTCCCTTGAGCCCTGGCCGGTTTTGCTCAGTGGATAGAGTGTCAGCCTGCGGACTGAAGGGTCCAGGGTTTGATTCTGGTCATGGGCACATGCCCGAGTTGCAGGCTCAATCCCCAGTGGAGGGCATGTAGGAGGCAGCCGATCAATGATTCTCTTTCATCATTGATGTTTCTCTCTCTCTCTCTCTCTCTCTCCCTCTCCCTTCCTCTGAAATCAATAAAAAAATTATATAAGAAATTTTCTTTGAGATTATTGAAGTCAAAATTATGATGGGGAATCATTGATCTCTAGAGATACAAGCTCATAGTACAGAGAAAGAAAAGAAGAAGAGCCATGGCCTGGGTTGTGGACCTGGGTCTTGAAGTATTTCCATGACTTTGGGATGTGTTTACTTAAGAGGATGACCACATAGCTAAGACCCCCACCCCCCCCTTCTGCTTATTTCTGTGATCCATTGTTTTTCACTCTTTTATAATCTTCATCTGCTAAATGGGTACCACTGTTTGGTATTTATTAATTTTTTATGTATCACTTTGCAGTTGTATTATATGTCACTTAAAGAGGGCCAAAGAAAAATTTTCTTTAAAATGTCACTGATTACTGTGAATGATTCACGTCCCTTGATTAGAACATCTGTGGGTAAGGTTTATTAAACACTTAGCTTAATACTGTTTTCATTGCAATCCACATGTCAGGTGTTAGGGTAAAAACTGGTCCAGTGTATTTAAAATGAATAAAGGTGGCCTGGCCAGCATGGCTCAGTGGTTGAGCATCAACCTATGAACCAGGAAGTCACAGTTCAATTCCCAGTCCAGGCACATGCTTGGGCTCAGTCTCCAGTGTGGGGCGTACAGGAGGCAGCCAATCAATGATTCTCTCTCCTCATTGATGTTTCTATCTCTTTCTCCCTTTCTCTTCCTCTCTGAGATCAATAAACTATATAATAAATAAAATGAATAAAGGAAGTAAAGTTCTCAAAGATTTTCAGAGAAGAGAAGGACATTGGAAGCTTGAATACCAAGTGCACTGCATAGGTATTCCATAAAGCCCTATTAAATTTTGCTTAGTAATATTTATGAGAAGCTACTTCATGGCGTGCTTTGTCCTTTGTGGATGGTGCAGCAAAAAGCACAGAAGGCACAGCCCAGAAGGGGAGGTCAGAATTTTAAATAGCTGTTACCATTAGGATTTTGTAGAGGGTACCTGGCTATTTGCATTTTTTTTTGTATCATGGGGAAATTATATGCTGCCTATGACTTCGAAATTTTCAAGTTCAGATACTGTTGTCATCCTTAAGGTTTTGATTTGTTTTTCTTTAGCCTACTATGATTAGGTAGCCTTTGGAGTGACAGGGCTCCTTCTCTTCACTTCTCTGACATGTGGATTCATCTACCTCTATACTGAGAACAGAAAAACTGGAAGTTGTGATTAAGTACCTTTTAATGTGGAACTTAGTGCCTTCTAAAATTTTTCAAAAAATATATTTTTATTTATTTTTTATTTTTTTATATATATTTTTTATTGATTTTTTACAGAGAGGGAGAGAGATAGTTAGAAACATCCATGAGAGAGAAACATCGATCAGCTGCCTCCTGCACATCTCCTACTAGGGATGTGCCCGCAACCCAGGTACATGCCCTTGACCAGAATCGAACCCGGGACCCTTCAGTCTGCAGGCCGATGCTCTATCCACTGAGCCAACTGGTTCCGGCCAAAAAATATATTTTTAAAGAGTTTTTCTAGATCATTTGTTTGGATTTTCATTGAGGACTTGATGTGCCTGAGAATTTTTCTTTTTTTCTCTCTGCAATTCAGAGTTGTATTCCAAGTTTGCACATTTTAAACTGGATGTTTGACTGGCTAATAGTTCTTTGACAGTGAGTATCACCTTTTCATAAAAGTACTGGTATAGTCAGATATATACATCAGTTTTCTGATTTTAAAAAAGAACAAATGGTAGGTATGGGAAATTAAATAAAAGGCAAATTATTTTTATGATGAGACTAGAGGCCCAGTGCACCGGTCGGGTCCCTCTGCCTGGCCTGTGCCCTCTCACAATCTGGGACCCCTTGGTTTCAGCCTGATCCCTGCAGGCCAGGCTGAGGGAACCCCACCAGTGCATGATCGGGGACCAGGGAGGGACCACGGGAGGACTCCAGGGTCTCGCCCAGTCCCTATGGGCAGGACCCCAGCAGCAAGCTAATCTATTAGTTGGAGCGTCTTCCCCCTGGTGGTTAGTGCTCATCATAGTGACTGGTCGAATGGTCATATCCTTAGCATATTAGGCTTTTATTATATAGGATTTTTTTAAGTGTGCAAATTAAAGGTTAGTTTAATGAATCCCCATCACCCAAATTAAAATTTTGCAATTATTGGTATTTTCTCACATACCTATTTCTCTTTTTTTCTGAAATATTTTAGGACATATCCCAGGGGTTTTTCTTAAATAACCATATTGCCATTACACTTAAGAAAATATGCAATTCTTTGAGAAGATGATTTATTTTAAACATACTGTATCTCCTACCTTTGAATCAAGCTATAACAAGGAAACCAAATTGTGAAAATTAAGCTTTTGATTAACCTTTCATGAGTTAACAGTAATTTTAATTAGCTAATATACTGTTAGTTTATATACATGGATTTATAAATTTTCAGTTAAAAGTAAACAAAGGTTCACTGTTGCTGTGAAATAGCAAAGCAGTGATGTTTGTTTATTAAAGATCTATTTCTATTTTATTGATAGCCTTCTGATATCTAAATATTTTGATGTTCTTAACTGGAATATGAACTTTTTAGAAAATATAAATTTTAGCCCTGGCCGGTTTGGCTCAGTGGATGGAGCGTCGGCCTGCGGACTCAAGGGTCCCGGGTTCTATTCCGGTCGGGGGCATGTGCCTTGGTTGCGGGCGCATGCCCAGTGGGGAGTGTGCAGGAGGCAGCTGAAAAAGAAAATATAAATTTTATTTATGTTTTGACTGTATTTCTTTGATCTCAAGATGGCATCATTTTACCATATTTTTCTTTGCTTTTCTCTGTTACTTTTTCTGCAACTGGTTTATCTCTGACTATTTGACTTTGTAAATCTGCTTTATAAAACATTCTGTTGGGGGTGGAGTGGGGCTTAGTTTTCCTATATATCTTAAACACTTTTTTTCTAAAATCTATTTGGAGAAAAGTATTTTCCTTAACTTATGACTCAATTTAAAAAACAATTTTTTTAACCTTATTATTTGGGAATCTGGTTGCAGAATGATTCATCCAGGGAAGAACTAAGTAATAGTGATGATTTTCTCATTTAAAAAAATAACATTTACTTGGAACCTACCAGTGTTTATTTTGTTCTGACATGGAAGCTTTAAATGAAAGCATAACACTTGAGTGGGGAAAAAACTGTTTTCTAAGGAAGTGTGATTTTTGGGTTCCTGGGTGGTAATGAACATGCCTTTTGTATAACTAAATTTTGTGACTTATCTATATGAAAATATTAAAATATGTACTACTTTTTACCCCTTAGATAACGAGCCTTTAAGTGTTTCGTATATCATAGTAAATTGTCAAAATTTTTTGCTTTACTTCTGGACAATACATACTTATTTTGAAATGGCTCTTTTTAAATATGAAACCTCCCCCAGAGGTTGTTGGCAGCTTCAGCTAACTAACTTAGTTGTAAATCCACAAACGAACAACTAAAACTTACCTACTTTATGTATTTTGTTTATTGGAGGATGTCTTTCTTAGAATGTTTTTTTTAATCTTCACCCAAGGATATATTTTTATTGATTTTAAAGAAAGGAAGAGAGAGAGAGAAAACATTGATTGGTTGCCTCTCATATGCACCCCAGTGACAACTCTCAATCTAGGAATGTGCCCTGACCAGAAATCGAACCTGAAACCTTCTGGTGTATGGGAGGATGCTCCAACCAACTGAGCCCCATTAGCCAGGGTTACCCTCTTTTTTGTTTTCTTTTTTTTTTTGGCAAAATACAAATTAATTCCCATATGATTAAAACTTCCTAAGCAACACGCAAAGTTTTTACAATATCGTATGGGAATTAATTTAGTTAGAGTTTTGTGTACTTCTTTTACGTTAAAAAAATTCCTAATGTGTCAGATGTAGGGTCAGGTACCTTTGTAGATCTTTTATTTCATCTTCCTCACCTTTTTTAGAGGTTAGAAAACAGGCTCAGAGTTAGTGGTTTACAATGTGACTCCTTTTAAATCATGAGTTTTCTGTCTGCTTATCATATTGCCACTTGGTTTATACATTTATACTTTAAATTTTAATGTGTTCAAAACTGAATTTAGCATCCTGCATAAAAAAAACTTGTTCCTTCTGTCCTGTGTTCCACTTTGTTATTAATATCATTTCACCTGTCTGACAAGGCTAAAGCTATTCTTAGATCTCAAACTGGCAGCTTCAGATTGTGGCTGTCTTGCGTCTTCATTCATGTGTTCATTTTATAAATATTAATTTGTGTGCCTACAATGTGCCAGAACTCTTTTAGGCTCTAGGAATGTAGCAGTACACAAACCAGACAGTCCTGCAGACTATATAGTATATTAGTGGTGGGAATGCAGCGGTGCGCTGTTATACATAGGGTGATCCCAGAAACTTCACATTGGGGCACATGTACTTTGTTTACATTTTGAAATTAGGAGATTGACATAGAACTCTAGTTTCTTTCTTCTTTTTTTTTTTTTAATATATTTTATTGATTCCATTTTTGAAAAATGGCAAGAGAAAACCCTATTTTATTTTGCCAGCTGAGCATGAAGAGTTGTATGTGTGCTTTTGTTATTTTCTCTGAAGTGCCAGGTCCTTTGCTTCCTTGGCATGCATTTATCCTGGACTCTCAGCCGCTATTTATTGAGTTTTTACAGAGAGGAAAGGAGAGAGATAGAGAGTTAGAAACATCGATGAGAGAGAAACATCGACCAGCTGCCTCCTGCACACTCCCCACTGGGGGTGCGCCCGCAACCAAGGTACATGCCCTTGACCGGAATCGAACCCGGGACCCCTCAGTCCGCAGGCTGACGCTCTATCCACTGAGCCAAACCGGTTTCGGCTAGAACTCTAGTTTCTTGGTTCCTCATGAAAATGAGACATTCTAGCAACACTGGATTTTCTCGTGGCTGTCCCATGTCTAGTCAGTTGCAGAGCCTATGAAGTCTTATTTTCATCTTCTCCAATCATTCCCACAGCTGTTATTTTAGTTGAGACCTTAAACATTTCTCTTCTGCTAGTTTGCTTTAATTCTGTTGATCACACCTTCAGCCAGTCCTGCACATATAGCCCAGTGATCTCTGTAAAGCACAGTTATGTGCGCAGTAACAACTGTCTCCCTGTTTGCCTGATAAAATCTGTTTGGGGCTCTTCATAATCTGGTCTTGACCTACGTTCTAATTCTCCCCATGGTCCACTCATCAAAATAAAAATGCAGTGGTCCCTGTTCTCTGGACCTATTCTGTGCCTTTTCTGTCTTTGCTTTAAATGCCTTTCCCCCTCCTCTGCATGTCCAAATCACACACTGGTTTTAAGGCCTGTGTAAATCCTTGGCTTCCTTGGCAAACCATTGCTGTCTTTGCCTGTAAGCTGTAAGAAATCTCTTCCTACTCTAAACTCTAGTAGCATTTTATGCAAACTCTTTTTTAGCATTTACTCCTTAGTGGACAGATCTCATCTTCCCTTGATAAATTTTAAGCTTCTTGAAGGCAGGTTGTGTTGTAAGAGGAGTTTTTGTTTTCCTTAAGGCACTTATGTGTAGAATATTTAGTAAACCAACTTTAATAGAAATAGAGTCTGTGACCTTTGTGGATTGAATAGATGCTAAGTCAGCATAACAGGTATCTATTTTTGTAGAAAGCTTAAAATATTTTGGGGGGAAGGATGCAGGGACTAAAACTGCTTGAGCTTATGGCACAGGTGTTGTTTTGTTAATTGCTCTTCATGTTATATCATTGCTTCTCTCCCAGATAAAGATAAATGAGTAAAAAGATGCCCTTATTCTTATTCTTTATATGTATGTATTTCATCACTGGTAGAAGTCTTTTCCCTCCCTCTGTCTGTTATTCTTTTCCCCATGTCTATTTTCTCAGTGGCTTTTATTTCTCCTTTGAATGGAGTTCCCTGTCCTCCTAATATGACCAACACTAACCTTTAAAAAACTTTTAAAAAAATTAAACTGCCTCTCAACCAGGAGCCTTTGCTTATTGTACATGACTATTTTTCCTTACAATTTAAACAAAGGCGCATACATCTTTAATTATTATTTTGCCCAGAGGCTGTTTGTCATAGATATTCAAAAGCCATGTTCATCTTCCCTCAGTGTGGTGGATTTTTCTTAGACATCCTTTGGAAGGCACTGAAATTTTACTTTTCTAGAATATCAGCTATTGATTTACTATCTTGGCAAAGTATTCTATTTTATTTTTTTAAATTGGTGTTCAACATTATATTAGTTTCAGGTATGTAACACAATGGTACAGTATTTATATATATTGTGAAATGATCACAATAAGTCTAGTTTTAACATCTATCATAACATAGTTACAGAATTTTTCGTGATGAAAACTTTTAAGATCTACTCTTAACAACTTTCAATTATGCAATACAGTATTTACTATAATAGCCAAGCTGTACATTACATCCCCATGACTTATTTTAGAACTGAAAGTTTGTACCTTTTGACTCTCTTCACCCATATTGCCCACCCCCCAGACTAGTCTTATCTTTCAATATAAAGTCTTTGTTTTCTTATATACTTGCTATTTTTTTCTTCCTCAGACTATGTATTGGATCTTAGGAAAACGTTGGATCATTTCATGAGCTTTCAAGAGAGCTATAGTAGCTAAGTTCTTCTAAATTGTTTATGCTTGTTAAATACTTTAGTGTTTAATGATATTAACTACATTAATTTTTTAGAACTTTTATTATGGAATATTTCAAACATAAATAAAAATAGAACAATAGAATGAACCCCCATGTACCCATTACTCAGATTCAGTAATTATCAACTCAGGGCCAATACCATTTCTTCTAAACCTTTCTCTCTTGACTCTATCCACAATAGGTTTTTTGGTTTTAATAATGTTTTTATTGATTTTTTTTTTTTCACAGAGAGGGATAGAGAGATAGAAACTCAAGGAGAAAGAAACATTATCAATTGGCTGTCTCCTCCTACTGGGGATCCAGCCTGCAACCCAGGCAATGTGCCTCAACAGGGAATCAAACAGACTACCTCTTGTTTCATGGGATGATGCTCAATCCACTGAACCACACTGGCTGGGCCATACTGGCTTTTTAAAAAAATGTTTTTTATTTCAGAGAGGAAGGGAGAGGGAAAGATAGAAACATCAATGATGAAAGAGAATCATTGATTGGCTGCTTCCTGCATGCCCACTAGTGAAGATTGAGCCCACAACCTGGGCATGTGCCCTAATCGGGAATCAAACCGTGACCTCCTGGTTCACAGGTCAACACTCAACCACTGAGCCACACCAGTGGCACTAGATTGGCTTATTTTGAAGCAAATCCAAAACATAATGTATTTGTAAATATTTCCATTTATAACTCTAAAAGAGAAGGATTTTTAAAAAATATATATACTTTTACTGATTTCAGAGAAGACGGGAGAGGGAGAGAGATAGAAACATCAAGGATGAGAGAGAATTATTGATCGGCTGCCTCCTGCACGCCCCCTATTAGGATCGAGCCTGAAACCCGAGTATGTGCCGTTGACTAGAATAGAACCTGGGACCCTTCAGTCCGCAGGCCAACTCTCTATTCAGTGAGCCAAACCAGGTAGGGTGAGAAGGATTCTTTATAAACATAACCCCAAAGTATTGTTTTTATGATATTTTGCACATTAACAGATTAATGAATATATCATGCTGTTTTCAAGACAACAAGTTAGTGAAGGTTGCTGAGTTTCTTCAACTTCTGTAGTGTGATTAATTTCAAGGAGAATTGTCAACAAACTGGTCTCAACATACAGAGAAAGAGAGTGGTGTACAAATTGCTTCTACCTTCTTCAGAGAAGCACATTTCTTCACCCCAGTTCCTCAATTGTATGGATATAGTTCAGAGAGACCACCTTCTTTTATTTTATAAACTCATTATTAGTAAACTTCGGAAACAATGCTGTCTGAATCCTAGGTCCTTGATCAGTTAACACCAGTCCTATGACAGAGGCTTACACCTTGGCTCCCTTTCTGGAAAATTCCAGAACTATATAAAAATCATTTCTAAAATCCTGATAGACATGTTTTGCCAAGAATGTCAGTTATCTCTTGACAGTTTGGCATTAGCCCTTAAATATTAGATTGTATAATCATAATGCCATTCAGGGAAAATAAGGCAGTGGGTGGCTGGCATTTTAAAAGTAAAATGAACTTGGATTTCTAGGAATGTTAATCATTAGTCTACTGAAAAATGCTGATAATATTTTTTAATAGTGAAATGATAAGTAAATAAAAAGCAGTATTTTGTTGCTTTGGCCAGTGTTTCTCAGTGGTTAAAGCATCGGCCCGTGCACTGAAAGGGTTGTGGGTTTGATTTCCAGTCAAGGTCATGTACCTGGGTTGCAGATTCAATTCCTGGCCCTGGTCAGGGAGCATGCAGGAGGCAACTAATCGATGTGTCTCTCTCGCATTAATTTCTATCTCTCTCCCTCCCTCCCCGCCACCCCCTCTCCCTTCTATTTCTAAAAATCAGTGGGGGAAAAATATCCTTGGGTGAGGATTAACAAAAAAAAGCAATATTTCATAAATAACTTAGATGAGAGATAAGTAAAATGTAATTTTATGGGTTTAACACACGTTTACCAGAATAATATCTGAAGGATATTTTCAAGTTTTGAAACTGAGAAAGTAATGAAGGAAGCTTCTAGTGAGTTCTCCCCAGTCTGCTAGCCTGACAAGCACATCTTAGAAATCATTACTTTTGTCATTGTATGCTGCCTTCTCATTGCCTTCCTTACCCTTGACCTTGCAGCATAGAAGAGAAAGCCATGGCCTCTACCATAAATACACATGATAACAGCAGTCTAGTAACTTTATATATTTTTTGTGGACAAGTCATTCATTTGTGATGATGGAATGGCTTATTTTTAATGTAATTTTTCATTCAACTAAACAAATTCTTTTTTTGCATCTAATTTAGTATCTGTACCCCATTCCAAGGCAGCATAAATTTAGCATAGCTTCTCATTTTACCAACTTGGTAGAAGTTTTTAAGTTTTCACTTAGTTTCCTTTTAGCTTTTTATATGAAATGGACTATAATAACTTTAATTTACAGCAGTGGTGGGGAACATCTGGCCCTTGGGCCATATAAAGCCTGAGAAATCATTTGGTCTGGCCCTGCCAAGGCATTAGGGGTGAGTTCATTAAGTGTTTGACCAAATACAGCCGGTTAATTTTTAAACTGATAATTTTGTATGGCCTGTGAGTGATGTTATAAATATCCAAATGGCCCTTGGCAGAAAAAAGGTTCCCCACCCCTGATTAACAATATAGGGTGTAAAGACAGACCCAGTGTATCTGGCATGTGGATTATATCAGGGATTATGGGAAAGGGGGTTGGAGCATTGATTTCTAATCATGGAAGAGAGATTTGGAGTGACTGTTTGGAAAGGAGAATCTTCTTTGGAAAATGGATAAAAGCATGGACTGTATCCCAAACAGACTACAAAATGGAAGCAACCTGGATTTATTCATCATGTAAAGGGTAGAAAAGATATCTTCAATTTTCTAGAAGAGACAACCATGTGGATAATTCATAATTTTAAATGATTAATGAAGAGTAATTGCCAGAGATCAGTGCCATCCATAGCATATTAGTTTTGGTCGATAGATTCTTCTTCTACAGATTTTTATATTATAAAATTAGGTTACAACTTCTTTTTGTTAAACTCATTTACTCTTCTACCTTACTCCATTCTTTCATTATCCCTGTAAATTTGTTTAGTTTCGTTTAATGGCTGGGATATCTTTATCTGTACTAGTATATTCAGTTGATTGCTTCGGATATCCCACGTTGAGTGGAAACATACATCAGTGGAGCTCTGGGTGGGTAGAGGTAGACACTAGTAGCAGCCTATTGTATAAATGGTTTATAATTCACTTAACCAATATCCTATTGATAAATATTTAGATTATTTCCATTTAAAATTTTTAATAAACATAGTACCAGGCACTCTGTCTTTAGAACTTTTTATTAATACAATATATACAAAAACTACATAAATAATTTTTGTAGCTCAATGATAAATGGAACAATAAAGGTGTAACTAGCGCCCTCAAAGTCCCTGAGGGTGCTCAAAGCTCTTTTCCAATTATCAGTCTCCACTAGCCTAACCACTATCCTATCTAAACATCATTGATTCATTTAGCCTGTTTGAAATGTGTATAAATGGAATCTTACTGTGTATGCTCCTTGGTGTATCGTTTCTTTCACTGTTATATCTGTGAGACGAATATCTACATTTATGTGTGGCAGTTCATTTTTGGGGGGTATATGATAGTCTGTTGGGTGACTGTATGTACCATAATTTATACTTTTTATAGTTGATGAACCTTTGGGTTGTAACCTAATTTTTGAATATTACAAATAGTGCTATGAACATCGTTAGGCATGTGTTGTGGTGAACCGATCTGTACATATGTGTCAGGAGAAGCACTGAAGGGCATAGGGTGTGCATATGTGCAGCTTTACAGTGTTAAGTATCCAGTGATTGAAACCATTTCATACTCCCACCAGCAGTGCCTGGTTGTTTTTGAAGCATAATTTCGTAGGAGTGAAATTTGAATAAAAGAGTAAATTAATTTTAAGTTTTGGGATATAGTGCTAAATTTGTCCTCAGGAATACTAATTCATACTCCACGGAACACAAGGTTTTATCTAGCTTTCATCTTTATCAATTTATAGTGAAAGATGTCTCATTTCTAAACTGAGTTGAACTTTTTATAGCTTAATTTTGCTCATTTGAATTTTCTTCTGTTAACTTTGCTATTCTGGCCTTTTCTTTGTTGGGGTGTTTCTAATTTTGCTTACTGCTTTGTAACAACTCCTTATTTTTTTAAAATAAAATTTTTGGTCATATGCTATACTTCTTTTTCTTTAGTTTGTCCTTTGATTTAACTGTCTTTTACAGTATAGAAGTTTTAAATGTGTGTGTGTGCTTGCATCTGCTATTCTTTTCCTCTGTGGTTTCTGGCTTTGGTGCCAGTCTTGGGAAAGCCTTTTTACCCCCAAGATTTTTTTTAAGTGTTTTCTTTGATGACTTTATTGGTTATATTTAATATTTAGTGTAACTATATTTGACTTCTTTCACTAACACAAGGGTACTTTTTAAAGTTTTAAAACAATTTAAACATGTACGCTTCTATTTATTTCACTAGCATTAGCTTTGGAATATTTTGCAGGTGTCAGAGGGTGACTAGTCAGGAAGAATGTAGTTTACCAAAGCATACATGTATGTGTCATTTGACCATGAGACATAAAGCCAGTTTTCCATTGTGGATACTGTTTCAATCCTTTCAGTGTGCATGTTACTAAAGTAGTTAGATCAACTTAGCATAGACTAAATCATTTTATTTAATGTCTATAGTGGATATTGTTCAAGGCTCTTCAACAAGACTTTGCCAAAAATAACCCTGGTTTCTCTGTTCTGTGGCCTACAATACAGGATTGGAGAGACCAATACTTCATTTCAAACCTTTAAAAATACAATTTTTCTCTATTTAAGAGATCATTTAAAAATGTTTTGGATTATTTCTCTTTTGCATAATAGTACATGCAGTTTGTACTGCTGATTTAGATGAGACCAATCTGTCATATATTTTTTTAAATGTTACAGTGGCCCTAGCTGACGTGGCTCAGTGGTTGAGCGTCGACCTGTGAATCAGCAGGTCAGGGCACATGCCTGGGTTATGGGCTCAATCGGAGCGTGCAGGCGGCAGCTAATCGATGATTCATCATTGATGATTCTGTCTCTCCCTCTCCTTTCCTCTCTGAAATCAATAAAAATATTTTTTAAAAAATAAACATTAGAGTGGGCTTTGTGAGTTCCCCAAAGCCCTTACCACCACCTAAAATTCCTATCAGAGTTATTATTTAGACCATAGAGCAGAGACATAAAACAGATACTGGACCAGTAGCCCTCTCCTCTACTGAAATGGATTGGTTTGGTTTGTGTAATTGAATCCTAGTACCCGAAAGGGGTGAGAATCTCAAGGAAAGGTAAGTTTTTGAGGAAGAGAACACAGAAGTGTTAGTCCTTTGTGATTATAGCCCCAGAGTCCCCCAGTCTAAGGGGGATGGAGGTTCAGGAGGGAGGGAAAGTGTAGGTGAAAAGAAACACTTCAGACAAGATTTAAACTACTATTTGTTTATTTTGCTGGTCTTTTGCATTTGGTAGCACAGTACTTATAGCAAGGTTGTGTCTGTATTTTGACAGTTTGCTAAGCCAGGGAGAAAATTGTGGGGATTTTTCTTAGTAAATCCATAATTTTGGGAGCATAGCATTTTTAGTTTAGTTTGAATTGACTAAAGGGGATAATGGATTTATGTTAAAGGCTCATTGGGGATCAGCTAGAAAGGAGAGAGTATGAAGGGAGAAAAATTAAGTACCTGTTTTTCATTTATGTGCAGGATGTACAAAAAGCCGTCTCATGCATTTTACATATTTAACCCATTTGATCCTCACAGACATCCTATGAAATGGTGTTTTCCTGAATTGTAAGGAGAGAACAAAGTCTCTGGGAGTGAGTTCACATTATTTTGTCTAGGCCCACAAACCCAGTCAATGGCAGTTCTGAGATTTGCACTCCAGTTTCTGAATCTAAAGCCCATTCATATGCTTTTCACAAGAGTATATATTGCCTTCTAAATTACCAGATTTATTATATCTCTTAAATATTTCATCAGTTTTATATAAATGTTGATGACACTTAAAATGGCATAACTAAGATGTCATCTTTAGTTCTTCTAGATAATATAAAGCCTGTGTGATTTCCTTTACCTTCCACCTTAGCATTGAGAGTAAGCATGAGGTTACGATCCTGGGAGGACTCAATGAATTTGTAGTGAAGTTTTATGGACCACAAGGAAGTAAGTACATGCGTTGGTCTGTGTTCTTCTATTACAGTTTTTATTCTCTTTAATAAACCATGAAAATATCCAAGACAGGTGGTGATATATGTGGTTTTTGAAAAGTAAATTTTGAACTTTAGAACCAGAGAGGAAATCTCGCTGTTATCATAGTTCATATACTTTTCTCTCTTATCTGTATGTGACAGTATTAAACATGAGCTGTGAATTCCGGGTTTTGTATGGATGACTATAATGATGGCTTAGGGAAATGTGTTTTGTTGTTTTATTTTTGTTTATGATATGTGTGTTTGGGAGCGGGCATGGGTTGGATTGACATAAGAGGTTATTACTTACCAAATGATTGGATAGTGTTTAATACTTAAAGAATCAGGTAACCTGAAGGGAGAAAGTGAATCTTTTCTCATTTTCTAACTGTATAGATTTTTAAAGAAAAGTACTTTAATCTGAACATAGAAATATAAGAGGTCCCTGACTCTCAAGGGAATTTGCAAGGTTATCAAAAGAGATTAGGATTTAATGTTTAATTTACACTTGGGTTTATTTTCTAATTTGGAGACATATTTTAATGTGTAACACTTTTACTTTTCTTTTAGCACCTTATGAAGGCGGAGTATGGAAGGTTAGAGTGGATCTTCCTGATAAATACCCTTTCAAATCTCCATCTATAGGTAGGTAATTACCCAGTTTCTCTCCTTAAAGAGTTTTGATATTAAAGAGAAAATGAAAAAAAAATCCTATGTTTTGTGGGAGCTAATTCCAGAAATGGCTTGTTAACTGAATTTTTCCTTTTTTTACTTTGGTTAAATTAATCAGTGACGTTTTATGGGGCTTCCATAGTGTGACAGAAGATGTTTAAATATACCCTTTGCCTGATTTTAATGACTACAACTCTAGGTTTTTTTTTTCAGGGTCAGATTAAACAATTATAAGGCTCACCCACTCTCTATTCAGGCTACAAACAATACAATAATAAATATATCTTAAATTTCATTTTAAGTGCCAGATTGTTGGAATTAATACTATATGGTTTCTATTTTAATTCTGTCATTTAAAAATCCTCTCTGTATCCTACTTTGTTGTTGTTTTTTCACTCTAGCTCTGGGTACCTCACCATGAAATGACCATTTTCAATTCTCTTCACTCCTAATCTTTAGTCCTTTAAACAGCTGAAGAAACTCACGTAGCAACCCCAGTGAGATTGTATAAAGAAGTTTTCCTCATCTTCATCTTCCTTCTGCCCAAAGGGGTGATATTTTTAAGGTGTCACCTCCAGTAAGGCCCTTGAGACAATTTAGGTATTTTTGTGTCAGATGCAATAGAGGTATATCTGATTGAAGGTTGACACCTTAATTATTTTGAGATTATAAGATGGCAGTAATTTAGCTAAGGTAGTAACTTTAGCCAGTTTTTAAAAATATAATTTTTATTAATTTCAGAGAGGAAAGGAGAGGGAGGGAGGGAGGAAGGGAGAGAGAGAGGTTGAGCCCCTTGTGCCCTTGACTGGAATTGAACCTGTGACTCTTCAGTCTGCAGGCTGATGCTCTATTCACTGAGCCAAACCAGCTATGGCTTCAGCCATTTTTTAAAAATTTCATTCTGTAGATTATTTTAAAATATTCTAAAATATTGGCCAATTTTAAAAGGAGAATATAAAATTGGAATATATTGGACATTCTCTGACAGTCACACCGAGCCTGATGTTCATAATTGCCTGATTTAAAACATCTTGCTGCTGCTGTGGGCTTGTCTTTGGAACTAATAGGAGATTAGACACATTCACCTGCCCCAACAATAGGGTTTTTTAAAAAGGTAGATCAAAGACATTCTGAGCTTTATGCTTTAATTTTAAGCCCCCACAATTCTGCCTAGGATAAATAATGCAAAAAAGTTAGGATAGTCACAGACTAATTCTCAGTTGAATGCAGCAGCCTCTCCCCTGACATTTAGCTATTTTATATGCTTTAGAGCTTTATGCTATAAAAATGCTACAGAGCATCTCTCATTTCTTCTCAAGCTAGGAACTGTTAGTTTTCATTTGAAGAACAAACTGGTGATTTCCTCTTATGGTCTCTTGGGTGAGTTTTCTAAACTCAGTAACTGAGAAGAAGTACTTTGTGGATAATTGAATTGGAAGTATCCCCATTGCTACAAGGGTCTCTAAGCTTCAGAGTTACCAAATGTTGAACTAGGAGAGAGCTGTGAGGCGTTGAGTCTTTGAGACAGGACATCTGCTTTCCTATCTATGTGGTTGGCAACAGCCCTATCCCAGTGCCATTCTAGGGTAGTAGGTTCCACTCAGTTTGGGACAACTTTTCTATCATGTTGCGCTACCCTGTCCCCCATTTACTTCTGGACTTCAGGGTGTTTCTTTATGTACGTATTTTAAACCCTCATGCGGTTGAGTGATGTGATCTTTAAACCTTTACAAACAGAATTCCAAACCATATAAATTCATTCAAAGACATTTCATAAATTTACTTAGACCCATTTACTTAGACTAAAAATTGGCACGCTAAATCTAGTTTTGTTACCCTAGATTCCTAATCAGAAAAGAAACAATATACTTTGTTGAAACGAACAGTGAACCTATAGAAATGCAATTACATGTATCCTGAAGAAATGTAGTTATTTTTCAAATCTTGTCTTAACATACTTTTTCAGATAATAAAATTGTTTCATCATAACTTTCAAAGTGAAAATATCTACACTGTAGACATTGTTAATTTATTAACTAACGATGTAGCAGAAACCTATGCACTTTCTTATATTAATGATGTAATGTGAAATTGGTTGAGACAAATGACTAGGCTAATTTAACTTCTTCATAATTTTTCCTTTGCCTTTCTGAATGCTTTTAGAATTTTGTAATACCTACAAATGTTTCTCTTAAGGAAGTAGATGTAGTTGAAATATTTGTACAAGCTGCCCTTGTTTCCTCCAAAGAAAGATTGCATAAGAGAGTTTTAATCAGTTGTGTGGGGTGACCCATTTTCAGGTCATCAACAATGTAATTACTGTTGGAATGTGCTTTAAATACTTCAAGGGGTAGTGGCTCACTTAGAATAAGCAAGGCTTCCTTTTCAAGTAATATAGATAGTTTTAGAATTATACAGAAGGGCAAGGAGATAAGAAAAACCCAGCCTCAATGTTCTTTATAAACCCTGCCTCTTATAGGGTCTAGGCAGGCATACACTCCTTCCTGAGCCAAATTTTGAGCTCTTAAATATTAAGATGTATAAATTACAATTAAGCCTCCTTAATACCTAGATATTGGAATTAAAAATATATATGAATATATTCTTTTTTGTTTTATATTTATATATAAGTATATGTATATATACTTATATATATATATATATACATACATTTTTTAATTGTATAAATGCTCCATATCCATAGTAGGAATGTAAGAAAGTCCAGGTGAGCAAAAATTAAAATGTCTCATAATCCTATCCCTTATTGGATATCATTATTTACATTCTGGTGTATGTACTTTAAAATATTTTTCTGCATATTTAAGTATATATTCAATATAATTTGACATGCTTATCTTTGGGGTGTCCTCCAAACATAGTTTGAGAGAGTTTTCAGTATTTACATAATTTCATGAGGTATAACTAAAAATTTCCTTTTAAAAACAATTTGCGTCTTTAAATGCTTTTTTCAAAATAGTAATAAAGCTACCTCAAATCCTCTTTAGAAAGAAAAGGGATATAAATAGACACTTGGGAGGTTATGAATTTACTCTTACAATGCCATCATTGTTCCAAATATCTTAAGCTCATCTTTTGGAATTTTACTTTCTCTTTGAATATCGTAAATGATGGCAAACCTTGATGCTTTGAAGCTGGGTATAAATTTTTGAAATGGCTAATGGTCATTTAATCCCAGAGAATAAGGTGAATGGGAAAACTGAGTATCATTAATTGGAGTAAAAAATTATGTATGATTATGAAATTGACTTAAGTAAAGGATTATGATTTTCTTATAAACTGACCCTGTGGGAGTTTTCAACAAGAAATTATAAAACTCCTTTAATCCCTTTAACATCATTGAAATATTTGCTTAGTTTTCCTGGTGGACTGCTTTGAAATAAATCATCTTTGATTCTTTCAGTTCTGATTTATTTGAAAGTTCACTTACTTTTATCTTTCTCATTCAGAAACATTCCTAGAATGCTTGGCAATGCTGCAGGGTGTCTCCAACTGTAGCGTTAGGAGAGTGTGATTGGTCAGTGGAGTGATTCTGGCCCTGGTTTTCCTTGACCGTGAGAATGATACCATCTGAACTGTTACTTTCTCTTCTAGAAAATGAGATATTATAATTAAATGAACTCTGCATGTTTGATATTGACCAGTGTATAAAATACTCAGGATGTTTGGCATTCTACTGGATAATTAGGAAGGTTTAAAGTTTTCACTAGTTAGGGAGAGAATATATCAATAGATGAATATAAATAAAATATTGCATATGTTTTAGTTACAGTGTGCCATTGCTTTTTAGGAGAGGGGTGAGGCAGCGCCTCATTTGAGGGAGAGAGAGTGTATAGAGGAGATACGTGTTTCATGTGTTGAGAATATAGTCTTTACAAAGCTTCAGAGATGTGAAAGTGCACATGAGATCTGTAGACATACTCTTTTGAAACCCCAAGTAATTTTCAGTCCATGAAGATTTTGTTCTAAGCAAAGAAGTTGCTACAGAGACTGCCATATTCCACACTTCGGAGTCACGGTAGTCGGTCATTACAGATGTGCTCCTCTAGTAAGAGAAAGCTTTTACCAAAGAAAACATAGACTTGCAGTTGCTGTGGGGGTAAACTAAATAAGTGATTTCATAAAGAGGGTAATATAGAGCAATTATTTATAAAAATAAAGAATAACCAATAAGCATAGGATATAAAATGGTTTTATGTCTAATCACATAATGCTGATTTATTAATGAGAGAATATATGACTTATCAAATTGATAGGTTAGATGTTATTGGTAAAAGGTATGAGATGTAGCCAACCTAGCTGGACATACTGATCGATAAAGATTTTACATTTTTTGGGTCATTTTACTTAAAAATTAAATTATCTAAAGGAAATATTCAGAGATGTGCTCTAAGATTATTGTGCAAGAATATGTACATTGCAGTGTTGTTTTTAAAACTTAAAAGTTGGAAGCAACCTAAATGACCCAATTGACAACAGTTACATTATGATACAGCCTAATGAACAAAACGTTTTACAGCCTTTACTCATGTTTTAACACATCTTTAAAGGTACACACAGAAAAATGTGTAACTTTATATAGTGTAACTATTTTTTTCCATGTAAATTCCAAGTATGAATGACAAAATATTGAGTATATTAAAGACATTTTTCTGTAAATTTCCAAATATTCTACAAGTTCCCTTTTATTCTAAAAGTAAATGTTTTTAAACATATGGCAAATACATGTTTTTTAAATATCCTGTCTGCATCCTTGTATGAGCCTATACTTTTCTTGTCTTCTACTCTAGAAAGCCATCAAGCTACCTGTGGCCAGAATGCCCACCTGGTGGCTTGCTAAGGACCTATTGCCCCCCCC
>NW_006296405.1:552068-554623 GCF_000327345.1 Myotis davidii
CCGTTTCCCACCAGCTTCCTTTCTTTTTTTCTTTCAATGTTAATTATTTATGTGCATAAGTGTAAATACTCTTTCTTTCCTTTGTCTTTCTGACTGTAGTTTAGCTTACTCCATCTTGTGTACTGTCTTTACACCTTTACACTTAACTATTTACTCCTTTCTTTGCTTACCTTTTTCGGTCTCTTGGGCTGTTGTCTCCAGCAGTTCCTACTACTTCTCTCTTCAGTCTGACTGTTCCACTTGTTTCCCCCTTGCTCAATTTTTCTCTTCATTTGAACTAAAAAAGGGCCCTGTACATAGCTAATAATAACAACAGTACTACTTTTATTAAAACTGAGGGAAAATATATCTTCTAATAAAATATAGACACGAAATAGTAGATTTGAGTTTTTTAGCGTCTAATGATCTTGAAAGTACCTTAAAGTCCCCTCCAGGATATACCGTAGTCTTCATCAGATCATACCTACTTTATTTAAACACTTGCCTTTAAGAGAGTTGTCATTTAACCTTATTTTTAAATTATTACTGGTTAATATAGTAACAGAACTGCATTCTACTAATTTCAGATAGAACTATAGAATATTTTAGAATCTTTTGTAAATAACCTTATGACCAGTCTGGGTACTCGGTCACTATTTATACTTTTTTTTTTTTTTAATAGAAAACTATGCTGTAAGATCCAGCTAACAAGTCTAGAAACTAACTTTTGAAATACTGTTTATGTGTATCTCTATATTAACAGTGAGGAACAGCCTCTCCCAGGGGCAGGCTGTATGTACTGCAGGCTGTGTGTCTGGACTGCAATTTGATACCAAAGCTGAGTGTGTAGAGGAATGGTTGGTTGAGAACAGGATTTTGGAGGGACCACTTAATGGTTTGCTGAATGCTGGTTAGAATGCCCAGGAAAAACCTCTGCTCATTCTGCAGTGGAATTTGATGTCAGTAGCATATAGCATGAATAAGCCATGCCCACTGAGTAAATGGAGACAAAGTGAAAAAGTCGTAGGCAATAATAATAGTTAAAATACTATATGACACTATACTAATGGCCTTCACAATTAGGTCAGATTTTCATTTAAATAGGATGGTTTAGATCAGGGGTCCTCAAACTTTTTAACCCCTTCCCCAACAATTTTTTTATTAAAAACGTTTCTTTTTCAGACTAATTTTTTTATTTTGGTTCTATATAGTATTTTTGATGCTGGTTATGAAAACAGTTTGTAACTCGTCTTCCTATAAACCATATTTTTTTACCATATTTTCTTAGTATACTCGTCGACGACTGAGATCATCCTGTTCCAAGGGAAACTAGATTAAATAACATGTCAGAGTCCCTTTCTAAATCTCCCAATTTGCTGTAGGTTTTTTTGTTTATTTGTTTTTTCTAATCCTTACCCGAGGACAAGTACACTGATTTCTAGGGAGAGGGGAAAAGGGAGAGAGAGAGACAAAGACACCGATGTGAGAGAGAAACATCAGTTGGTTACTGGTACGTGTCCTGACTGGGAATTGAACCCTCAACCTTTCAGTGTACAGGACAATGCTCCTATCGAGCCACACCAACCAGGGCTGCCATCGGTTTTTAATTAAAAGATGCTCTAATAATCATTGCATCATATTCTTTTTACTTATGCCAGCAATTCAGGGAAGCAATTCACCCTTTTTTAAAAACATATTTTTTTACTGATTTCAGAGAGAGAGAAACATCAGTGACGAGAGAGAATCATTTATTGGCTGCCTCTTACACACCCCACCCTACCCCCACCCCTTGGTTCATAGGTCAGTGCTCAACCACTGAGCCACACTGGCTGGGCTGATTAAACCTCCTTTACTGCCCAAATGGCATACTCTTCTGGCATTATTATTTTTATTTCACTATGACCAGAAATTACCTCACAATATCATTAGAATGGAGTCTTCTAATATGGTATAACTAAACTAACTATAAAGTTTAGAATATTTACCATTTTATTTTGTGTCTTCATAGGTGGAAACATTATATTCCTTCAGGAACTAGTTTGAGTAACTTAAGTTTAGTCAGGGATGGACCAGAATTTAGATTAGAGGAGTGTGTGTCATTCATGAGAGGTTTTGGAAGAGTCATTTAATAAAGGCCTGATTGAATCACCGTATTTCCACAAACAGAATGAATTCTTAGACTGAGAAAGCATAATTCCATTAAGGTCACCTGTATAGTTCTCTACTTTCATGAACTTGGGTTTGAATTTAATTCCTGTCTCAAAAGTTAAATAATTGCTACTCTGGTAGTGATCTATTGCTTTTGAATTCCAGTAGAGAGAAACAAATTTCTAATAGGGAAGTTTTATAAACTTTCTAGATAATGCTATGAGAATGTAAAAATTGGCAAAAGTTCTTTTTACTGATGTTTTGAAAATGAAGATTTTCAGGGTGGATTTTTAAAAAGATTTATGTCGGGCACCTGATAGTCTCCTAGGGCTTTTAAGGCCAGGTTAAGGGTTGAGTTTCATTTTTAATGAAATGGGAAAGCCATTGAAAGATTTTAAGCATATTTTAATGGTTACTCGGCTGATGTA
>NW_006296405.1:554681-574527 GCF_000327345.1 Myotis davidii
GGATCAAGAGGCCAAAGCTGAGAAGAAACTCCCATGCAGATATACACTGCTTTGAAGAAATTGGCTCAATTAAGGAAATCATACAAATGTGCATGATACCAAGAGGAAGATATAAGGGAGGTTTTGCTTGTTTTGTTTATTTATCTTAAAATCTTTATTGTTGAAAGTATTACATATGTCCCCCTTTTTCTCCCATTGACCCCTATAGCCCGCCCTGACTGGAAAGTGAACTGTGACCTCCTGTTTCATAGGTTGATGCTCAACCACTGAGCCACACCATCTGGGCTGAGCTTACTTTTTTTTTAATATATTTTTTATTGATTTCAGAGAGGAAGGCAGAGGGAGTGAGAGAAACATCAATGATGAGAGAGAATCATTGATTGGCTGCCTCCTGCACGCCCCCTACTGGGCATCGAGTTTGCAACCTGGGCATGTGCCCTGACTGGGAATGGAACCTGTGACCTCCTGGTTCATAGGTTGATGCTTACCCACTGAGCCACGCCAGCCTGACCAAAGTTGGTACATTTGTTTACTTATATCTCTCTTCCTTACCAACCCATAGAAACTCCATGAAGGCTGTCTCTGGGTCTGTTTTACTAACAAGCCCTTCTCTCTGTCTCAGAACCTGATACAGTGCCTGTTCTGTAGAAGAACACAGTTGACCCTTGAACAGTGCAGAGTTAGGAGTGCTGCACAGTTGAAAATCACATATAAAGTTGGCCCTTTGAATCTGCGGGTTCCCAACCAAGGAGTTGCCCCTTGAACAATGCAGGTTTGAACTACATGGGTCAATTGAAAAACTCCTCGTATAAGTGGACCTGCACAGTTCAAACCCACATTGTTCAAGGGTCAGCTGTATTTGTGGAGTAAATAAACGAATGCTTACTTAGTGGCATCCTCAAGTCTAAGTTTAGAGGATGTGAATGTTTGGTTTCCTCCAGTTGTAGATGGGCATTTGGAGAGAAGGTCAGGGATTTGCAAAGGATTGTTAGAGAATGGTGATGGTAATGGCTCTTAAATCTTAAGTTGAGCAAAAGAGAAAGGAGAAAGATAGGGCTGATAGGAAGAAAAGGGAGGATCAGTGGATTAAAGTTCACAGATGAAAGAATTGTTGATGGGGTAGGAAGCTCTTTGACAGGGATTGGAGACTGTGGTGGGGAAGGGGGTGTTTGAATTTGTGAGTTGGAAGGTGAGGCTGTTTGTGGAGATGAAAACATTCAAGATGTGTCCTGAGGGTATGAAAGAGATAGAATAGAGGAAAGGTCACTGAGGAGAAACTTAAGGAACTGACTGAGAAGCCAGGGTGTCTGTAAAGGTGATAATGTCACTTGAAATGATAGGAGTTGGGGGGAAAGAAAGACTTGGGGGCCGGGTGTTCAGGGACCGTAAAAACCAGTGATCAGATTGGCCCTATTAATGAAAACCTGCTGTTAGTGGTCTATAATATCTCAATTCATTCAGCTTCTTATTATTAGCCAGAGTAAAAATAGTAGTTAGCTTTCCCGCCCCCTCCTCCAGTCCACCTCTAAGGGCAGCCTTGCCTTTGCACATGCTTGCTTCTGTTAGATGTGTCCACTTCCTTCTTGAATCTGGCTTATGTCCGTTTTAATTTTGCAGTTCTTTATTCTATACTGTCTATTTGTTATATAAAAATCCTATCTAACTTGCTGTTCAGGTTATCCCCTGCTTTAACTAGAGCAGGAGACCTCTAGCTTTTGACCTGGTTATTCTGTCATCTTTTTGGCATTAAATCCATTCCTTCCACTGAGGATTGGTACAATGAAAACATGTATTCTTGGCTTCCTTTTTCTTTAGTTAAAGTGAAATTCTTTTAAAAACAAGTCAGAAAAAAATAAAAACAAGTCAGAATATTATCCTAGTTCCCTTTGAAAGGCTTGTTCACACAATTTAAGATGTGTTTATATTTCTGATGCCGGTGAAAACCATATTACTTGAAGGAATTTCAGAGATTATACCATCCAGGTGCTTCATCTTAAGGATGGTAAAAATGAGACTCAGGAAGGTGGAGGATATATAAACTAACTAGTTGCAGAGCCTGCCTTCTGGCCTCCAAGCTAGTGTTTTTCCCCCAAAAAACAAAATGCAATCAGAGTATTCTTTTTAATAATAAATACTAGAACAACTGTACTTTTCCATTTTCAGTGTGATGGGGTTATAGGAAACCCAGTGTCCCATAATCAAAGTATCCTCTACTATTTACAATTCCTACAGGATTAAGATATGGATGGGTATGTAGAAGTAGTATTTTTATTTTTACCATGAGGAAAATGAGATGAAATTACTTGCTTGAGCTCATTAAACTATAATATTATTTATTGAGTGCTTACTGTGTACCATTTATTGGTCAAATGCTATATATATATTAATTCATTTAACCTTCATGATAGTTCTATTCTGTGTAGATACCATTATTTAACCTAGCTTTATGATTAAGGAAATAGAAAGGTGGAGGTTGAGTAACTCTAACTTGCCCAAAGTTCACAGAGGGGAACTTAGGCGGTCTGACTGGAGTCTGATTTTTTAACCACCATGACTTTGTGTGTGTTTTTTCCCCCCACCATGACTTTGTTTAATATAAGTGGCAGAGACTTAGAATTGGGTCTCGAAATTTGAAGTCCAGTGTCTTCTATATTTTACTGCCTCTGACCATGAAAGTAAATACTGCCTGACTCAGTATGGTTATATGAATGACTAGGAAAGTGAAAGATAAACTGTGGAAACAGGAAAGTGATTACAATCTTCTAAAATGAACTACAGAAGAATAGGTTTTGGTAATCTGCTAGGTTGGTAGAAGGTTATGCTGTTGAAGGATAACACTTCACCTTTCTTAGTTATAAATGACCTTTTCTTATCCACCCAGCCCAGTCCTCCTCAGACTCCATATTATCAGAGAGAAAGGAAGAAACAGAAAAGAGGACCCCTTTGTTGAGTTTAGATCTCCTGAACACACACAGGATCAGTTCAGAAGTTCCCATGACACAGGGCATTGGGAGTGAGCTCCTTGCTTGGTTCCTCACCCAAGAAGAGACCGGCCCAGGTCCATCTCTCCCGAGTAGGGAAGGCTCAGCTCTCTGAAGAGACTTCTACTCTGGTGCAGGCTGCCATGGGCTGAGCCTGGCTGTCTGAGGTAAGATGATAATCTATCAAATGTGCATTAATGCACAGAGCTGGCAGTGTCCCCAACTCTAATCACCTCCTCCTGCATGCTAGGAATGGAGATCCAGGTTGTTGCCCTTAAAGCGTATATAGTCTGATATACTGATAGGCAAGATAAGATTCAATCTTTAAGTATATTTTAAATAATTATACTTACTTTAAAAAATAGAATTAATCAGTTTGATTCTGAATGATCTCCTTTATGTGGGCATTTGTCCTGATGATGGAATATTAGAATAATTTAATGTATTCTCTTGTTTCTCACAGGACTTTATAAGCTTATAATTAAATTGCATCAGCCACAGCTGCCTCAACCATCTGCAGTCCAGGATCATTTTATCCCTGGGAGAGAGCTATTGTTTTTTGCCTTTGGCACTTTTTCACCTATTTACCTTAGAGTTGGTTTACTTTGTTTCATGAGTCACTCGTTTGATCTCATATTTTGAAGATTATTTGAAATGAAATTTCTGGATAGATGACTGGCCCTAGGTAGTCTTTCATTCTATCCACAAATTTAATCATTAAAAATATCCTCACAAGTAAAGGAAGCAAAGGTGAAAAATACAAGGAGTCTTTGCCTCTTTTATTTACACATTGACCCCAATATCAGAAGTTACTTAAAAGTGTGTGCAACTTTGTACAGATCCCCTCTTGAGATTGACACAGAAACAGGCTGAAATGAGAAACAGTTCTTCAGCATGACTGGGCACAATGTTGTTTACTTTCTCTGCCGATTAGCCTATGGGTCAAGAGAGTTGTTATTCTAGAGCAGTTGAGTGTTAGAGTGAAACAAACCAAAAGCATGGCATTTTCTATTTTAATATTCTATGCAATTATTGTTTTAAATATGTAGTTTTGCATCAACTAAGTATGATTTGCATTTCTTCTCCAGAATTATAAATCACCTGATTCTCTTTTGCTAAAAGAAAAAAAGTGGTGGTGATCTTTGTAGTTAATCATTTGTTTTATTATCTACCCTTTTCACAAGTGTTTGAGCCATGCCAGAGAATAATCGTCCAAAAGATTTAAAACAAAGGAGTTCTGAACTTTATGTGGTTAAATCATTGAAATACATAATTAGAAAATATCTAGTAATGACTAAAATCTTAAGTCATGTAGATTAAAAATGACTTGTTGTGTCCACTTATCATGTTTCCATAAAAGCAGTTTTCAAAATATATTCTCTTAAAATATCTTCAAAATAGTTCCTGGTTGAATGGAAACAAGTGTTGGGAAAATTCTCTTGTTGCAGATGTATTCATTAGTGTGGTGTGAGCATTGCCAAAAGGAAAGAGAACATGCCAGGGCAAACATGCTCAGCCCTGAGAATGTTCCTTCTCTGAATTCCTAGCCTGTTCTTTCTCATCGGCTCCCCTCCTCGTCCAAAAGTTCAGTTCCATTGTTGCCCTCATTATCCAGAATGTAAATGGCTTTTTCTGAGAACAGATGTGCAAGAGATATATATGCTCACTTCCAGTTATTTGCTTTGGGTATTTTTCTAACAATTGAGAAGCCCTGTATAGGAAGTGAGCACTGTAGTCTGGAAATTGTTAGAGTTGGTTGGTCTGGCTGTGCTTGCTCCTCAGAGGCCAGGTTATAAACCCTGTTTTCTGCCTCCTTTGGAAGAGTCAGCAGATTTTGTGTCTCTTGGTGGTATTTTAGCATGTTGGTAGCTTTGTATTCTCCAGAAACTTCTTTTCCTAAAAGTGTGTCTTATAGAATAAATTTTCTTTAAGGACTTAATCTCTGGACATTTCCCCTTAAGTCTTCTGTATTCAGAACTCTGGCTATTGTTATTAAATCCTACATTTTTAGAGCTGATAATCCCTTTACAAACAGAATAATATTGGATATTGTAGAGATTATATAGTCTAGCTACTTCTCTTTGCAGGTAGAGAAACAGGCCTACAGAAGTGATGTCATCATATATTAGGACCCCCACTGGGTCTGCTGCAGTTAATAGCAGAGTTGAGACTAGCCCCAAGTCTGTTAGTACTTTTCTCTTTTTAGTCTGATTCTATCCGTGTCTCAGATAGTGTTTTATACTTAGTAGGGGCACTGGGGACTGGGTTCCAACGACCGTTTATTACTTAAGAATATGTTTACTAAGTCCTTTTTGCCCCTCTCTATTATGTACTCTTAGACTCAACCAAGTCAAAATCTAGATTTAATTGAAAATAGTGTGGGAACTGTATTGATTCCAAATGTAATTTCCAGGCCTTGTACAAGGAGGGAGGCACCGTAACCTTTCAGAGACAGTTTCGATAAACATATAGAGATCTTTTATCATAGCTTTTTTCTTGACGTATACTTTTGAAGTTCCCTGTGACATAAGTTGCTGAAACTTCATTCAGTCTTGGGATCTGCCTTTCCCCATCATTCTTTACCCAGCAGGCTTCCCACCTTACTCAATGAAAGCCAGCATCCTTAAAAGGGCCCACAAATACTCATCACCTCTCTGTTCTCACGACTAGTCTTCTGTCCTTTATTCACTCCACTTCAGTTTTACTACTTACTTACTTTGCTGGTCTTCTAACACATCAGGCAAACTCCTGGTGCACTTTGCACTTGGCTATTTGTGCTATGTGAACACTCTTCCTCCTAGATAATGAATAATCCTCCCTCATCTCTGTCAAATTAAGTCAGCTTCTTTGTAAGGCCCTCCCTGACTATCCTATTTAAAATTGCAGCCCCCACCCCAGCATTCCTATTCTGAGTCCCCTTTTTTTATTTAATTTTTTAAAATATATTTATTGGGGGACATTGGTCAACATGAACATATAGGTTTCAGGTGTAGGTTTCTATGTTACAAGATCTGTATATTGCACCATGTGCCCACCGCCCAAAGTCAAATCTTCCGTCACCATATATTAGGACCCCCACTGGGTCCATTGCTTTGCTGTGTTTTCTCCATAACCCTTGCCACCCTCTAAAGCAGTGGTTCTCAACCTTCTGGCCCTTTAAAAACAGTTCCTCATGTGGTGACCCCCAACCATAAAATTATTTTCGTTGCTACTTCATAACTGTAATTTTACTACTGTTATGAATTGTAATGTAAATATCTGATATGCAGGATGGTCTTAGGCGCGACCCCTCTGAAAGGGTCGTCCAACATCCAAAGGGGTCGTGACCCATAGGTTGAGAACCGCTGCAAAGCATTTGTTTGTTTTTGTTTTTTAATCCTTACCCGAGTATAATTTTTTCCATTGATTTTTTAGAGAGAGTGGAAGGGAGTGGGGGAGACACAGAGAGAGAAACATCGATGTGAAAGAGACACATTGATTGGTTGCCTCCCGCATGCAGGATTGAGCCTACAACCACGGTAGGTGCCCTTGACCGGAAATGAATGCATAACCCTTCAGTCTGCAGGCCAATGCTTTAACCACTGAACAAGACCTGCACAGGCAGCACTTTCCTTACAGCACAGGAAACTTCTGCCATACGTGTTGCTTCACTAGGTTTTATTAAGGAGAATTCTAGCAGAAGCAGGATTTTAAGTATCAAGATGAATTTTTAAGTTCTTAATTGTAGCTTCAAGCAAAATATTTTTCACATAATAGAACAAGTGTCTTGAATTAAACCTTATAGTGCCTAAACATTAGTGTTTTCCATGCACCAGAAAGTTTCTTGGCAGTTGTGATAGTAGTATGTTCCTAATATATGTAACTAATCTTGAGGACCAGGTGCCTAACAACCTGAGGATCTTCTTTCTGTTTTTTTGTAATGAATTTGTATTATTTAAACAAAGTGTTTAAAATATGAGACCTCAAATAAAATAGTTGATTTCAGTGATGCTTTTCCTTAAAAGATTGCAGCACTAGATAACCTATGTATAATTAGGTTTACTTTAATATTTTTTTAATAACCGTAACTTTTTTTAAAATTGATTTCAGAGATAGAAACATCAATAATGAGAATCATTGATCGGCTGCCTCCTCCATGCCCTGATCGGGAATCGAACCGTGACCTCCTGGTACATAGGTTGACACTCAACCACTGAGACACACCAGCTAGGCTAATTAGGTTTATTTTAGAATGTTTGCTATACTGTTTATAACTTTCATTTGAAAGCATTTTTTGCCCTAGCTGGTTTGGCTCAGTGTATAAAGCATCGGTCCACAGAGTGAAGGGTCCAGGGTTCAATTCTGGTCAAGGGCACAGACCTCAGATCCCAGCCCTGGTCAGGGTTCACGTGGGAGGCCATCAATCGATGTTTCTCTCTCTGTCTCTCTCTCCCTCCCTTCCACTCTCTGAAAATCAGTGGAGCCTGACTGGTGTGGCTCAGTGGTTGAGCATCAACCTGTGAACCAGGAGGTCACTGTTCAATTTCCTGTCAGGGTTACGGGCTCGATCCCCAGTGGGGGGAGTGCAGGAGGCAGCTGATCAATGATTCTCTCATCATTGATGTTTCTGTCTCTCCCTTCTTCTTCTCTGAAATCAATAAAATTATATATATTTACATTTAAAAATCAATGGGAAAATATCCTCAGGTGAGGATTAACAACAACAAAAAAATTTGTCAAAGTTTTTTTTCAGCTTCACATTGTAGACATTTTGGCAAGTCAGAAAAGTAGTAGTAGGAATAATGGGGGTCTCTAAAGTTGACTGCCATGGACACTTGTTCGTTTCCCTCTGACCTTTTTACATTGCTTGTGATCCTATGTCTGGAATGGGAGTGTGATTTGAAAATGGGAGAAAATATTTCCACCACGAAGAATTAAGCACTGTTAGCAGTTGTACATATTTGCTTGCAGTTTCCTTTTATGTGTACACTTTTTTTTAAAATATATTTTATTGATTTTTTACAGAGAGGAAAGGAGAGGGACAGAGAGCTAGAAACATTGATGAGAGAGAAACATCGATCAGCCGCCTCCTGCACACCCCCTACTGGGGATGTGCCCGCAACCAAGGTACATGCCCTTGACCAGAATCGAACCTGGGACCTTTCAGTCCGCAGGCTGATGCTCTATCCACTGAGCCAAACCGGTTAGGGCTTATGTGTACACTTTTTAAAAAATGGAGCAAATAATATACAAGCACATTCTGTCTTTTTAAAAGGCATATAAGTGTTATAGATAAATTCATCTTTAATTACCATTCCCCATTCTGTTTCCTAATTCCACCATTGGCCCTGCACTCTCACTGAAGTAATTGCTTTTGTAAGTTTGACATATATTGGTCCAGTACAGTTTCCATACTTGCTACCATATAGAATATGTAACATTGCTTTGTTTTAGTTTCTTTAAACGGTGTCATGCTGTAAATATATCATTCTGCAACTATTTTCCCTCTCAGGTTTGGATCTATCCAAGTTGGTACTTACTGATCTAGTTCATTACTTTGGCCGTATAGGACTCCCAGTATATGGATATACTACAGTTTCTCCAGTCCCTTTTGATGGGGTTAAATTTGTTTCTTAGCTTTTATAAATAATGCTGCAGCGAGTAATCATCATAGGCCTTCCAGAACACGTGTGTTAGTGTTTTTCTAGGATCATGTAGATTGGTATCCTGCTTTTTCTCCTCTTAACCTTAAAACATGAGCATTTCCATTGCCTTTCGTATAATCTCTTCATGAACACATAACTCTTTTTTTTTTTAATATATTTTATTGATTTTTTACAGAGAGGAAGGGAGAGAGATAGAGAGTTAGAAACGTCGATGAGAGAGAAACATCGATCAGCTGCCTCCTGCACATCTACTGGGGATGTGCCTGCAACCCAGGTACATGCCCTTGACCGGAATCGAACCCGGGACCCTTCTGTCCGCAGGCTGACGCTCTATCCACTGAGCCAAACCGGTTTTGGCAAACACATAACTCTTAAATCTAGATTTTGAAACCTCTTTCATTTCCATAATGAAAAATTAATATGAAATTGTAATTGGACATAAGGCTTTTCTTTCTACATCAGAGTAATTTAAACATTGCATAGGTTCTCTTAATAGTAGTAGATAAAACATTAAGCTATTTCAACACAAAGGATTAAAAAGTAAAAATTAGAAGCATAGTTAATTCTTGGAGTGGCTAGAGCAAGCAGAGACTGGCATACCTGGGATTTCATGTATTATCCACCCCCCTTTTCTAAGTCTAAAGAAGTTTCTTAGGTTTTTCTGAGATGTTCTCTGTCATGACTCATCCTTGAGGGTCTTCCTCTGACGCCACTTCTCTGCATCCTTCCTGACAGCTTCCTCTTCCCTGACGGCATCAGCTCTGTGCACGCATTACAGCTCTTCTTCATGTCTCTTATCCCACTGCTACAGCAACCTCCTCGGGACTAGTGTAGTCTTCCTTATTTTGTACCCTAAACAGCCACAGTGCCTGAAACATAGGCGTTGACCAAATATATTTTGAATAAAGGAAAGTGAGATCATGTGAGGGGGGGGTGAGAGAGTGGGAGTGGGAAATAAGGATGGTCACTTTAGTAAGGAATTTCAATTTATTGAAAGTGAAATGGAATAGGAAGTTTTGAAAGGAAGTGAGGTGATAAGGGTGGTAAAATGACAGCTTTGACAGTGGATCTGTTTTAGAATATTGCCATCTGCATACATACAGGCTGATTAAATCACCAGTTTTACATTACAAAAATTCATTTCTTCTTGGAATTGAAATATTGACATATTTGTTAAAGTTTATACTTCTTTTTCTAGGAATAAATTTTAAAATAAACAAAAAACTTGGATCCCTGACAGACCTAGCCATCTTACAGAATTTTTTTTTCTTCAACACCTTGCCTCATTCCTTGATTGCTCAAATTTTAATCAAAATTGGGTTTCCTGGAATGAGTAGACTAAAGTTAAAGGAAACATTTTGGTCACCGCTCTTATGAAATCCTTGTGGTTTGGAAGAAGTACTCCTTTAGCATTTCAACAGTTTCATTCATGTTCCGCACACAGTGTAGTAGAACAATACCAGTAACTGAGCTTCTGAAAGAGAAGTTCAAATGCAGAACCTCCTAATTTAGAGATTGAACAATCAAACTTGGGGGAGGGGAGTCAGACAGTAACTTTCTTAACTTTTATCAGGACACTAGTTATAAACCATTTAAGACTGTTAATATTCTTGGCGAGTACCTTCATTACTCTGAAAACCATTTCTTTTAATGATCATTTTGTATAAGAGGCTGCATTGCTCTCAGAGTTTGCGCATTTTTAAAATAGAAGTCTAATGTATTTTAAGTAAATGCCATTGTAAGGAGAATATTTAGTCTTATCAGTATAAAAAAAGATCTAAGATTGAAAGGTAATGAGTTATGAGTATCATCACCTTTTCCCAATCTGAAAATGTTTCCGATACAGAAATACTTTAATTGTTTTCTGGGTACTTTTTGCTGCTAATTAACATCTCTTTTTACAGGATTCATGAATAAAATTTTCCATCCCAACATTGATGAAGCGTAAGTAACTTTAAAAATGTTTAAATCTTAGCAGCAACTGCTCTTGATTAGAGTTCATCTCTCTCTTCATTGTACAGAAGCTTCAATTATCTTTTTGGATTTTATCAGCAGATAGGACTATCTGAATGGTCACTTAGACTATAAAGTCCCAGGAATATGATATTCTAAACCACTTAGTTCAAATTCTGTTGGACTGCTTAGTTTTTCCATTGTCATGAATGGGTCCTTCGTTTTCCCTGAGAGCCAACTAGCATTTGTAATATTCCACATCTCCATTCTCTGTTAGACACAATTCAGAGATCTGTTTTTAATATACAGATTTATTATTTTCAGCCCTTTTAGGTATTTCTCAGTTCATGAGAGTAAAGCAAACATGATTAATTTCATTTCAGTGATTGAATCTTAATTACCCCTTTATTTTCTTCTAATATTAGTGATATTTTAAATGTGATACCAGTGCCTCCTATTTTGTTACTTCGGTGATGTTTAGAATACATGATTATTTATTCTGCATTTTTTTTCTTGTCTTGGCTCTAAGTTTTGATATTTCATGCACATACACACATACACATACATGTGGGGTATTCTGAACACTGTGTGAGTAGGTTGTATACATGCATCATGCCCCATTGTCCTTTAATACTTCTATGTATCAGTCATCCTAACAACAAGGATAGTCTCTTATGTAAGTGCAATATAGTCATCTGACTCAGGAATTGAATATTAATGTAGTAGTACTTTGAACCTACTGCCATATTCTCGCAATGTACTTTTTAGCACTTCCGTTTCTTTTCTTTTCTTTTTTTTTTCATTTAATAAAGGATCCAGTCATGTATTGCATTTCGTTGTCATGTTCCTTTAATCTGGAACAGTTCCTCAGCTTTTTATAAAATTGACATTATTAAAGAATATAGACCAGTTATTTTATAAGACAACTATACCTCAATTTGGGTTTGTTTGACATTTTCTTACTGTTACATTCAGAGTATGCACTTAAGTCTAGAAAACAACAGAGTGAGATTGTGTCCTCCTCAGGGTATCCTGTTCAGAGGCATTTAGGTTTGTCTGCCCCTGGTTACCAGTGTTAATTCTCATCACCTGGCTCAGGCGTTGGTTTCTCCATTGTATAGCTATTGTTTTTCCCTTTCAATCTGTACGGAGACACTTAAGACTTTGCATACAGGATGGGGCAGAAGTAGGTTTATAGTTGTTTGTATGGAAAGTAATAAATAATAAATAATAATACAAGAATAAACTCTGTTTTGCATACTCACAACTGTAAACCTACTTTTGTCCCACCCTGTATTGTATTCTGCTTTTCTTCATATTTTCCCCAATTGGGATTTTTTTTAATGATCTATTAAAAGTATTTTTCTTGATAAATAAAATTAGTTGCCAGATACATGCAACTAACTTCCTAATTTTTAAAAAATTGCCATTCTTTCCATCTGTTTCAGGTCAGGAACTGTGTGTCTAGATGTAATTAATCAAACTTGGACAGCTCTCTATGGTGAGTTTGGCCATGGAATATTTTTTAGAGATGTTGAGACACTGCCTTAAAAAAATGTTGTTTGGCTTTTCTTCTCTGATTTAAGATGTTTTGTTGGGAATGGGAAGGGATTTTGAAGGCCTGGATGGGAAAGTTTTGATCAGTGAGAAAATTTTTTCTCAAGTTCAAACTTTGGTTTAGCAGAAGTTTAAAATAATCTTGTGTGATTCTGAAATTAAGGTATAGTGATATACATATGCAGACATAGAGATACATATTAAAATGTTTGCATATCTGTGTGTATTCAGAAGCACATTGTATACATGTTTATCTGTAATATTTTTTTTTAGAAAAACATTAAATGATATATTAAGAATTTCAAAGACCTAAACATTGCTATGAAGCAAATAATAATTTAGCTTTACCTTTAGTGCTGAGGTTGACATATATGTACTGTGAATCAACAGTGAATTCCCTAATTTAGCATTGCAAAATACTATGCTAAATATTACAGAGAAATATAAGGAGTATCAGGCCTTTTCTCCCTTAGCTTGTAACTTGATTGGGGAGCTAAAAATATTTTAAAATATATTTAAAGTTAATTAGGAATACAACAAATTAGTATGTTTTTCCCCCCACATATCTGAGTCCTCAGACATCACAGACTCTCCCTGCTCTCATGCCCTAACCCCATAAAGCTTCCCCTGATGCTCAAGCTGGCAGTAACCTCTGGCCGCTCTTAATGTGTTATAGCTCTTTTTTGTGGCCTGCATTTACTTTGTGTTTGTTGTTTTGCCTATGTTTTTTGAGCTACTAGATTATTTCCTGCCTTAATTTTTGTTTAAGGTGTGCATGTCTGATTTGTCTAAGTCCTGGCACTCTTAACACCGTGCCTTGCACCGATGTATTTGAAAGAATGAGTGATACAAACAAGCAATCGCTGAGAGATACAAGAAGAGGGAGGAAAGATCACTTTAGGTTGGGGTTAACCAGGGAGGGCCTCCTCTTGTTGAAGAGTTGTGAGACCTTTTAAAGGTTTAAGGTATCTAATACATCTTTTTCCAGCCACAATCTGTGAGAACCTTACCAGGCACACTTACGCAAGGATAGGACATGAGAATCACAGGGGAAAGTTGCTTACCAGCAGGACACCGTTAGTCCTTTTTTCTCCTCCTAATTGTGCCATTTAAGAATGATCTGGCCCTAGCCAGTTTGGCTCTGTGGCTAGAGCATCAGCCTGTGGACTGAAGGTGTCCTGGGTTTGATTCCGGTCCAAGGCACATGCCTGGGTTGCGGGCTCGATCCCCAGTATGGAGCATGCAGGAAGCAGACGAACATTGATTCTCTCTCTCTCTTCCTCTCTGAAATCAATAAAAATATTTTTTTAAAAAGAATTATGTGTTCTGCCTAGAGTTCTTCTCTAATCTTTGTGTGACTGTACTTTTCTCACCTCAAACATTCCTACCTGGAGAAGCCTTTTTCCCTAGCCACTCCATCTAAAATAATAGCCAAGCATAGCACAGCACTCTGTTTTAAAAACCTGTCTTTCAAACCAGTATTTTTTTATTGGCTATCTTGTTCTATTAGATTGTAAGCTCCACTGGAGCAGGGATTTTGTGTGCACATGTGTGCACACATGTACACACACATGTCTAAAACAGTGCCCAGTATTGTTTAACGAGAGTTTTGGGGGAAATTACAGCTTTATGGAAAAGAAGTGACAAGAAAGAACATATACTCTGAAGTTGATTAAATGGATTCCTTTTAAGATTTTTTTGGGGGGGGTGGTGGTAAAAGTGTCTCATGGCAGGCTGCCTGGAATATCTGATGTAATGATGTCTTTTCTTAAACTGCATTCACATTTTAGAAATGTACATAACAAAATACTGCAAGCTGGTTCCAATTACAATAAAGTAAACTGGACATTAGTTTAACTAATTCTTTTACTGTTTACTAGATAACCTTTGTGGAAGAGGTTTGCTAATTCTCAAGCACCTCACATCTCAGAACAGATTATTTTTTATAATAACAGCTTTATTGAATTATAATTTACATACATTAAATTCACCCATTTAAAGTGTGTGATTTGATAGGTTTTAGGATATTTGCAGTTATTACTATATTCTCATTATGAAACATTTTTATCACCTCAAAAAGAAACCCATTACCCTTTAGCTATTACCCCTTTATCCTCCTAGGTCTAGCAACAACTGATCTACTTATTGTCTCTCTAGATTTGCCTATCCTGAGCATTCCTTGTAAATAGAATTATACAATATGTGGTCTTTTGTGACTGGCTCTCCCCCTCCCCATTGCATATGATCTCTTCATGATTCATCTATGTTGTAGCATGTATTAGTTCTTCATTCCTTAATGGAATATCACATTTTTAACTATTTTTCAGCTGATGGACATTTGGGTTGTTCTTACTTTTTGGCTGTTATGAATATTTGTGCACAAATTTCAATGTGGACATATGTTTTCATTTCTCTTGGGTGTTATACCTACGGGCAAAATTACTGGGTGGAATTTCTGTAACTGTTAAACCATTTGAGGTACTGACATACTGTTTTCCAAAATGGTTTTACCATTTTACATTCCCACTAGCAGGTGTCAAGTGTAAGAGGTTCAGAACACACTTTAAAGCAGAAGGCCAGTCCGGCTGGTGTAGCTCAGTCGATTGAGCGTCATCCCACGGAACAAGAGATCCTGGGTTTGATTCCCAGTCAAGACATATGCCCGGGTTGTGGGCTTGATCCCCAGTGGGGGGGTATGCAGGAGGCAGCTATCTCTTCTTCTCCCTTCCTCTCTAAAATCAATAAAAAATATATTAAAAAAAGAAAAAGAGCAGAAGGCCAACATGACTAAGTTTTCATCACATATATAAAATGTTAGACATGTTCTTGTATTACCTTGCAAAGCATTTAATAAGTAACATAAATTAAACCTGATTGGTCAAAATGAACTTTCATTTTTGTATTACATGAGTATGAATTATGTTCCATGATACAAGAGCATGGACATACTAACATTACAGGTAAGTGCAGGAAACCAGAAGAAATATATTTAGAATATAGTCGGAAGTATATTGTGCATGGGAGAATTTTTTTGATATTTTGCTCAAACCCAAACTATTCCTCAAGAAGATTTTAGAATTTTATTTAAACTTTTTTATTTTTTCATAAAAAGTTTTAGGAGCAGATAAATACAGTTTATGTCAAAGTCCTGATAGAAAGGGCTGGTTCAATTTACCTTGTTCCTTTTACTTTACTTTTATCAATTTTAGAAAGGAAGAAGAGACAGACAGACAGACATTGGGTGGCAGTCCAACTAACTGAGCTACCTAATCAGGGCTACCTTGTTTCTTTTAGACTTACCTGATCTTGAGATCTAAACTGAATTTTTATTATAAGTTGCTAAAGCCTCTGGCATTGAAGGTTAATTCAAAATTGTGGTGAATTCTGAATTACTCTAATTTGTGCCATAAATTCTTGAGAGAATCTTTATTCAAAAGACAAAAAAAAGTCTAATAAAAAAAACAACTAATATGAGAAAGTTTTGTCATATTAGCACAAATACTCAAGTGAAAGCAAAAGGCTTAGCCTGGCCACCCAGCACCTCTACTATACGGTCTGGTGGGGAGCAAGGAGTTACTTGGGAATTTCCTGCAATTAACTTTGCCCCAGGGCATGTACTGTGCAAAGGATATACATTTGTTTAGTGTAATAGAAATTCCCAGTAGAAATTTCAGATTTATACTCATCATAACTTGGAAATAAACAGCGTTCATGTTCGTAGCAAGTCTAGTCCTCTTTCTCCCCACCCCTCAAAAAGAAATTCGATTTCTGGTAGTCCATTTTATTCATTGCTCCTATTCTCATCCTGGTTTTCCTAGCCAAGTATTCATGCAGTTTGCTAATTCAGAAGCTCGGAATTGGTATAATTGTAGTTTAATCACTCAGCAATTTTTAATTTTATATTATTTAACCTTGCAAAAAAACTAATTAGTGGGTAATTTGGCTAATTTTCTAAAAATATTTGTCATCAGTATGAAGTTACTTATTGAGTATGAAGTTTCTATTGTTATACTTGTGACATTAAAAGGAAAGTAGCAGATGCCATCACAAAATAGATTTATTTTGGCTTCCTGTATGATAGCATCTTTTTTTTTTATATCCCTTCCTGCTTGCTTTTCCAGACAGCAGTGATAAAAGCTCTGGAAAACTTAAAATGCAGCCAAGGGCATCTGGATTTCAGTTTCAAAAACAACTGTAATTTTAAAGATTGATGGAAGCCAAGTTCATTAAGCCATAGGTAGCTTTGTAAGTTCCCCTTTCTATTTTTGTTTTCCTTTTTACTCCAAGATCTGTTTTATCTATAGTTGTCTTTTCAACCCAAATTCTTGGAAGCTCAAGTACATTTGCTGCAATACAGCTTTAATTTCCCTTCCACCCATCTGGGCCATGCATACTTGACCCCTGCAGATTGTGTTTATCTTTCCAACTTTCATTTTACTAATTTCTCAACTGGGTAAATTATTTATTTTGTAGATTAAATTGTGAACATGGAAGGTGGAAGGCAATTTTCTTTTAAAATCAGGCAGTTTATAATTTCTCACCGTTAGGTTACTAGTCAATAGACTGGAATACTCTTCTTATTTTCCTGGTGAGAAAAATCAATTTTGGGGAAATTACTTTCCCTAGGTCATCTGGAGAGTCAATAACAAAGTGACTACAACAAAAGGAATGCTTCAGGGATTTTGAGATTAGAGTTAGACAAAAGAAACAAAGTTTCTTTTACTAGATATTTAGAAAAATTTTAATTTATTTACTACTACTACTAGCAAACTGTGGCCTAATGAATTTAAGCTGCTAAATGACTGTTTCCCATGTTGGAAATATTTATTCCATCCCTCTTTTCAGTCAGCCTGTGAACCTTTCCAAACAATGCAAATTTTGGCTAAAGGTAAATATCCTATTATAATAAAGAGCTAATATGCAAATTGTCCCCTTGACCAGGAGTTTGACCAGGGGGCAGGGCTGGCCAGCCAACCACCCGTGGCCCCTCCCCCAAGCCGGCCCCACTCCCGACCCCATCGTTCATGAATTTGTGCACCGGGCCTCTAGTCTTAAAATAATGCTTTATGTTGAATTAGTATTTTCTAACTATGTTTCTAGACTTTTTAGTGTAGTTAAATAGACAAAAGATATATGTATCTGTCTGCATGGATGATTGGCCTACAACTACTGTTTGAACAGGCTTAAAAACACAGTACTGATGCATCCATGTTGGAATCACAAACATGATCCTGCCTTTGAACAGCTGGATGTTATGCGTCTCTGAGATAGGCCAGGTACAGTGGGAGAAATGTCAGCTGTCGTAGATAAAGAAGAGATATGCTGAGTTTTGGATTTGACAGTTTCAACAGTACTTACCTCCATCATCCACTTCCTTTGTGTACTTGGAGACATTCAGATGTGGTATGGGTACGAGGCCCAAGAATTTAGCTATACATAGAAAATGGAGTCTCTTGGCCCTAACTGGTTTGGCTCAGTGGATAGAGCGTCGGCCTGTGGACTCAAGGGTCCCAGGTTCGATTCTGGTCAAGGGCATGTACCTTGGTTGCGGGCACATACCCAGTAGGGAGTGTGTAGGAGGCAGCTGATTGATGTTTCTCTCTCATCGATGTTTCTAACTCTCTATCCCTCTTCCTTCCTCTCTGTAAAAAAATCAATAAAATATATATTTAAAAAAAGAAAAAGAAAATGGAGTCTCTTCAACAACTTAGCAGAAATTCATTTAAAATACCATATTCACATTCAGTGGTGGTCAACATTAAAACCATGGAGTGATCCAGGCTGTGAGATCATGGGACATGGGCCAGACTATGAGAGACAGCCACAACTTTGTTCTACTTTTTTTTGTTTTTTAAAAATATATTTGTATTGATTTCAAAAGGGAGAGGGAGAGAGAGAAACATCAATGATGAGAGAGAATCGTTGATCGGCTGCCTCCCGTATGTGCCCTACTAGGGACTAGCTGGCAACCTGGGCATGTGCCCTGAATTGGAATCAGACCATGACCTCTTGGTTCATAAGTCAATGCTCAACCACTGAACCACACCAGTCGGACTGTTGTACTTCCTTTGGGGCTATAGTTTCAGAGTTCATTGTGATTATATGGATTTGTTTTCTCTTTATTTGCATGTGATCACTGTGTATAGGTAAAGTCTCCATGCATAGCCAGTTATCTTGTAATTGCATGAAATTATCTTGCTCTTTTTTGATGTTAAGGACAAATTAAGGTATTGTCTAGTAATTAAAAACTTGAATAATGAGTTTTAGTATGACTGTAAGAATACTCAAGTAGTTAATTAAACATTAACTGCCCTCATTTCTGGAAGGTTAATAACAAACCCTATCACCATGTCTTAGCTTGCAGTGGTTTATGGTAAGCAGGGATAGTAAGTGGGAGAACTAGGATGACCTCCAAAGAACACTTAAGTAAAGTGGAAAGTGTTTTGAGATTGACATGGCAACAAAGGAATTGTTTTTCATGAACAAAAGCCTATTTTCATCGTTCTGATCTAAGTATTCGCATTTATTTTATTCTGTAGATCTCTGTAGTTAAAATACATTGTGGAGAGGGAGCCGCATTGAGGTACTGGATGCGAGATGATTTTCTAAGTTGGTGGAATGCTTTAAACTGTTGGCGTTACATAACTACATACCTCTCATTGGTAATCTGGCATTTAGCCGAACGTGTCTGGTATTCCTCCAGGGTTTAGTAACCTACGTCTTTGACATTGTCCTTTCCCACATAAAACAGAAATACCTATTTTCAGCTTGGAATACTTAAAAACAGTAATGCTTCCACTAGAGAGATTAGGTATATTGTATATTACAAAATTCTTTGACTGTCTAATTACTAATTCTTATTAATTCCTACTAATTATTATTGTTTTCCTTTTGAGAGGGGTGAGGAAGGAGGTGCTTTGTTTTGTGCCTGCATGACTCTTTTCAGGAGACCTTATTCTGTCTTTTTAAAATCCATGTGGATGCCAGGCTGGTGTGCGCAGTAGTTTGAGCACTGACCTATGAACCAGGATGTCATGGTTTCATTCTGGTCAGGGCACATTTCCTGGGTTGAGGGTTCAGTCCTCAGTGGGGGGCATGCAGAAGGCAGCCAATCAATAATTCTCTCTCATCTTTGATGTTACTGTCTCTCTATCCCTCTCCCTTCCTCTCTGAAATCAATAAAAATATATTTAAAAAATAAAAATCCCCATAAACTACCTGAGAACATACGTACATCTGATGAGTTCAGACTTTTTGTATATTTTATCCACACAAAGACCCTCTCAGTTAAGTAATCAGATACATTCGCGAATTTATCATCTAGTAAATTGGTGGCTGGATATATTCCATTAGCAGCATATTAGCACTTGGTAAACCAAATATAGCATGGCTAGCCTTATAGCCTGCTGGCTCTGACTTGGTCCTACAGGAAGTCTTTGTGGTGGTCTGCTTCTGCTCACCACATGTTTGCCTCAGGTGGACGCCCAAAGGCCTGAAATTAGACTTGGGGTCTCTAGGTTTTTCATCTGTTGTTCACCTCTAAGGAGCCAGCTCCCCTTTTGCTGGAACACAGTTCAGTTTAATGGACTCTACTCGATGTCCACAGTGTGTTAGGTGATACAGCCTATAGCTGTACAGAAATAAGCTTTTCCTTGTTGAAGTTGGGTTCAAATTATTTATTTTAGAAAATAATTTTTAATCTCTCAAAGC
>NW_006296405.1:574622-585178 GCF_000327345.1 Myotis davidii
AAATGACTCCTATGTCAAATCAAAAAGTGAAAGAGTGAGACACGTGATGCTGGGCTGATGTTGTGGCGTTCACTGTGATGTTTGCTGTGCCAACTAGCGGTGGGGTATCTGAAGCTGGCTCGTAACCCGAATTTTAGCTCGCAACTCAAAGCAAAAAATCGGCCGAGAGATGGCTCGTATCTTAAAAAACTCATTAGTCGGTACACTCGTAAGTCAAGGCCCCACTGTAATCCCAAATTCTTAAGTAACTGAAGAAAATCTGGAAATTTTATTTATTTGCCCTGTTTCAGTCTTACCAAAGAACTTGGCTGCATATATGTTTGGATGTATTTTTTTATACATATAATAGATAGCCCCCCCCCAAAAAAAAAACCCAAAAAAAAACCCCAAAAAACACTTGTTGAATGAATGAAATGGAATTTTATGGTTTTATTTTGGATACATTATAAATTCATGACTTGCTTAACAGTTCATAATGAATTAGTTAAAGTTCCTTCAATGATGAGCAAAAGTCAATCAGTGGGATTTTGAAAGGTCAGCTGCTAATTTTCTGTAGTAAATCAAGGATAACCTATATAATAATCCTATATAATAAAAGGGTAACATGCTAATCAACCAAACGGCAGAATGACTGGTCACTGTGACGTGCACTGACCACCAGGGCGTAGATGCTCAATGCAGGAGCTGCTCCCTGGTGGTCAGTGCACTCCCACAGGGGGAGTGCAGCTCAGCCACAAGCCGGGCTGATGGCTGGCAAGCGCAGCAGCCCGCCTCCGCGGCAGTGCTAAGGATGTCCGTCTGTGGCTTAGGCCCTTGCATAGCATGCTTCTGGAGTATGAAGAATTGTGAAGGAGAACTTGCTCTTGATGAGAATTGACATGAGTGTTTTAAGGAAGCTGATTACAAAGGCAAGAGTTAACAGCCTGGAAGGCCAACCAGCAGGTGGTTACCTTGATTCATGGCTGGAATGTTATATTGAGCTTAATGTAGTTACATGGCAGGGGAACAGAAGAGGAACTAGAAGCATTTTATTAGGACAAATAGCAAGCCTGGGAAACAGACATACAGGGAGAAAGGAGAAAAGCCTAATCATGGTCCTTCCAGAGATTTGGAGCCAAGGAATAGGGTCAACCTAGCTAGTAGGAGAAAGGAATTAATCTTTTTTAAATATATCTTTATTGATTTCAGAGCATATTTTATTGATTTTTTTACAGAGAGGAAGGGAGAGAGATAGAGAGTTAGAAACATCGATGAGAGAGACATTGATCAGCTGCCTCTTCACGCCCCATACTGGAGATCGAGCCCACAACCTGGGCATGTGCCCTGATGGGGAATCAGCTGTGACCTCCTGGTTCATAGGTCAATGCTCAACCACTGAGACACATCATCCAGGCAGGAATTGATGTTCAGAGAAATAATTTTAGACATGTTGAGTTCGATAAGACCAAAGTACAAAAGACTGATTAGAAAGAATTGGTAGTTACCAGCATAGGCTTACTGTAAGATGATGAGCTTCCCAGAGTGAGAGGGTATGAAGGTAATTCTTAATACTGATGTCTTTCCAAACAAGCTTTTCTGTGTTGTTTGGTTTTAAAAAGAAGGAACCCAGGTCATTGGGCATCTGGGAGACAAGGAGTAGAATTGGAAAAGGGGTGAGAGGTGGCATTTGAGAAGGATTTGATGGTTCTAGGCTTCTGACCATGACTGTACTGTATGATGGTGGTGTTTTCTGAGTTACAGCATATTGGGTGTTAAATCTGAAAAACAACTGAAGATTATGCAAATTGAAGTCTCTGAGATGACTGCCTGCATGGTAATTGTGGTGTCTGGAGGGGCAGACCACCTGAAACTTTGAGCGTCCACAGGGTTTTAACCTGAAGATATAGCATGCTTTACAAGAGTTTTCATAAAGAAAAAATAACTATGATCACTGGTTCATAAACAGCCAAGAATAAAACATGAGATGTGTGATTCATCCCCTCCCATGTTTTCTCCTTTAAGCAATGAACCATCTTTTTGTGAGTTACCTGGAGTAGGGTAGCTTTACTCTAAGAATTGGTGCTTTTCTTTCTCATTTTAATTAACATGTTTTCCTTAAAGGATACAAGTAGATGAAATTTCTACTCTAAGAAAATGGCATATTTGTATAACTATTTTAGACTAGTCCTCTTTGATGCAGTTTGAACTCTATTTTGTAGTCATTTATAGTAATATGTAATTCTTCCTTGTAAGGAACTGCAGTATTATACTTCCTTTTTGCAGATTATACTTTTGGGGATGCAGAGAGGAGACCTGCCCAAGGCCTAAGAACCAGTCAGTAGAAGGCCTGAAATTAGACTTGTGGTCTCTAGGTTTTTCATCTGTTGTTCACCTCTAAGGAGCCAGCTCCCCTTTTGCTGGACTTTACTCGATGTCCAGTGTGTTAGGTGATATCCATCACCACCTATTCTACTTTAAAGCAGCCCTTTAATGCCTCTCTAAAATGGATCCACTTTTTCCTGCCCTTGGTTTGGAATACCTCCACTTGGAGGAAGTGATAGTTACTTAAAGGGTAGACAGGAAAGAAAGAGGAAAGGGCCAGGGAGGGATCCTCAGCTAGAGCCTCTTCAGCATTGCTGCCAAGACAGTGTTTTCTTGAACCAAAGAAGCCACAGGCAAATAGCCATCTTCTCATTCAGTCCCTGAGGATAGAGGTTGCATAGGTAGGTAGTGTTTTCTGGCTTTGTATTTCTACACACACACACACACACACACATTTCACCCAATCCTAAGAGTCCTTGGGGTGGGTATGAGACGTCAGTATTGTGAGTGAATCTGATGGACAAACAGCCAGGACCTAGATTCACCCATAAGCCATTGCTCTTGACTGGGATAAATGATGCTGCTTTAGATGAGAGATCAATATGATTTGAGTATTTCTAAAAATTAAATATAAATGATTAGTTTATATGTCTAAATGGAGGCATGAATGTTGTAATATTGTTAACATGAATACTAATAAGGTCAGGCTGAAGAGTCCGTCCTAATGGATTGCATTTTGGTAAATACTGATTTAATCCAAGGCTGAACTCGAAGCTGTTTGTTCATCGTGAACCATACTTCTCAGGAATCTTGGGACTTCCTTAACAATGAAGGCAGCCAGTAGTGGAGCCAGCTGATTGTAGTGTAGATTGGGTGACCCATGTCTGCCTCTCTCCCTTTCAAAAAGTGGAAGTTAATGTGTTTGTTTTTTTAAAAAAGACTTTTGAAATGATAGATGTTTTTATTATTAACAATTTTAGGGGGAAATGTTCGTTATGATGCACTTTTCTAAAGATGAGTATCTTTATTTCATTTTTTATAGCTTAGGTCTCTTCTGCCAACATATTTATTTGAAAGAAGATTTTGTGCACATCTGCATGTTTGAGAGATTTCTTTGGGGAGGATGCTGTTGGTGGGAATCACTCTGTTAGCCCCTTTTAGGAATGCTTCATTGCTTTAACATCCTGGCCTTCAAAGGCTGCCACCTATAGCCAAAACTGAGTTGCATACCTTCCCTTTTCTTTTTTTTTTAAACTTAATTTTATTATTTTTTTTTTAGTATAAGGAATATGCTGGGTATTAAGTATCTCCACAGACCTGCCTGGGAATCCGGGGGCAGGCAAGTGTTTGTGCAATCTGTGCCAAAAAGATGCTACCAGGGAGATGACAAGACCTCGGTTCCTGTCCTCTTGAGGGAAAGATTTCAATCAAGAGACAAAGTGTAGAGAAGCAAGCAAGAATTTATTGACCACAGCAAAAAATATACTTAGGAGTGTGAAACACAGAAGGGCATAGAAGAAGCAACAGGAGAGCCTAGCTGGGCTCCTCTGGCTCACTGGGAAGTCAGAGAATAGGGCGCCTTGGCGATAGGTTTAGGGGATTAGCTGGGATAAGCTGCTGCTGCCCATTGCTCCCCTGGTTGCAAGTCTCATGGGGTCCCTTAGAGTTTAGGGGGTATGTGCCTTTGGGGGAAGGAGAGAGGGAGGGAACGGCACAGGCATGCTCCATGGAGGGAGAGTGCCATACTTCCCTTTCCTGCTCTTCTGTGTTACAGATGTGACAACACATCTGTGAAATGGATAAAAAGTATGTTAATGCGGGAAGTAGACATACGAAGGAAGAATCAATTATTGAGGGTTCTTTTGTTTGGAACAAATACCTAGGCAGAGCCACTTATTGGGAGCTTGAGGAACTTTGTAAAATCTTCCTGGAACACATGAAATATCTAGTTATGAAACACGTCTGCAATATTTGAGGCTTGAAGCACTTCTGAACATTACTTAGAGCAAGTAAAACCTGTACTTTTTAAAAAAATTTTTGTTGTATGCTAATCTTTCTGCATAGGTGTGTAGTAAGGACATGAGAAGCCCCCAGTGCACTGTGTGTGGGTATCTGTGAACAGCCTGGGCTACTTCCTGTGGTTGCGCTTTTGAAAACAAGCACCTGCCTCTGTGAAATATAGGCAGCTCAGCCACAGAAACGCCTAAACACTTAGAGACCATCTTGCTGGTCTTGAACTTGTGAAAAGAAAAGCTTTGAGGAGAGGGTGGCCATCTCTGAGGGTATATGATTTTGATGCAGACATGGAGAGCTTATGCCATCATGAAGTTAAGACAATCAGTATTCATTTTATCTGGTAACAGCGGCAGCATTTTAGATAGGCCCAGGTTTGAAAACCAGTCCCTTGGGCAAGTTACTTAATCTCTTTCTGCCTCAGTTTTCCCATATACAAAATGAGGATATAATGATACCCTACCTCATTGGCTGCAGTGAAAGTGTCTATGTAAACTATTGGTGAGTGCCTGGCTTGTAGTAAGTGCTAAGTATAAACTGTTGCTGCCGTTATTACTATTAGTGTTATTGTAACTCATTCTTCCTTGCTCTGGGATCATGTTTAATTTGTAGAACTGCCACAGTCCTTGTTTTTCCTTCTTCATTTGCCCTACTTTCAGCATTTTCTACCACTGTATTAATAACCCACCCAAGGATAAAGAGAGGAAAAGAAAAATTTTCAGGCTTGTCATGTTTTATTAAATATGTCAAACATATATAGAAGTAGAAAGGACATATTTATAGGAAAGTGCTATTTTTAAAGGTTAAAAAGTGTAAAGTGTCATTTGAAGTGTGGAAAGTAGAAATCACAAGCCTTTTGCCTTGACCCAACTTTTTAAATATTCTGTGTATACAATGCATATTGTATATAGTTGTAATTCTAGAGGACATACCATTTTATGGATTTTCACCACCCAGCATTACAACATAAGCATTTTTCTCTGTCCCTTAGCCTTGGCAAACAGTTTTCAATATCTTTGTTTTTTTATCATGGATAATTATTGGTTTGTTGTATATATTGCCTCCTTTAAAAAAAATTATAAGTAAAATGGCAGTGAAAGTCTGGAGATGGTTGGGGTTATCTTAGTTTTTTTTTTCTGTTTTGATTAGGAATCTGTGTATTTGTTTCCTGATACATAGGAATCTTACTGTAATGTGGTTCTTTGGAAAATTAGCTTTATGAAGATGAAATAGCCCCAGTCCATGTAATAATACCAAGCCTATAACTTGGGGTTAAAGGTAAACCTGCTGTGTGTCAGTATCTCTGCATGAGACCAGGACTGTGCTAGACCTGAGCTGTCCAATATGAGACTGCTCACTTGTAGTTATTTAAATTAATGAGAATTAAGTAAAATGAAGATCAGTTCCTCACAGTCACACTGGCCTATTTCATATGTTCAGTAGCCACATGTGGCTAGTGACTACCATATTGGACAGTGCAGATACAGAGCATTGTCATCATTGCAGAAAGTTCTGTTGAATAAGGTAGCCTTAGCTTATTCTCTGACTGCTCAGTTCCTTAATCTTACAGTGACAAGGAAGAGCCACCTATTTGTAGGGTTTTCTAGAGCAGAAGTCGGCAAATACTGTCTGCCTGTTTTTTTAGTAACGTTTTATTGGAACACAGCTACACCTGTTTGTTTACCTATGGCTGCTTTTGTGCTACAACAGCATAGCTGTGTTGAGTCGTTATGACAGACCAAATGTGGCCCACAAGCCCGTAGTGTTCACTCTCTCTTTACAAAAAGTTTGCCAATCCTTTTATCTAGACCAGGTTTCTCAACCTCAGCACTAATTAATTATTTGTTTTGAAGGACCATCCTGTGCATTGTGGGATGTTTAGCAGCATCCATGGCCTCTGTGCATGAGATACAAATAGCACCACTGCCCCCTCCCACACCCAGCCAAAAATTTCTCCAGACATTGCCAGACATCTCTGGGGAGCAAAACCAATACCTGCCCTACTCTGAGAACCACTAATCTAAAGTGATGTGGCTTGACAAAACATCCATTTATAATACTATAAAAAAAAAACCTTTAGAGAGCTGAATAAATTAAAAAGTCATTTTATGCTACATTAGCAATCTCTCCAGAAACAGAAATGTTTCCTTTAGCATGATAGAGTAACTAGAGTAGGGTAAGGGAATGGATGCACTGAGGTTCCACAGTTCACTGTCTGCTAACTGGGGAGCAAATAAGATGGAAGTCACATCATCTTTGAAGTTAATGGGGACCCGTGGTTAATTTTGCAGGCTTTCTGGTCTACTTGATGAAACACAATATGACTGCAGGGTTTTTGTTAACTGAGTGTGTAGATGTCATGTGTATATACCCAGTACCTTGTGCTGAATCTGGCCAGAAGGAGTTAGTAAATATTTATTAAATGATTATTGATAAATGCAGTAAATTAGCACTTACCTGTCTTAATTGTGATTTTTAAGTTGTCCATGTAAGTTCTTACCCTCATTACCCAAAATAATTGAATAACTGGTTGTATTTACCTTCATTAGAAGGATTCAATGTCAAGACCTATAAAATTGTGTTCAGTTCTTTTAAGATCTGGTGCTTGAATACTTTTCAGAGTGGTGATTTTCAAAGCTATAGAAAAAAGCTATGTTAAGAGATCAAGTACTCACTTTGTAGGAAAGTAGAGTATTGGAGCACAGGTTTTAATTAATAAACAATGTATGTAGTATTTCTGAATTCTCATTTAGAAAATGGGGTGAATTAGAATTGGGAAAATTGCCTTTCAAAGTAAATATCGGGCATACCTTTATCTAGTTCTTCAAATTAAAATCCAATTTAAAAAATTTTAATTGGTATTGAAAGGGATATACAGTGTACAGCACAGACAATGGAGCACATGTCCATGTGGTTAAATATCTAGGAAGGTAAGCAGTTTTGACTACTGAATTCAAGTGAATTTTAGGTGAACTTGTTTGTTCCGTGCATGATGTATTTCTGTTTGTTTTTTCAGATCTTACCAATATATTTGAGTCCTTCCTGCCCCAGTTGTTGGCCTATCCCAATCCCATAGATCCTCTCAATGGTGATGCTGCAGCCATGTACCTCCACCGACCAGAAGAATACAAGCAGAAAATTAAAGGTAAGAAGGCAAATCATTTAACCTAGAAAAGAACAACTTAAGTCTATTCAGCTTTGATCAATGATGGCCCTTCTTGTTACTAATAATTTTTCTCAGGCCTGAAAAGACATGGCTGCTGGCTGGAGCAGAGCTCACTAGCCTCTGTAGTTCTGAGGGTCAGAGGCAACCTTTGGAAGCTGCAGTACCAACACGAGAGAAGGGAAGGAGAGAAAGAGCAAAAGGAAAGATGGAAAGATGAGAAAGTGGGAGGCTTAACTGTTGGGTGGTAGAAGGTATAACCCTGCCAGAAATCCATGTGGACACATGTCCAAAAGAATTTTTGCCTTCATTTGCTTCCTCTTATTTTGTAAAGTTAGAAAATTAGACTTGAGGATAATGATTATTTGAAAGGTATAATCTCACATGAATTTAATAGACAATCATCCTGGCCTTTCAATAAAACAGCTACCTTTGGGAGTTGGAAAAATAATTGCCAAATCCATCATTAGACTTTTAAAGAATTATATTTTACCTGTTGAATTAAATATATCCAGTTAGGCCCTGGTCACTGTGCTCAGTGGTTAGAGCATTGACCCATGCACTGAAAGGTCACAGGTTCGATTTCTGGTCAAGGGCACATACCTGGGTTGCAGGTTTGATCTGGGCCTGGTTGGGGCATGTGTGGAAAGCAGATACTTGATATGTCTCTCTCACATTGATGTTTCTCTCCTGGTATTCTTCCCCCCCCACCCCCCACCCCTCCCTTCCATTCTCTCTAAAAATCAATGGGAAAAATATCCTATGGTGAGGATTAACGACCAAAAAAGTATATTCAGTTGGCTTCTTTTCTTGGTCCAATACTTTGGGAAGTTTTCATGTAGGCATATTTCTCTGCTACTGCACATACCTTGCCCTTGATCAATGGATTTTTCTGTTAAAACCTGAAATGTACTGTTAAAGTTAGAAATGTGTTAGTGATGGCAGCACTAGTTTCCTAATTCTTTAGGATTTAGAATCCCATTTTCCCATCTTACACTGTTTACATGTTAATGGGACATGAATGTCATGAGAACTTTCATAATGAAAAGTTCTACCAAAGAAGAAAAGAATTTATAGACCTGTTCATCTTACCAAATGGAAGGCATTGGTATATACCCAATATTTAGCACAACTTGCCCATCTGCCTAGCAGTTCAGAACATTATCTTCCACAAAGCAGTGCCCTCTGAGGTGCATTTGTAAGAGATGGCAGTAGAAATAATTCATGAGAACTTGAATACATAGGTCTTCCCTCTGCAGGTCTGAGACACTCAGGAGCATTTGGGGCTACTGTGGGTCATGGTCAGTTTCCTTCTCTTCGTTTTCTCATCTCCTCCGGTCTCTACAGGGTATTGTTCAGTACTGTTATTGAGATAAAATAGAAATAAATCTACTGTAATTTACTTAGGTCTCAGGTGCTTTGCAAGTTATGTAATTTATGCGGCAGAATATCTACATAGCCAAACAAACAGGTATCAAGAAAAAGGCAGTCAGTTTCAACCAGATAAAATCCTATTATGAGACTATTAAAAATTTGACAAGGAATCACTTAACAGTGTCTACAACCCACAGATACCTTGGTGCAGAACATATGTCTATAGTTCTGTGTTAACTATGCTGCAGCAATTGAACACTACTGTTTTAGTACATATCTGCTGTAATACCAATTGCAAAAGGAACCTAGCCTACATTTTTATCTTAGAATGGCTAGCTCTAGCTTAGGGAACTCTAGCTTTCTAAAATGTTAATGCTGGCTATCATTTTGTCTTCCTTAGTAATCTGAGAAAATCATGGCTGTCAGACCTGAGCTCACCCCAACTTCCTACTGTACCCTTATTCCCTCCAACAGGAAATAAGAGATGTCCCATCTTATTTCTCAGACTCCCCCCACCAACCTGTGATCTTGTTTTCCCATGGATCCCCTTTTTCCTGGTTCCACCTCTTCCCCTAGACCAGTGGTCAGCAAACTGCGACTCTTTGGACCCTTGAGTGTGGCTCTTCCACAAAATACCGACTTCTGCGCATGGGCCACGAAGTTTCAACTGCACTGTATATGCGTGCCCGCACGTGGTATTTTGTGGAAGAGCCACACTCAAGGGGCCAAAGAGCCTCGTGGCTCGCGAGCCGCAGTTTGCCAACCACTGCCCTAGACCAGTGGTTTTCAACCTTCTGGCCCTTTAAATACAGTTCCTCATGTTGTGACCCAACCATAAAATTATTTTTGTTGCTACTTCATAACTGTAATGTTGCTACTGTGATGAATCGTAATGTAAATATCTGATATGCAGGATGGTCTTAGGCGACCCCTGTGAAAGGGTCGTTCGACCACCAAAAGGGTCGCGACCCACAGGTTGAGAACCGCTGCCCTAGACTCTCAGAGGCACCCTCATTTCAGAAGCCTTTATCTGCTCCTGTGGATTCCTTTAGGAGTCTTGCCATTTAATTCCTTTCATTTTCAAACTTCTTGCTTCCTTGCCTTAGACTTCTGAGGTCTGGTTTTGTTTTCCCTCCTATACTGAATCTATGATCTCATTTCTTCCCAATATTTTGGAGCCTTCTCAAGACCTGTTTTCATGGACCTCTCTGCAGCTTTGGTATTTTACCTCTTACCTTTCTGAAAACATTTCTAATTCCATTCCCAAAAATGGTCATTCTCTTTAAGATTCTGTCCTTCACCCCCTCCTCCGCTTCCCTCACTCCTTTAAACAATCCCCTCCAGCCCAGCTGGTGTGGCTCAGTGGTGGAGTGTCGACCTATGAACCAGGTCAATTTTCTCTCAGGGCACATGCCCAAGTTGTGGGCTCGATCCCCAGTAGGGGCTATGCACGAGGCAGCCAGTCAGTGATTCTCTCTTATCATTTATGTTTCTCTCTCTTTCTCTCTCTCCCTTCCTCTCTGAAATCACTAAAAGTATATTTTTTAAAAAGTTTATACAGTACATGCAGTAAAATGAATTGTTAAAATATGCAAGCTCTATTAACGTGTTCAGAGAGAAAAGTTATTGCATCTATAACACAAAATAGAGATTGTACAATAAAACATTTAATACAAGAAAATAAAACGACAGTCAAAATAATTTA
>NW_006296405.1:585972-598757 GCF_000327345.1 Myotis davidii
TAAATTTCTTTACTTAGGTTAATCTCCTTCAGTTACTTCCTTGTAGCTTAACAGAACAGTAGAGTAGTGACCTTGGAATGGGGATAACAAACACCCTAACCTTTGGAATAGAATGGATAGGATTAAAATCAAATGGTATAAATATAGATGTAACAGGAGAATAAAGAGAAAATCTGGTTAGAGACCTGGCTAGAGGCCCTGGCTATGCTGATCAACTGAATGCTGCCTCCATGTCCTTCATTCTTCGCCGACTCCGTCCACACCTTTGGGAACCTCTGGACCTGCTGGGGCTGGACCCCAACAGTTAAGCCTTGATTGTTGTAGGTATCACTGGGAGGAATTGACCTCCAGGCCAATTGGCTGTGAGAATCAGCTTTGTCTGCAGTGGGAGAACTTCTGTGCTGGACACACCCCTCCGGGGCAAGACTTGCTTCAATGGGCCTTTGGTGCTCACTGGGTCTGCACCCTGAGAGTGTCCTTTAAGGGTCTGAGGAGCTGCAAACTGGATGGTCCCACTCTGACCACTGGGCACACTTGCTCCTGGATCTCTAGGGAGGTGCTAATCTAGCCTTTGCCTGAGACTACCCAGCAAAAGCCTCTGTGCAGGGCTTGGGCAGGGCGAGGTCCCAGGGGATGAACAGGGCGGAGGAGCAGTTATGGCTGCTCTCAGTCCTGCCCTCAGAGGCTCTGCTTCTCAGTGTCCCAGCAATTGCTGCAAGCACCTCCGAGAGAAAGCTGCCCTCGAGTTCTGACCGATGCCAGACAGTCCCACTTCTCCCGTATGAGTCTGGATCCCCAGAGACTCGCCCAGAACTGGAGCTCAGAGCCTGAGACTCCCTCCCGATTGAAAAAGACAACCTCACCCTCAGCCGCCAGCTCTCTCCCAATGCGCCTCTGTACCTTAGTATTTTACTTCTGCACTGCATCTCCTCTGAGTCTCGGTATGCTTTTCTCTTCCCTTCTAGTTGTAGAATTTCCACTCAGCCAGCCTTCCTGTGGTTCTGGATGATGTCCGTTCCATCTTTTAGTTGTATTTTTGAAGTGGTTGTGCAAGGCAACAAACTCCAGTGTTTACCTATGCTGCCATCTTTTAGATACCCAATTAAAATATATTTTTTAAAAATAAAAATAAATATAAATAAATATACACAAACACACACACACACTTTTTAAAATTAATAAATCCCCTTCAGGCAGATGATTTCCAAAAATGTGTCTAACAGGGGGAAATGGGTCATATGTAATACTTTGAATAAAAGGATTTAAAAAAAATAAACATGAGTCTAGGTGTGACTCTCCCCTGAGCTGCTCATGGACATTTCCACACCTAACAGCACACAGAGGTCGGTGCGTGCACCCTTTACCGTGAGCGTTACCAGCACTCGTACTGAGCTGATGCTGTTTCACTGTGAATATTGGACTGTCTGTGGGACAGGGCATCATTGGCACCATCCTTTCCCGCTCAGCCTTCACTGAGTGGCATCTCAGCTTGCCATCCAGGCGCTCTGCCACTGTGTGCGATCTACACCTTTGCCTTTATTCCTCTACATGCATCAATATATGACAGTGAAATTGAATGAGTTTCAGGCACCCAACTATATCCTCTTCCTTAGTTAGTCAGGGAAAGTTTCAGCACTACAGAGAAACAGATGATAACTCTGTACCCACCCCCCAACTAGATGAACCTCTACATTTTGCCTTATTTGCTTCAAAATTTTTTAAATAAAGAAAACAAATGTAGCTCTTAAGGTTGTATTTTCACATCCTAGCCACTTCCTTCTCCCTCTGCTTTTGGCCAGGCGCTGGCTTTCCCCTGGAGTGGCCGCTCCTGCGCTGCAGTGGAGAAGCCACGCCCTTCAAGGGTCAGTGCAGACACAACTCCTTCCCTCTGATGAATTCAGCAACTAACTGCCTTTTCTCCTCATGGGTTTCTCCTCATTAATGACCTTGCTCTTCATTTTCTCTCTCCTGAAAGGCCTTGTCCTAGTAAGCACTTAATACGTAAGTGTTTTCTTGAATATACTTAATTAAGAAGGCTGATAGTATCAAATTACAGTGTCAAAGTGCAGCAGCTTATTTCTACGAAGTAGCCAGCCCATTAGAGAGTAAAAATAAAATTTCTAGGGCTTTAATAAACATTTCTCTCACTCTAAAAGGTAAGCTAATGTCAGTTTCTACCTAGTTAGGAGCTTTTTTCTCCCAACTCATTATCTCAGCGTAAAATTTTGTTACTATGAATTTGAAGTCAGAAATCTGTAAACTTGTTTTGTAAATACCAAATTTGGCCAATATAGTCTCTGTCACATACTCTTTCTCTTTTTAAACAACCCTTTAAAAAAATATTTTAAAAAATTCTCATGTAGCCTGGGTGGCATGGCTCATTGGTTGAGCATCTACCTATGAACCACGAGGTCACCGTTTGATTCCTGGTCAGGGCACATGCCCAGGTTGTGGGCTCGATTCCCGGCGGGGGGTGGGGTGGGGGGGAGCATGCAGGAGGCAGCTGATCAATGATCCCCACTCATCATTTAAATTAAAAATTAAAAATCCTTGTCTAGGTTCCCACACTAACTTACTCAGATTTGGCAGGCCCATTTGGCGTTTTTCTCATCTTCCTCTTATTTAGCCCCGAAGTAATCCCATGGGAGGAAAAATAAAGCGTAAGGATATGAGGGTGTGTGTGTCTCTCTGCTGGCATTCCGAACAGGAATCTAACTGTCTTGTCTCTTCATATTGTGCATAGGCTATTTACTTGGAACAAGTTGAATTGTGTGTTCAGCAGTTCCTAACTGTTCAGCCTAGGTCACAGCAGCGCAAATCTTCAGGTCAATAACACATGGTGAAGTCACTCCAGGTGGCTGTCAGGCAGCAGCTCCTTCCTGAGCAGATTGAGAGAAGCTTCACCGGCTGCTTCAGAAATCTGACAGGCAGGACCTGTTTAAACTAAAATCTATTCCTAACATAATAGATTTGGCCAGCTATAATTATATCACTGCAAACCTAAAAATGATGGGGGATTTCCTTATAAATTACTATGGAATCATAACTAGTCCAGTGCTATCTGGGAAGTGAATAGTTCTATTAATATAAGAAGTTAGAAGAAAGTGCAGAGAACAGATTTTCCCAAACCATCCAGTTTGGAGGAGGGCAGCCGCACTGGAGGTTAGAGGGCTGGAGGCCGTTTCACGCTGGGCATCGTCCTGGATATCTGCTGACCTTCCTGTGCCTTGCAGCCAAGGCCCAAGGGTGGTTGGCTGCCTTGTGTACATCCATCTGAGGTGTTCACCCACCTAGAAGGTGTTCTTACATCTGGGAGGTGATGGCCCAGGGAGTTCTAGATGGTGAAAAATGTATTTATTCCCCTACAAGTCCCCGTCCTGCTTTGCCTCTCCACCTAATGGGGTAAAATTCATAAACTCCAAAGTCTTTCCTTCGTTTTCGTGACCACAAATGTTATCTTTGTTACCCCCCACCCACCCACCCACCCATGTTGGGAGAGCTGGGACTTGCCAGCATGGGGGTCAGGAAGCACATGCCTGCCTGCTCACTGCCCTGTGTTCTCTTTGTCCCTGTCCCCTGTGCAGAGTACATCCAGAAATATGCCACGGAGGAGGCACTGAAGGAGCAGGAGGAAGGCACCGGTGACAGCTCGTCGGAGAATTCTATGTCTGATTTTTCAGAAGACGAGGCCCAGGATATGGAGTTGTAGTAGAAAAGGCACCTGCTTTTCAGAAAGACTATTATTTCCTAACCATGAGAAGCAGACTATAATATTCATATTTAAATAAAGCAATTTTTTTTATTACTAAACAAGGTTTTTATGAATAATAGCATTGATATATATATATTATATATCACCCTTTAGATCTTGATTTCTTGGTCATTTCTCAACCTGAGGTGCATAGCATATTCCCACATTCCATTTTGGTAGCAATATGCGGTCTGGATGCATGCATTCATAAGTCCATTTGGCCAAGTCAGCCTGTGTGCTACTAACTGTCAAAAGAAATAGCCGCTCTGATAGGTAGACAAGTAAAAATAACAGGAAAAAGTTGCTTCTTTTATTGATGGTTCCAAAGAAACAAACCAAACCAACCAGCTCTTGGATGTGAAGATAGAATAGTGCTTTTTCAAAACGGAAAGGAGGAAACTGGGAGGCACAGGCCTGCTGTGGGAGCGTGTAGAGCCAGCGCGTCACGGAGCTGCTCCCTCCCGTGATCGACCTAGGTGGCCTCATTTCTGTGGAGTAACAGTGTAAACAGGGAGCTAATTGGAGTGTTGAAACTTAAAACAATTTTTGACTTGGATTTTAAGTACATTTTTACATGTAGATTCCTGCCCTTCTGGCTACTCGGCCCTGCAGCCACGAGTGTATTCCTCTGGAGAACCTGTGGGAAGTGTGTTCTGAACTTGATTCTTTCTGTGGTAGAGCTTGCAATCCAGACCTTTTTTGAGAGGACAGGCCAGGAAGAGAAAAGTGACTGGGAAGATGTCCTCTCCAGCACGTGCAGTCACATCCTCATGCGATTGGCCACTTTGAGACGCTCCCCTGGCTGAGAGCTTTAAATCGGAGGGTGGCTATGGGTTCTTTGACTGGGGTTTGGGTTTGGGTTTTGGTGTGTGTGAATTGTGCTTAGGTTACAGATTTAATCTTCACCTGCCAAGAGAGGGCCTCCTCCTCGGATAGCCGCTCGGTGGACCCTTAGACTCGGGAGGAAGACCCTTCTGGTGGCTGCGACTCCTGGGTTCTCCACGTTTTGGTTTTGGTTTTGGTTTTCCTGCTGCTGCTGCTGCTGCTCTTGGCAGCGGCCTGGTCATCATCTGCTTGTGGGAGTGGGAAATGGGTAGTTTAGACCCAACACGTATTCTAAATTTCAAATGAGTAATAATTGGAACAAATAAAGTATCTTGTACCCAAAGTGACTGTACATGGGGAAAACACACAGCTTTTTTCAGTGACTGAATAGAGGAGAGGAATCAGAAATGTGATGTAGCAGTGAAACAGGTGAGAAGGAAGAAGTCTCCTCCCCTGTGTATGTTAAGAGGAAATCAGACTGTTTACAGCACCTGCTAATGAAATGTGTACTCAGCTAACCATATGTCCAGGTTGCCGGCAGTTTCTTTCAGATCTGAGTGTTGCCTGCTGAATTTGGAGAACTCTAGACAGCACCTCTGTATTCATTTTGTGTCGCAACCAGTAGGACAAGAACAGAAATAGCCAATCCTAAAACCTTCTAAAGACAATTTTTGAATGTCCCACTGGGATAATTTAATTTTTCTTTCTGATGTGTGTTTTTAGTTTAGAAGTGCTATATTCCACAAGATTTGAGTCAATGAGGTTGGAAGATATCCTATCTTTTTTAGTCAAAAAGCACAATCAATCTTTTCTTTGAAAATCTATATAAAATACAACTTGCTTTTAGCATGATTATTTTCCTAAATAAAAAAAAGACAAAGAATTTACTTATTTTATGTTAATTACGGGCATGAAGCAAAAGGTTTTCTTTACAAAAATTAAAAGTGCAGTTATGTAGGGCTGTGGTTAGTTAACCGTACTGAGTTGCCGATCTAGCATTTGTGGCTTGTTGGAAGGGTAGTGTTAACTATTTAACATGTAACGGTGTACTTAACTCTTATCTAGCACGTTGTCTTCTCATTGCTTTGGGGGGGAGGGTCTGCTGGCACTGTCTAACTTGCTTACCTGCTGAATTAGCAGTTTGCTTGTGCTATAACCATTATTGTAGGTGCGACTTAGGGTAGGCTTAAAGTGCTGGGTGGTGATTTGAGTTCAAACAATAAAAAATTGTATTTTTTCAATATTGTATAAACAATAGTGTTCTAATTACCTTTCAAAAAAAATAATCCTTTTAAATCCTGTCCCAAAAACTAGCAGAACCAAGTTTAGGAAAGTTATGTGCCACAGCTCTGCTCCTCAACTGAATCCATGTTTTTCTAACGAAAAGACACCAGCTTGCCTGTGAAGAAAGCTCGGCACTGGAAATGTGGTAGTGCGGAATCCTAAGTGAAGACGGGGAGGGGGTTGCAGACATTAAGAAACAGACCTGACTGTGGCTGCTGTGTGTGTGTGTGTGTGTGTGTGTGTGTGTGGTCTCCGAGTCTGTGGGTGAAGGTGTAATTAGGGCTTCTCTATTAGTACTGGAAGCTTCCAGAATTGCTACTCAAATCACTCATTCTGTGCAAGTCTGTCTCATCGGAGCACTAACCTTGGTCCCATGCATGTTTTTCACTCTGTGTGGGTCTTTACCTCTCCACTTCGAAGTGGATTTTGGGTAAGTTGAACAGAATCCCTTCTTAATGCTAACTTTTTGTCCCTTCCCAGTACCTGGAAGAGGTGGGAGTAGGAGACCATACTAACAGGTACAGAGGGGGCTGGAAGAGGCCTGGTGTGGATCTGAGGACTCGGGGGCCCCCACTTATAGATGGTTGAGTGAGGGGTGTTTCAGCATCAAGCACCTTTCCAGCTGTTCCATCACAACACTCAGACGCATCTGGAGCCCCTCAAAAGGGCTGGATGTTCCTGCATTTAAAGGTGGTGGTGGTAAGTCAGGGTTGCTTCTGGCAGTTTCCCTTCCTTCCTTAATACTCATCATTTTTAAAACTCTACCTTGTGGTTTACCAGCGCCTATTCAAATGACCGAGCCCAAGCTCTCGCCAAACACCAAGCAAGGTGGCTGCGGCATTGGATCCACAGCTTTCCGCAGCCCGAGCCCCAGCCTTGTGGGTTGCCTTTATGGTAGCCAACCTAGACTATGGCATTTTTGCTCTTTTAGTCTTCAGTCTCATTGCCCTCCTTGACTTGACTGTGCAGTTTCAACCAGCATTTTATACTAGTGAGATAATTACCAGAAGTTGCCATGTACCTAACATTTTTCTTCCACTTCAGAAGCTGTTCTAATTGCCAACTGGCTGATCTAAGCTCTTGGAGGGTGTTTCCCCTCAAAGGAATTGTTCCCTCTCAAAAGTCTCCCTGAAGCCCTACTTGGCCTTGGCCTATGACACCTGCTTTTTATTACGCCTCCTGGTGGGATGTCTGAGAATCATGGCAGACACAGCTTTCACTAGCTTCCGTGCGGCAAGCTTCCGGGAGCTAGTGTTTGATTTTGTGGCATGTGACCCTTCTGTGTTCTAGGAACTCGGTTAGAAAAGCGAAAGCCATTAACAAAAGTAAGTTTTATTTCACCAGCTTCCTAACTGGGTTCACAGCCTTTTTGGCTGAAATCAAAGCATTTCTGACTGGGCACAAACACCTGGTCTTCTTTGGACTTCTGAATCCATGTTCCTGTTCCTCTGGCCACGGACACCGTGGCGATTCCATTAGGGACTGGCTGGAGCGGAGGCCCCTGGGGGAGGGGGAGCTGACGGCCTGCAGGTGTGAAGGTTCCCCACTCACCGGAGGAAGGGCCAGGACTCTTAATTCAGCAAACACTGGCCTTGTCTGTGGCCTTGGGAAGAAATGGCCATCACTTACTGATTGTATTTGGTACATATTGTGTGATACTTGAAGAGATAAAAGGGACTCGCCAGCCCTTAGTTGAAATCTGAGCTCTTTACCACTTATTTTTTCCTCGCCCTAGCTCCTCCCTCCCATCTTTTTCCTTGCATTGTGATGATCTAGTGGGCACTTCTGTCAACAGGACAAATGCCTCCTCTGACTATAACCTCTTAATAGTTGTGTATAATGAAAACTGTAAACTTTTTTTTAAATAAAATGTGCATATACCTTGGCAAATGGCTGGACCTTGATGAATGAGATTGGCCCCATGGTTACTTAGCCTGTTTTTATTGACGTCCTCCCTGTTCCTCTGGCTCCTCTGCCCACAGCTGGCCTCTCCTTTTCCTTTTCCTGACGGAGAAGCTCTTACAGGGCGGGCTGGATTACTGGGACCGGAGTGTCACTTCTGGGCAGGAATCGCCAAGAGGCCTTGCCTCCCAAGGCCTGTCCCTGGAGCGGCAGGTGCCTGCTGGCTGTGCACTGGGCCGGCCGTGAGGCTTCACCAGAGCCCTAAAGAGCCGTCTCTTCTGTGAAGTCCTGTAGCCTGAAGGACCCCAGTGACCCCAAGGGGATCAGCAGCCATGGCTCCCATGTTAGCCCAAACCTTCTAGACCCTGGCAACTAATGCTTCCTGCTGGGGGGCCGGTCTTCCTCACCCGGTTCCCCCCTGTGCCAGGTGCCGGCCTCAACCAGGGAGGGGAGCGCAGTGGGTATTCATCAGAAGTTGACCACTGTATTGTCCCTGCATTTTCATTCCTGAGGCGTATGCCCTCAGTGGCCACCAGATGGAGATATTGCCTAGTTTATTGGAGACTTGGATTTTTGTCAGACTCTTAAGACAAAGGGTTCCTTTGGTCACATGTTCTCATTCCCCCAACTCTCCGCTGTTTCTTCTCCTTATTCATTCCCCCCACACGCCTTTTTTTTTTTTCTTGTTGCATCCTCATGTATTCTGCAGTAAGCCCAGCTTTGTATCTACCAGGGGGAGAGAGGTAAAGCCATCTGGGACTGTCCCGTGCGAGTAACACCTCAAGCTCTCCTGTGGCAAGTAAACCTCAAGCTACCCTGGCTGCCTCCAGGGCTCAGAAGCAAAACATTGAACAGGCTCTTTGCAGGTGGTCTCACTGGCCCCTCAGCCAAGGGTGGGATGGGCCCAGGACCGAACCAGCAGTGTGAATTCTAGCCCCATCTCTTGCACTAACTAGCTGTACCGCCTCGGGTTCATCTGTAAAAATAAAGTGCCCTAAACGAGTAGGTTCTGACACTGACTCAACCCCACCTAGGCTCTGAAGCATCGCAGGATATCGTATTCGGAGAGAGGAGTTACGTCAACCCGAGAAACACCAAGGTTCATGAGCAGAGGTTGAGTTTTGGAACCCAAAGAGCTTTGGGAGTTTAGAGCGCCTGTTTTCCAGCTGAAGGGAGAATTAGATCTGTGGGTCATGTAAGTAGCCATTCCATGGCGGTCACACACGGCAGCTCCTTTAGAAGCTGCTCTATGGGGAGTCCCAGTGCACTGGGGGGCGGGGGGGGGTGCTGGCATCTCATCTCCTCACCCACCCGTAATCACGTCCTCATCCTCAGCCCTGCTGCTGCCTGAGGCCTTGCCCCTTCCTCGAGAAGGGCACTGGGGTTTCTGTGGCATATTGTCCTGGGAATTAAATTCTCTGCCATCTCTGAAGGCTGCTCTCTCCCCCGGGGATGCGTTTCCGTGACGCGGCCTGGTACTTCCTACGCCCCACCTAGAACAGGGCAGGGTTAGGGGGGTGATCTCACAATCGGCCCTGCAGCACCTTCCATGAGCAGCCTTGCTGGTGAGAAAAGCTCGCAGGCTTCTTAGGGACCCAGATCCCAGGATGAGCCTAGAACAATCCATCTTGAGCCGCCCCTGCTGTCCAGTGCCTCTCGTGGGGTTTGTGCACACAGAACTTGGAACTGAAGAGTTACCCTGATGGGGTTTAATGCTAGAAGCTAAAAGACGAGTGTCTCCCCTCTTGCTCTGTGTGAGGGGTGTGTGTGTGTGTGTGTGTGTGTCCCATGGTGGAAGATGTTTAGTTTTGAAGAAGGAGCACTTCTCGGACCTGGGTTCCTCAGAGCTCTTTGGGACTCAAACTTGGCTCCTAGGACTGGTGTCAAGTGGTGGCAGGAACAGCCTTGGGCTTCCTAAGAGAGACCTCAACCTTCTGGCTGCCTGGTCATGGCCAGTTGACCTGGAGAGGGGCCGCTGAACAGCTGTGGGGTTAGGCCTTCAGGTCTGTCTCAGCTGCCCTTCCCATGGCTCCTGCCAGCTACATCAGCCCGTGCAGAGCAAGCAGCTCCCTTTGAAAGCTTCAGCCCAGATTTCGTTCTATCCAGTTCTATAAACAACAAGTCAGGTGCCTGCTACAGGCCACTGGTGTGCGTTTCAGGGAGTGGAACAAAGATTTTCTAAGTTGCACTTCAGCAGAGTTCAAAAGAACTATGTGCTGGTAGCAAGTCAGCCTCCCAGAAACATGTGCAAGTCTTCCGTGGTGCCCTCCTCCGGAGAGAGCCATCAGCAGTGGCCCTGGGAGCCTTGGAGGAGTAGACCCAAACGTGGCCCCATTTCACATTAACTGCTTGTGAGGTGCCAAGAGACTTGGGCACAGTGAGTGGCACAGTGTTGGAACCCAGGGCTTCAGGACAAAGATGAGTGTTCTTTGCACGAGCCATGCTGTGCCAAGGCAGGTGCCCATCTAACACCCATGGGAGCTGAGGGCCCCGTGCCTAAGTGAGCCTGCCATCTGGGACTCCCACCAGATGCTCCCAGGTTGACCCTGTGAGCGTGGCTCCCTCCTGCCCTGGGGCTGCATGTGCTTGGTCCCTGAGGGTCAGGGCCTTTCCCCACACAGATCCCCATTTCCACTGATGGTAGGGCCCCCAACCCCTGGGGCCTGCAGTAGAACCAGAAAATAAAAATCAGATTTAGCCTAGCCCACTCCCTACAGCAGAAATATAGAAATAGAATGCCATCTACAAAAGTAATTTAAAACTTTCTAGTGGCCACATTAAAAAAAAAAAAGTAGCCAGGCTGGTGTAGCTCAGTGGTTGAGTGTCATCCCATGCACCAGGAGGTCGCTGGTTAGATTCCAGGCCAGGCACATGCCCGGGTTGTGGGCTCTATCTCTAATAAGGGGCGTGTGAGAGGTAGCCGACTGATGTTCCTCTCCCACTTCCTTTCTCTCTCTGAAATCAATAAAAACATTTTTTAAATGTAAAACTAATGTTTTATTCAATATTTCCAAAATACCCTAGTGTGTGATTACTATTTAAAAAGGAATGAGGTGGGCAAAAGACCTAAATAGACACTTCTCCAAAGTGGACATACAGATGGCCAAGAGGCATATGAAAAAATGCGCAGTCACTGATCATGAGAGAGATGCAAATTAAAATGACAATGAGGTATCACCTCACACCTGTCAGAATGGCTACCATCTCCAAATCAACAAATGACAAGTGCTGTAAGGATGTGGAGAAAAGGGAACCCTCGTGCACTGCTGGTGGGAATGCAGACTGGTGCAGCCACTGTGGAAAACAGTATGGAGTTTCCTCAAAAAATTAAATATAGAATTGCCATTTAACCAGTGATCCCACTTCTAGGAATATATCCTAAAAAAACTGAAATACCAATCAGAAAGAATATATGCATCCCTATGTTCACAGCAAGCAGCAAAATTTATAATAGCTAAGATCTGTAAACAGCCCACGTGCCCGTCAATAAATGAATGGATAAAAAAGCTGTGGTACATTTATACCATGGAATACTATGCAGCAGTAAAAAAAACAGAAGAATCTCTTACCCTTTGAGACAGCATGGAGGGACCTGAAGAGTATTGTGCTAAGTGAAATAAATCAGTCAGAAAAAGACAAGTGTGTGGATCTAAGTAACAAACTGATGCACAGAGTAGATCCAGAGACCCAAAGCATGGAACAGAGTGCAGAATCTCAGAGGGAAGGCGGGGGAGGGTGGATGGGGGGAAGTAATCAACCAAGGACCTTGTATGCATATATGCATGAGGGCTTAACCTACATTATCAATTTCTTTGTATTAACATTTACTATAGGGCCAGTGCACAAAATTTGTGCACGGGGGAGGAAGGGGTCCCTCAGCCCAGCCTGCACCCTCTTGCAATCCGGGACCCCTCGGTGTATGTCTGACTGCCTGTTTAGACCCGATCCCTGCAGGATTGGGCCTAAACTGGCAGTCAGACATCTCTCTCACAATCAGGGCCTGCTGATTCCTAACCACTCGCCTGCCTGATCACCCCTAATCACTCTGCCTGCCTGCCTCATAGCCCCTAACTGCTCGCCTGCCTGGCTGATCACCCCTAAACACCTCTGCCTCAGCCCCCACCACCATGGCTTTGTCCAGAAGGACGTCTGGATAACGCCCAGAAGGTTGTTTGGCTGTTCGATCTAATTAGCATATTATGCTTTTATTAGTAGTAATATGCTAATTAGACTGGGAAACTGGCCAGGAAGGGCAGTTGGGGGCCATGAGGCTGGTTGGGGAGGGCAGTTGGAGGCCATGAGGCTAGCTAGCTGTGGGGGGCAGTTGAGGACAAGCAGGCTGGCAGGATGGGGGCAGTTGTGGGCGAGAAGGCCGGCTGCGGGGGGGAGTTGGGGGCAAGCAGGCCAGCAGGCAGAGTAGTTAGGGGCGATTGGGCAGGCAGGCAGGTGAGCAGTTAGGAGCCAGTGGTCCCGGATTTGGAGAGGGGTGTCCACTGCCTGTGGGATTGGGCCTAAACTGGCAGTCAGACATCCCCCGAGGGGTCCCAGATTGGAGAGGGTGTAGGCAGGGCTGAGGGATGCCCCACCCCACCCCCATGCACGAATTTCGTGCACTGGGCCACTAGTCCTACATAATAAAAGCCTAATATGCTAAGTATCCAGTCAGCCATTCAACCAATCAAAGCATAATATGCTAATGATATGCTAAGGTTGCTCAACCACTCACTGTGATGTGCACTGACCACCAGGGGGCAGCTGCTTCGACCAGTAGATTAGCTTGCTGCTGGGGTCCAGCAGATCTGAACTGAGAAAGATGGAGTCCTGCAGTCCCTCCCTGTCCCTCCCTGGCCCCAATTGTGCACCAGTGGGGTTCCTCGGCCTGAGCTGCACCCTCTTGCAATCCAGGAGCCGGTTTCAGCCCGATCCTGCAGGCCACTCCCTTGGGAGCATGCCAGGCACAGGGCTCATGGCTGGCGAGCGCTGATGCGACAGCAGGAGCGTCTCCCTGTTGGGACTGGTGGGG
>NW_006296405.1:598771-599313 GCF_000327345.1 Myotis davidii
GAGGCAGCCAATCAGTGACGCTCTCACATCATTGATGTTTCTATCTCTCTCTCCTTTTCCCTTCCTCTCTGAAATCAATAAAGAAATATATTTTTAAAAATAATAATAATAAAATAAAGCCCTAAATTTTAAAAAAATTTAAATGAATGAAGTATTTTACATTCTTATTTGTGCAGATAGGATGTAACCCAGTGTGTACTTTCACAGCACATCTCAACTTGGACGCTACATTTTCAACATTCAAAGTGACTACCCAAAATTTCAAAGTGTCACAGAAAACTTTCCAAGGCTTGCTCTTAAATTTAAATGAAGTGAGATGAACAGTTGGGTTCCTCTTCGAGTGCTCAATAGCCCCATGTGGCCGTGGCCACCTACCGGCAGTGCAGCCTGCAACCCTCCAGGCAGAGCTGGCATTTTTAGAAGCAAATAAATCCCAAGAGCGACTTTTACTGTGGGTTTGGAGCAGGACCCAGAACCCCACACTCAGAGACTGTTCTGGGGTCGCGCCGTCCTGCGCACAGGGGAGCCCGGGGCAGGCTCGG
>NW_006296405.1:599962-601474 GCF_000327345.1 Myotis davidii
GGCAGCACGCGGAGGCTGTAGATAAGGTTTGGAAAAATGAGAGGAGCCGCGGGACTCCGGAGACCCGGCCTTAGGAGCCACCCCAAAGGCCGCCCCGGCCACCGGCCATCAGTGCAGCCACCCTTCCTCTCTGCCTCACCTGGAAGACAGCAGAGCCCAGCGGGAGCCAGGCCCTGCCCAGAGTGGGGGACCCCTCCCTCCCCATGGAAAGGGGGTTCAGCAAAGAGAGGCCGCACCCAGGTGCTTACCATCCGGGTGCCGCCCCCATCTGAAGCCAGGGGAGGGAGAGGCCGCTCACCTGCTCAGCCCATCCTCCAGCCGACCTCCTGGACAGGGAGGACCCAAGGTCATGGAAGCTCCGCAGGCCACAGGGAGGCTTCCTGGAGGAGAGGGCTCGCCAGGGCCTGGCTGGCTGGGGAGGAACTGGATAAAGGAGAAGAGAGGCGGGCACCCCAGGTAGGGGACTGGCCAGCGGTGTGCAGAGAGGCGGGAATGGACCTGAGGGGAGGGCGGAACAGGGGTGGGTCTCCGGTTCCGGCTGGCCTGGCGGTCATGCTGGAAAAGGAGTTGAATGGTGGCTTGGGCCAAAGCAGACATCAGAAGCACAGCGGGGGATGAAAAACAGCCGTGGGCAGGGGCCTGAGGGGTTCTCCAGAAGCAGGGGGCGGGTGTCCCTGGCCCGTGTGGCTATTGGTGGGAGTGTCGTCCAGTACACCGAAAGGTCCGGGGTGTGATTCCCAATCGGGACACATAGGGAGGTTTTGGGTCCCAACTCCGGTCCTGGTCAGAGCAAGTGCAGGAGGCAATCTAGATCCTCTGTTTCTGTCTTTTTCTCTCTCACCCTTCCTTTCTCTGTCTCTCTTCCTTCCCATCTTTCTAAAAAAATCAATGAAGCCCTGACTGGTGTGGCTCAGTTGGTTGGGCGTCGTACTATGCACTGGAAGGTTGCTGGTTCAATTCCTGGTCAGGGCACCTGCCCAGGTTGCTGGCTCCATCCCCAGTAGGGGGTGTGCAGGAGGCAACCAATGGATGTTTCATTCCCATATCAATGTTTCTCTCTCTTTCTCCCTCACTGTACTTCTCTCTCTTAAAATCAATAAAAATATTTTTAAAAAATCAATGATGCCCAGTGGGTGTGGCTCAATTGGTGGAGCCCTGTCCTGGGCACCAAGAGATCACCAGTTTGATTCAGGACACAGGCCTGGGTTTCAGGCTCCATCCCCTGGGGTGGGGGAGGGGGGGCAGGCAGGGGCATGCAGGAGGCAGCTGATCTATGTTTCTCTCTCATTGATGTTTCTATCTCTCTCACCCTCTCCCTTCCTCTCTCTCTAAAAAAAATCAATATAAACATTTTTTTACAAATTAAATTTTTTAAAAAATTGAACAAAGTAGGAGGATCTCAATACCAGATAGCAAGCTGTATTACAAAGCCACTGTTCTCAAAACTGCCTGATACTGGCACAAGAACAGACATATAGACCAATGAAATAGAATAGAGAACCCCGAAATCTC
>NW_006296405.1:603854-611781 GCF_000327345.1 Myotis davidii
CCCCATGACCCTGATGGGCCCTGCTCTGTGCGTGACAGGAGGTGGCGCCGCAACCTCCCCATCGACCCTGCCTTGAGTGTGACAGGGGGCGGTGCCCCAATCCCCCAATCGGCCCTACCCTGAGCGTGACGGGGGTGGCATTGCAACCTTCCGATCCACCCTTCTTTGTGCATGACAGGGGGGAGCTCCCCAACTCCCCAATCGGCCCTGCTCTGAGCCTGACCAGGGGCTGCACCTAGGGATTGCGCCTGCCCTCTGCCCCCTGGGAGCAGGCCTAAGCCAGCAGTTCGTTATCTCCCAAGGGGTCCCAGACTGCAAGAGGGCACAGGCCGGGCTGAGGGACCCCCCTTCCTCCCCCCTCCCGGCCGAGTGCACAAATTTTTGTGCACCGGGTCTCTAGTAACTTAATAAAGAAAAAAATTTTAAATCAATGAACATGTCCTTTGGGTCAGGTGAGGGTTTAAGAAGAAAAAAAAAAGGCTGGTGGAGAGGGAATATGAGACAAGTTACAGGTCCGGATGGTGGAGCAGGGGTGACAGGCAGGAGCCACCAGGGCCTGGAGCACAAGGACAGGAAGGAGAAAAGAGGCCTAGGGGTGTTCACAAGACTGAGGGAAGACCAGCTTCCGCCTTGAGTGTGCGCTCGCTCTGGCTCCTTCTTACTGCCTTGAGCTGCCCTTTGGAGAGACGCACGGGGCTGGGAACTGAAGCCAGAAACCCATGTCTTCTCCAGACTCAGTCAAGCTAGGAATGACTGCAGCCCGGGCCACGTGAATCCCTGATTTCCAACCCTCAAAAACTGGAATAGGTAATCAATTGTGGTTTTATGCTTCTAAATGTGGAGTGTAATTACACAGCCATAGATATCTAGTACTCTCTGACTCTGTGGGGCCACTGTATTAGCCATGGACTCATGGACTGCTCACCTCTAGGCTTATTTTTTTTTAAAATATATTTTATTGATTTTTTTACAGAGAAGAAGGGAGAGGATAGAGAGTTAGAAACATCCATGAGAGAGAAACATCGATCAGCTGCCTCCTGCACGCCCCCCACTGGGGATGTGCCCGCAACCAAGGTATATGCCCTTGACCGGAATCGAACCTTGGACCCTTGAGTCCGCAGGCCGACGCTCTATCCACTGAGCCAAACCGGTTCGGCACCTCTAGGCTTATTTTATGTGATAAAAAAAATAATTTCTATTATGTTTAAACTGTGACTTTAAAAAGATATTTTTTATTTCCTATTTCTTAAAATTGAACCTGATCTTAAATGATTGATAATAAAGATGGGAAGTAAGAGTGGAGTGGAAAGTTAGGTCCGACTGTCACACGTCACGCTCCGGAAGCAGGGGAGAGAAGGCGCTCATCTCCGGCTACAGCGCCTTTGAAGGCTCCTTCTTAGAAGCCTCCTCCACGCTCCCACTGCTGCCTCCTTGGCTAAACTGAGATACAAGGAAGTGGGGAAATGCCCGCCTTCGTTGCACAGCCTGCCCCCTGAAGACAATTGGAGTTCTACTCGTGCAATATCTGAATCTTGTGTGTTTGGATCCTGTTGAAACAATCAGCTCTTAAAAAAAAAAATTATGAGCCCTAGCCGGTTTGGCTCAGTGGGTAGAGCATCAGCCCGCAGACTGAATGGCCCCAGGTTCAATTCTGGTCAAGGGCACGTACCTTTGTTGCAGGCTCAATCCCCAGCCTTGGTCAGGGAGAGGATGGGAGGCGATATGTCTCTCGCACATCGATGTTTCTCTCTTTCTCTGTCTCTCCCCCTCCCTTCCATTCTCTCTAAAAATCAATGGGAAAATATCCTCAGGTGAGGATTAACAAAAATAAATTTTAAAAAAATGAGACAGCTGGGGAAATACGAGCATGAGTGGCTATGTGATGATATAAGGAATTATCATTGTGTTTTAGAGATGAAAAGGTTTTCTGTTTTATATGGTGTGTGTGTGTGTGTGTGTGTGTGTGTGTGTTCAAAGACTACCTTTAAGAAATACATATTGAATTGATGGATGAAATGATATGATGTTTGGATTTGTCTCCAAATAACCCAGTGGTGGGAGGGATGTAATTGATGAAACAAGATTAGCATATGTTAACAACTGCTGAAGCTAAGTGATGGGTACATGGAAGTTCATTATACCATTCTCTCAACTTCTGAATAGATTATAAAATTTTCATAATAAAAGTTTCTTTAAAGTCCTGCTATTAAATAAAGTCTCGATATTTACATTTTAAAAACTGGCGTTCTAAAACATTGGAGTTCTTTTACTAAGGAATAGGGGAGGTTGACTTTGGGGACACGCAGAGCAGTCTCTGCCGGTTACTGGCAGCTAAGCTCAATTCCTAACTGACAGCGATGGCCGGACTCTCCCAAGTTCTGATGTCCTCCAACAGGCCTGGGCCCTGCCCTCCAGGCCATGGCACCAGCCAGACACCAGAATCGCCTGGTACTTACTGGATCCGGCCGTGTGGCCGGATTTGCATTCTGGGCCTGGGAGGAAGAGAGGACGGGAAGAAGGGGTGTGACTGAAGGCATGCAAGACCCAGGCCCTGGTCCCAAGCAGTGAATAACTTCTTTGAGCAGACAGTGCCAATAGGTGGCAAAGTGTTCCACGGGTGCTCTTCAGCGAGGTGTGCAGGAAGGCTGCCTGGAGGAGGAGGCAGGGATGAACTGGGCCTTGACTTGACTTGATAAGGAGCCTCATCTGGCGAGAGGAGCCTGTGATCAGGGGCCGCAGCACTGAGCCTGGCTGCCATCTTCGTGTCCCAGGGGGCTGAGGGGGGCCATGGCTCTGTGCCCGTCTGTGTCCCTGGCAAAGGAATTAGTTCTGAAGGATAAAAAGGCAAGCCACAGTGTCTCCCTAGTGATAATGACAATAATCACGACAGCAAAGACGGCTCGTGTTTTCAGGTTCCAGACATGGAGCTAAGGGTTTCACTTACATCAAGGCAAAGAGGCGGTGTGATTGGCCTGCGGTAGAACACCTGTTACTTTTGCCTGCCCAGCATCTGTTCCTGCTGCTGGTATCAGCACTGCTGTGCTGTTTGGGGGAACTACCCCTCCTCACTGGCTCTGGCCCAGGTGGTGTTTGGAGTCTAAGGTCCCCCTTCCCCTCCCTTTGAGGGTGACCACTCCACCCTGCCAGCCAATCAGGTGCCCGGCTCTGAGTTCAGAGAGGAGCTCCGTCCCCGCCCCTCCCCGCCTGGCACTTCTGCTGAGACCACGGGAAAGAGCAGATCCTTCCCCTCTGGGGTGCCGAGCTGGCTGGAAGGGCGCCTGGAGCAGGGCCGGGAGGGCACCGAGAACTCCTCCCGGGGCCTTCCTGTATGTTAAAGCCCTGTTTTGTCGAAGCACGTGACACTGGCTCTCTGTCCTTTGTGATCTGGAGTCCTGACTGCTACACGCCTTCAAATATTCCAGTGAGGAAACTAGAAGGTGCAGTTAGCAGCCCAAGGTTACCATGTCTGCTTAGAATCTAAAACAGCCACACCCTGAGGACAGACTTCTGCAAGTGCAGATAACAGCATAGGTTTAAGCCAAAGCCTTAAATGGGAGATGGTGGCCTCCAGGTAAGATGACCAATCAACCACACAGGTCGCCTCACTCCCTACCAAACCCCACTAGTGACAGTAAAAGGATCCAAAGGGGATGGGGTGGGGGCGTGTGACAAGGAACAGAAGGAAGGAAAAGTGGACCGTAGCAAACAGCCTGTCGGAAACTAGAGAACAGGTGTGCGTGTACTTACTCACTTGATGGGTTAAAAGCAAAACGAAACAAAAGATTCTTCTCATCAAAACCCTGTTCCTAACCCAGCGAGGAGGGAAGCGATGAAGTGACCGGTTTTCACTGCAAAACCTTCTCAAAGGCTGGGGGCTTCAGGCTCCTTGACCCCGGGGGTGCAGGAAGGGCTGTGACAGGAGGAGCGGGAGCCTAATCAGCTCTCCTCGCCGTTCTGTGCACCAGGCCACTGGGTTCGCGAGCAGGCCAGGGGGTTCGGGAAAGAGCAAACCAGCGCCCGCAGCCCAGCTCGGGGGAGGGGACCTCAATGGAAAGCAGGGCTTACAGTGAACGCCAACACACGGAACAGGAAGACCCACCTCCTTCCTCCTCTCAGAGCCCAGAAGCCTGGCCACTGGGCCCAATTCTCCAGCCAGGCAAGGCCACGGGTCCTCCTGACCACTCTGACCAACGCAGGAGGGAGGACCAGCGAGACAGCTCTGGGCGTGTCTTACCCACAAGGTAGAGCTCAGGCCCAACTGGCGTCACTGGTGAATCCGACCAACCATTTAAAGAAACGTTCGTACCAGTTTTAAAAACGCTTACGAACAAACTAGTGAAGAGGGGAGCATGCCCCACTCATTCCCTGAGGGCAATATCATCATGACACCAAAACTGGACAAAGACATCACAAGAAAAGAAAAAGAGAACTTACATAATTTTATATGTCGATTATATCTCAATAAAAAATTTTTCGGGGAAGTTGCCTGGACCCAGACATACGGGCTCATGTGCTGCGGCTCTGGGAGGTCTCGGGCTGAGAATGGCCCCCAAAGGAAGCAGGATGAGGAGGAAGAAAATGCACCCCAAATTCAAAGACTGCGTTTGCAAGCATCTGCAAAAAAGCCAAGTGAAAAAGAAACTTTTTGATGCAAAAATTTGGCCAACGGCGCTCTAAGCAAGTGCTGATTTAGAAGAGTAAATTCACCAGAAACAAGTGCAGAAAGGGGAAAATTCTTAATCTGGTGTGATAGCAGCAGATAAAAAAAGTACTTGATGGCCCTGCCCATGTGGTTCAGTGGTCGAGCATCAACCTATGAACCAGGAGGTCACGGTTCGATTCCCAGTCAGGGTACATGCCTGGGTTGCAGACTCGATCCCCAGGAGGGGGTGTGCAGGAAGCAGCCGATCAATGATTCTCTCTCATCATTGATGTTTCTCTCTCTCCCTCCCTCTGAAATCAATAAAAACATATCTATTTTAAAAAGTACTGGATGATGTATATCACACAGTTTTCAATCAAAGGAAGAAAATTCAAATCAACCAAGAAGAGAGATTAAAGAACGAGGGAACCAAGTGGCTAGTTTTCCTGTCACATGTAGTAAGAAGAGCTAAAGTCATTTTTTTTTTAAAAGTGTGGCCCAATAGAATCTGTACACTTTTGTTCTATGATTCCAGCAGAGAGAACTATATCCAAAAATTTGGCTGTAGTAAAACATAAAATTCATCCTGATCAGAAAAATATGAATGCTTACCAGTATGTTGTGTTTAAGGATGAGAGAGCAGCGACTAAAGCATTGGACTGAAACGGGGCCCAGGTTGCTGGTGGATTTCGTACTAGAGTTGACCTAGCACCCGAGACCTCATCGAGGGACAGGCGACCAGTGTTGTGGGGAACCTCCCGCTGAGGACGGCGGTTGGGGCCGCTTTTGGGCTGTGGGAACTTTGTGGCGGTGGGTCACAAGAGGCCGCTGACAGGCGTCAGCAGAGGACTTGGCTCCTCTCACTCTGAAATGAAATAATTCTGCACTGAGGGGGAGAAAGCTCAGGCACGTGCTCTCTTAAGAAAAGTTAGACCCCAGTTTGAAGAATGTCAGTAGATCTAAGAAGAGACTTCATTTTGCTTCAAAATATGTCGGACATTCTAAAAATTTATTTTTTGAAGAAAAAGCTGTTCTCAACAAAAAGAAAGAGCAGAAGAAAGGTGGATGGACTAAGAAACAGAAAGAACACAGAAGTAACATTTCAAAGCTTTGTTTTTTTTCTCACTGAATACTGGTTATAAAAATGTGGTGAAACCCCCTCCGCCAAATTTTTAAGGTGAAAGACAATCCATAGAAAGACAATCCAAAGAAAATATTCACAAATTATATATCTGATAGGGGACTAGTGTCCAGAATATTACAATTCAACAATTAAAAGACAACCCAACTTTTATTTTTTTTATTTTTAAAATATTTTTATTGATTTCAGAGAGGAAGAGAGATGGAGAGAGAGATGGAAACATCAATGATGAGAAAGAATCACTGATTGGCTGCCTCCTGCAGGTCCCACACTGGGGATCAAGCCCGTAACCTGGGCACGTGCCCTGACCGGGAATCGAACCCTGACCTCCTGTTTCATAGGTTGATGCTCAACTGCTGAGCTACACCAGCTGGGCAAGACAACCCAATGTTTAAATGGGCAAAAGATTTTAATAGACATTTCTCCAAAGAATTCATCAACATGGTCAATAAGCACATGGAAAGACACTCAGCACCCACTGGAATTGCTATAAGAAAAAACGATGAGCAATGACTTGTGCTGACAAGGATGTGGATAAATGGGAGCGCTCGTACATTGCTGGTGGGAATGTAAAATGGTGCAGCCGCTTAGGAAAAACAGTTTCCAATTCCTCAAAAGGTGAAGCATAGAATTCCCATGATTCAGCCGCTCTAATCCTAGGTCTACATGCTCAGGAGAACTGAAAACATGTTCACAGAAAACATTTTCACGAATGTTCATAGCAGCATTATTGATAACAGCTCCAAAGCAGAAACAACTCCAGTGTCCATCAGCTGAGGAAAGGATGAACAAGATATGGTTTATACAATACAATGGAGTGGTATTCAATCTTTAAAAGGAAGGAAATAGCCCTGACCGGTTTGGCTCAGTGGATAGAGCGTCGGCCTGTGGACTGAAGTCAGACACAAAAGGCCACGTGTAAGTGAAGTGTCCAGAATAGTCAGATCCATAGAAACAGATAGTAGATTAGTAATTGCCAGAGACTGGGTTGAGGGAGGAGAAGGAAATGACTCCCAATGGGTAACAGTTTTCTTTTTGGGGTGATGAAAGTGTTCTAAAATTAGATACTGGTCATAGTTGCATGGTAACTGTGAATATAGTAATAACCACTGGATTGTATGCTTTAAACGGGTGAATTTCATGGAGTGTGAATTGTATCTCAAAAAAGCTGTTATAAAATATTTTTAGAAATATCTCTCTTAATAAGGAAATGCTGACATCTGTATGTTATAACATGGATGAACCTAAAAGCCTTATGCTGCCCTGGTCGGTGCGGCTCAGTTGGTTGGGTGTTGTCTCCTGCACTAAAAGATTGCTGGTTCGATTACCAGGCAGGGCACATGCCCAGGTTATGGGCTTGACGATACAACAATTTCAGTAAATTTGTTGAATTCTTTCTGAATTATAGCCAAAATCGTAATCTTTCATCACAAATTATTTTTAATGATTTTCTTGAACATTGATGTTTCTCTTTCTTTCTCCCCATCTCTCTAAAATTCAATAAAAATATTTAAAAAAAAACAGCCCTAACCGGTTTGGCTCAGTGGGTAGAGTGTCAGCCTGCGGACTGAAGGGTCCCGGTTCAATTCCAGTCAAGGGCATGTACCTTGGTTGCGGGCACATCCTGGGAGGGGCGGGGGTGTGTGTGTGCAAGAGGTTTCTAACTCTCTATCCTCTCCCTTCCTCTTGAAAGTAAAGAACTGGAAGTCACCTGAGACTGGCCAGGAAGCCAGGACAAGTGGGATGGGGAAACTCAGACAGAGGGCTGAGCAAACCGGCTGAGAAACTGACAGCAACACAGAAGGCGCCTCCCTAGAAATGCCATCCAGGCCTCAGCCGTATTTCAGCTCCAGGCCCAGAAAAGCAGCAGAACCAGGTGGGAGACACCAGGACCAGCTCTGATGACTGAGGGCCCCCTGCCCTGACACTGACCAATCAGTGGAGACCTCGGCCCCGGAGGCCCACACCTAGAAAACTGATGAATGTTTTGCTGACCCCTCCCCTGAGACCTCCCCTAAGATTCCCACCTGCAAGGGAGATAAATATGCTCAAAACAAAGGACCCAGCATGAGCTCTCCCTCCAAGGAGCATGCCCATGCCATTCCCTCCTTCCCTCTCCTCCCCCACAGGCATGCATACTTTCA
>NW_006296405.1:612467-613226 GCF_000327345.1 Myotis davidii
ATCTGTAAAATGGGAGTATTCTGGGAAACAGGTGCTGCAAGGCTGGACAAGTGTCACAGATAAGAATGGAGTTGCCCTGGCCGGTTTGGCACAGTGGATAGAGCGTCGGCCTGTGGACTGAAAGGTCCCAGGTTCGATTCCGATCAAGGGCATGTACCTTGGTTGCAGGCACATCCCCAGTAGCGGGTGTGTAGGAGGCAGCTGATTGATGTTTCTCTCTCATCGATATTTCTAACTCTCTATCCCTCTCCCTTCCTCTCTGTAAAAAATCAATAAAATATATTTTTAAAAAAAGAATAGCATATGATAAAGAGACATAGGACTCCTTCAGTACACGTGCTCATGTGTGTTTCACGCTCTGCTATTTGGCTTTAGGGAATAATAACAAATAAGTTTGTATTAGAAAATGAGAAATAATGCCAATAGTTTTGTGAGACATCTAGATCGAATTTTTCCAATAATGTTAATGAAAGAGAAAAGCATAAGAACTAATTGGTTCCCATTAAAATACCAATAGCATATTTCACAGACCTAGAACGAACTCTCCAAAAATGCATCTGGAATAAAAAAAGACCCCAAATAGCTGCAGCGATCCTGAGAAAGAAGAACAAAGTAGGTGTGATCTCAATACCTGATACCAAGCTATATTACAAAGCCACGGTTCTCAAAATTGCCTGGTACTGGCACAAAAACAGACGTATAGATCAATGGAATAGGTTAGAGAATCCAGAAATCAACCCGAACCTATATGCTCAATTA
>NW_006296405.1:614814-621086 GCF_000327345.1 Myotis davidii
CTTATTTCTGAGAATACTAATGATAATACAGGGTTTTGTTTGTTTGTCTCTTTATTTTTTAAATATATCCTTAATCCTGCAGAGTAATACTTTCAGAATGTAGTATTATTATTGCTTTAAAAAAATATTTTTATTGATTTCAGAGAGGAAGGGAGGAGAGAGAGATAGAAACCGGGAATCGATCCATAACCTCCTGGTCTCATAAGTCAACACTCAACCACTGAGCCACGCTGGCTGGGGGATAGGTAGACTTATAAATACCTTATTGAATAAAGCACTCCTAATTTGACAAAAGCATCATGTATAATTTTTCAAATGTATTTTACAGTCCCCCCCAGATCTGCCATTACACTTAGCAGAAGGTGTCGTGAACTTGTATTAGGAAGATGTTCTTCTGAGACAGGGTTCGTGCTGAGAACGGAGACTAGCCTGAGAGCAGCTCCTCGCCCTTCGCTGTGGGGTGGCAGGGGAGCCGTTGTTTACGTTCAGAATGTGTTCCCGATGCTGGCTGTGCCTGGGCCCCCACGGGAGCTTTTCTCAAGAGCAGTAACACCAGTTAGCTATGCGCGGTGAAATGTCATCACCACACCCCCCAGGCTACAACACACCAGACTCGGCAACCCCAACGAGGACCAAACTGCAGTTTTTATCACCTGCGTCAGCCTTAACTGACACACATGTGTGACAAAGGACGACCCAGAGGCAGAGGCAGGATCCGGGCCTAAGGAAGCTATGGGAGGCTTTCCCTAAACCAGATTTTCAAACTGTGCTGTTTGCACCCCTGGAGGTTTTCATATACAGAGGCAATGCACCTTAAGACCCATGGTTGGAGCCCCGCAGTGGTAAAGTGGGCATGGGAAATCTCCTTAACAAACATGTTCAGCCCTACCTGGTTAGGCTGAATGGATAGAGCTTCAGCCTGCAGACTGAAGGGTCCTGGGTTTGATTCCAGTCAAGAGCATGTACCTCTGATGCAAGCTCGATCCCTGGCCCTGGTCGGGGCACGTGTGGGAAGCAACCAATCGGTGTATCTCTCTCCTTTCCCTTCTCCACTCTCTCTCTGAAAATCAATGGAAAAATATCTTCTGGTGAGGATTAAACAAAAATAAGATAAAAATTTAAATATGTGTTCATATTGATTTTAGAGAGAGAGGATGGGAGAGAGAGAAAAACATCAACTCATTGCCTCTTGCAAGCAACCCAATGTGGAATTGAACCCACAACCTGGGTGTGTGCCCTGACCGGGACTTGAAACAGCAACCTTTTGGTACAACCAACTGAGCCACACCGGCCTGGATGTGGTGAGGGGGAAGAGAAGAGTTAAGGATGAAGGATGAACTTCCACTTGAACTGGGTAGTGAGGGGTAGCAAGGATTCCACCTCCTGAGACGGGAGGTGGGGAAGAGGGGGTTGAGGAGGAAAGGAAAGGATGAGTTTGAGAGGATCATCAGCAAGTGAAAATGTCAGGTAGGAAGCTGTGTAAAAGAGGCTGGTGTTCAGGGTGGAAACACAATTTGGGAGATGGGCACACAGATAAAAACATTAAAAACCCATGGTATTAATGAGGTCACTTTGGGAGAGATGTGGGTAGAGCTTCTCCGTACTTACTTACTTGTTCCTAAACCTTTATCTCATATTAAATATCTATGTTCATTAGTTTTTTTTTCACTTATTGTTGCTTCTATTTTTCTTGGCACCATATTTATTTTAAATAATATTGTTGCTTTTTTCTACATTCTGATGGTGTAACACCCTGTCACAGGCTGGGCCACCATTTTTCCATAATTAAATCTGAACATTTTATTGCCTGTTTATGTCTTCAGACAAATTGTAGGAGCAATTTGTCAAGATTAAAATAACTATTGAGCCCTAACTGGTTTGGCTCAGTGGATAGAGCGTTGGCCTGCAGACTGAAGGGTCCTGGGTTCGATTCCGGTCAAGGGCATGTACCTGGGTTGCAGGCACATCCCCAGTGGGGGGTGTGTAGGAGGCAGCTGATCGATGTTTCTAACTCTCTATCCCTCTCCCTGCCTCTCTGTAAAAAATCAATCAATATATTAAAAAAAAAAAAAAAAAAGCTAAGGAAACCACAGCTCACATACTTCAGGGAAACATGGGCAGTACATCATTTCGGGTTCGATTCCTGGTCAGGGCATATAAGAGAATCAAGCAATGATGAATCAATAAGTAGAACAACAAATTGATGTTTCGCGCTCTCTCGCTCTCTCAAATTAATAAAAAATAAACGGATAAATAAAACAGCTTTGTTTTTTTTAAAAAACACACACCTGTACCCGGATGCTTATAACAGCTTTATCCACAATTGCCAAAACTTGGAAGCAACCAAGATGTCCTTCAGCAGGTGGGTGGTTAAGTAAACTGTGGAACATCCAGAGAGTGGAATATTATTCAGTGCTAACAAGAAATGAGCTATTGCCCAGCCGGCATGGCTCAGTGGTTGAGCATCAGCCTATGAACTAGGAGGTCATGGTTCAATTCCAGGTCAGGGCATATGCCCGGGTTGCAGGCTCAATCCCTGATCGTGCAGGAGGCAGACAATCAATGATTCTCTCTCCTCATTAATGTTTTATCTCTCTCTCCCTCTCCCTTCCTCTCTGAAATCAATAAAAATATACTTAAAAAATAAAAAGTAAATCTCTTTATTCTTCCTACTCCTCCATACTCAGTTTTCTTCCCCAGAGGCAACCCCTGTTTGTAGCTTCATTGGTGCCCCGAGACGGCCCTGTGCATATAAGCAGAAGGGACAGGTTTTTTATATACAAATGGAAGCAGATCACATACTGCTCTATGTGCTGCTCCTTACATAGTAATAGTTCCATATCGAGGCATAAAGAGCTGCTTCATTCTTTTAAACAGATGTATAATATCCCACTTACCAATCCTTTGTTACATTAAAGTTCTAGTTGGGTCTTTTGAAAAACCTTTTATTAAAACATATTTTTATTGATTTCAGAGAGAAAGGGAGAGGGAGAGAGAGAGGGAGAAGGAGAGGGAGAGGGAGAGGGAGAGGGAGAGGGAGAGAGAGAAACATCAATGAATCATTGATTGGCTGCCTCCTGCACACCCCCTACTGGGGTTTGAGCCCGCAACCTGGGCATGCGCCCCTGACCAGAATCAAACCTGGGAGCCTTCAGTCCTCAGGCCGACGCTCCATTCACTGACCCAAACCAGCCAGGGCTGAAAAAAAAATTGTATTTATTGAATCTAAAGAGAAGAGAAGAGTGGAGACAGAAACATTGATTTGTTGTTCCACCCATTTACGCCTTCATTGGTTGATTCTTGTATGCGCCCTGGCCGGGGATTGAACCCAAAACCTTGGGGCATCAGGACAATGCTCTAACTTCTAGCTGGTTCTTTGTCTTGTCTACTCTGCCACTTTCAAAAAATACTTTCCTCTTCCTTGCAGACCTTTCCAAGTTTGTCTTTCATTTCTATAAACAGAGTAGGCATGTTTTTGAAGAGACTTGGTCTGAAAATTCTAATATCTGACATCTTTGTGGCATTGTTTCTGGATCTGTTTTTTTCCTCTGGATTTTTGCCATTTTATTTTATTTTTATCTGTTGTTTAGTTTATTGGGGTGACAGTGTTTAATAAAATTATAGGCTTCAGGTGTCCAATTCTATAACCCGCATCTGTCATTTTTTGCTGGGTGTCTCACTCATGTCTCCTCAGGCACATGATCCCAGGTGAGGAAGGTCTGCCGTGCGAAAGGAACAGTGAGCACAAAAAGCGATAAACACGAGGGCGAATCTCAGTGAGCGTTTTGTTATGTGCCTTCCCCCCCCTCCCCGCATCCCCCCAAAATAGGTAGAATATCTGATAAACACATAACAAAAAGCTTTTAGAAAACAACAAACGCACCGTGGTGGGAAGGACAGACAGGACTGGAGGTGTTATCAGCTCTGTGAAGGGCTGTGATGGAGACGGGCAGGCAGGCGAGGCCAGCGCTCAGGGGAGACTCCTTGGAGGAGCGAGGCTCTAGGAGGGGAATGGGCTGGCCAGGTTGGGGGGGTGGGACAGAACCTGGACAGAACCGTCAGAGGCTGAGGAAGAGGCCTAAGTGAGAGCGGAGGCTGGAACAGTGTGGAGGGAACCACACAGCCTGCTGACTCTGGTCCTGCAGCGTGAGGAGGGGCGGGGCCCGGCACTGGTCCTGAGACCTGGCTGCCATGAATGGGCCTGAAGATGGCGTGTCTGGGGCTGTTCTGCAGGCAGGGAGCCCGGTCACCTTGTCCGTCCATCCGTCCGTCCGTGGGGGAGAGGGTGGTGTGGGCTTGGACCAGGGTGATGGCCCATCAGAGGGGCAGCAGCGGGAGCGGTGCAGATGGACTCAGGGCGTTTAAAGGGTGGAATTAGAAAGACGGTGATGTGGGGACGAGGAGATGCCGGGAGCCGGTCCATCCTTGCTGTTTCAAGGGACCTGGCATATATGGCATACTGTTCTTAATATGTTTGCTCACCTTCTTGGCACTATGTATTTTAACCAAGGTCACCTCTCCGAGAAAGGTTGTTTCCTCAGGTAGGGATTTTTCCCCTAAAGTTAGGGAGGGAATAAAACCCCTTAACTAAGTGCCAGGCAGATAGTTAATCACTTTAACTATGAACAATCATGCTTAAGCTACATAATCTTTACTCCCTGGAATGGAGATAAGAAACTCCCGAACCTTTGGAACAGAGACTGATAGGATTGAATCAACTGGTATAAATACAGTTTTAACAAGACAACAGGAGACAGAACTTAGAAGACAGAACCTAGACACAGAACCTAGACACAGAACCTAAGACACAGAACTTGACTGAACCAGTCTGGAGAACCTAGCGACAGAACCTGGCAACAGAGCCTGGCTGGAGATCCTAGACCGAACCTGGCTGGAGAACCTAGCGAGGGAACATGGACCCAAAACTTGGCTGGAGATTGTGGCTAGAGATCCTGGCAAGGCTGCTGATCAACTGAACGCTGTCTCCGTGTCATTCCTTCTTCTCCGACTCCGTCCACACCTTTGGGGACCCCTGGACCTGCTGGGGTTGGACCCCAGCAGGGAGATGGCCCCACGGTCACAGCTGCAGGGAAAGCAGCGGGTGGGGCACGTCAGGACCTGGCCAGGGAGCCTGTGAACCCTCTGGGTGAGGGAAGGTCTGGATGAGGCCGGGGATCTGCCTCGCTGGGACCAGCAGGTGGCCTCCCACGGGCGTCAGGGTACCCGGCTCTGCTGGGTTATTTAGCTGCTGCTTCTCGGCTGTGGCTGCGTCCGCAGGGCCTGGGTGGGTGCCAGAAAGTCCGACTGCCTGTTGGCTGCCCAGGAAGCAGGGGACAGGGGGGCCCCTGAGCCCCCAGGGAGGGAGCCCCCCTCACTGCAGCCGGGCCTCTGAGCTACCACCTTCCCTCCAGCCACCTCCCAAGGCCCGGAGCCTGGCCCTCTGACTGCTGGGTGGGGCCTGGCGCCAGGAGTGGGCTGATGGCCATGAGCGCTGGAGGTGGGTGTGTCCTCACCCTGGTCCAGGCTCTCAGCTTCCATTGTCCCTCTGCTGGTGGCTTTGGAACCACAGGCCCTGGGCAAGGGGGGCCCTCGGGGCTAAGCCAGCTGGGGCCGCAGCCCTGGTCCCGACCCCTGGGGCCTGGCAGAGGGCAGTCGATGGAAACCCTGGGCCCTGTGAAGGCCTCTCTGGCCCTGCAGCCCCAAGACCCCTCTCTCTGCGCCGCCCCCTGCCCCCTACTAAGCCCATCCTGAGCCCAGAGGTCAGCCCCCACAGGTGTCGGCGGCTCTGTTCAGGGCAAACTTGGGGGCGCTCACGGCCTGGGGGTGGGGAGCAAGAAGGAAGTGGGCCAAGCTGTCCTCCTTCCTGGGGGACCCACAGCTGGCCACCCACGGAGCCTGGGCTGCCACCCCGACCCTGAGGATTAATCTGCCCCCTTCCCCGCAGCACCGAGCTTTCTGAGTGCCAGGCTGTCCCGAACCCCAAGGGGTGTGCCCCGCCCGCTCCCCTCCCACACAGCCCAGCCCCCACTGATGGCCTAGTCCAGCGGTGGGCAACCTTTTTGTGAGTGCGTGCCAAAACCAGCAAAATCTCTGACTCAAAATTCTTCTGCGTGCCAACCCTAATTTTTTGAGAACATGTTACGCCTACTTGATATCTCTTAAGGTGTACGTATGTGAAGAACCTTGAAGAAATAATAACATTCATTCGAGCGACCAAAACACAGTATATGAGGATGAAAAATACATTTATTTTTTAATGTGTACATGTCCAC
>NW_006296405.1:621295-623655 GCF_000327345.1 Myotis davidii
TAAAAAAATCCCTTTGGCCCTGGCCGGTTTGGCTCAGTGGATAGAGCGTCAGCCTGCGGAAAGAAGGGTCCCAGGTTCGATTCCAGTCAAGGGCATGTACCTTGGTTGCGAGCACATTCTCAGTGGGTGGTGTGCAGGAGGCAGCTGATAGATGTTTCTCTCTCATCGATGTTTCTAGCTCTCTATGCCTATCCCTTCTTCTCTGTGAAAAAATCAATAAATATATTAAAAAAAAAAAAAAAGAAAAAGAAAGAAAAAACTTGTAAATGGAAGATTATAAGAGAGGGTTTTGTGCACCAGCAAAAGTTACTGGCGTGCCAGGTTTGGCACGCGTGCCAGGGGTTGCCCACCCCTGGCCTAGTCCCTGAAGGTGTGTGTTCTCCAGTGGCTGTGTGTTCGGGGAACAGGGTCTCACTTCTTGCGGGGGAATTGCAGGGCTCCGAGGAGAGGCATTTTGGGGTGGCCAAGACCTTTCCGCCCAGGGGCAGCTGTGGAGTCAGGTCACAAGCCCTAGGACACAGCCTGTGTCCCTCAGGGCCATCCCAGGGCTGCTGTGGGAGAACAGGGAGGAGGGAAGGAGGGAAGGCCGAGGCCCCAGCCCCTGGGTGAGATGAGCTTCCCAGGGCCTCCTCCCTCCTCCACTTGGGCGCCCCCAGAAAAACAGTTGGGTGAGCACTGCCCCCTGCACCCCCACCTGCCCCCTGAGCTGCGGTTGCCACTCCCCCTGCCCTGCTCTTCTCAAATCTTAAAATCTTCCAGGCCTACTCAGTCCAGACTCGCCCTCAGGAGGCCTCACAGCTGCACCTCTGCTGCTGCTGGGCACACGGTCCAGCCTGGTCTGCCTGTGGCCCTGCTGTGACCGCCCACCTGCTGTAGCCCCCCACCTACTGTCCCCCCCACCTGCTGTGCCCCCATTGGAGCAGAGACCACGTCCAAGGGCCCCAGAACTCCAGCGCCAGAGGTAACCTCAGAACAGACCTATCGCTCCAGCAGGGAAACTGAGGCCCAGCCCAGGAAGGCCTTGCACCCAGCACAGGGGTGCCGTGGGGCCTCCCCGGTCGCGTCCTCACCCCTCCGTACTGGGAACCTCTGAAAGAAGTGACGGTGTGAGCCACGAGCGCCCAGGATGTTGTCGGAGAGACTTGCTCAAGTTTTTCTTCATTTTGCTGTGGAGACCGAGGACCAGGGAGAGAGGTGGTGTCCGATGGCTCCACCACAGGTTGGCGTCTGGAGGGCAGGGGGCACCGGGGCTCGAGTTACTGCCCCCCTCTGGAAACAGGGCGCGGGGCCAGCAGGATCAGTGGCCATTACTAATGCATGTGCTGGCTGTGGCCGGGCGGCCATCTCAGCCTCCCCAGCTGGGTCCTGGGGGGTGGGGTGGCCTGGAGCCCAGTCCTGGCCTCAGAGACAGCCCTGGGGAAACGCCGAGACTGGCCTAAGGGGACAACCAGCTCCCACAGCCTGGGAGTTCAGACCAGCACAGAGGAAGGCTCAGGCAGAATCCTGGTCTAATGTTCTCCAGTGGCGTGATCCCCGCTGCTCCCGCCTCCCGGACGCATCGTTGTCCAGCTGCCTCCCTCCCGGAGCTCTGGTCCCTCCTCAGATTTGAATTTCGTTTCTGCAAGGGAAATGATCTGTGCTCCTGCCAGGGCCTCCACCCTGGACAGTGCCCTCACTCCTCCCGGGGTGCACCCCAGGGCCAGTCCGCTGTATGAAGCCCCCCGACAGGCAGCTTGCTCCCCCCTGGAGCCAGGGTCAAGGTGCTCCCTGGGTGCCTGGGCCTGTGGCTCTCCTGGGCGGGGCCTGGGTGCCCTCACCTGGCGTTTGGTTTTATTGGCCGGTGTGTCTGTCTGTGCCCTGCCTTGTTGCAGCAAGGATTCCTGTGAGGTGCCACGGCCCTGGGCAGCATGTCTCAGGTGCCTGGGCACAGAGTTTAAGTGGCATGCTCAAGGCCAGACAGAATCCATCCAAGGTCACACGCCGACCTCCTTATCGCCCGCCCAGGGTTCTTTCCACAGACTCCTCTCGCTGCCCATGAATAATTTGCAGCGGCTGGCAGGGCGGTCATGGCCGCATCCCTCTTCTCACTTTTCTGGAACATCGACTCCAGCCTCTCTGCTCTCCCTCTGGCAGCTCCCCACCCGCTCCTGCGAGCCAAGCCAGGGGGGACTCGGGCATCCCAAATTCTTCCCAATTCTTTCCCCTGCTGGGAGGGAGACAGCCAAATATGGCGCTCTCTTTCTCAGGGGGGCCTCTCATCCCCCTCATCTGCCCGTGTCATCCTGATTAAGTCTCATCCCTAAGATCATTCAGGTCTGGCCCAAGCCCAACCCCAAACACACACACACACACACACACAC
>NW_006296405.1:623688-640355 GCF_000327345.1 Myotis davidii
AAACGCACTGCTTTCCTTCCTGATATCACACACACACGCACACACGCACACACACACTCACACACGCACGCACGCACGCACACACACACGCGCACACACACTCACACACACACGCATACACGCACGCAAACACACACACACACACTCACACACACACACTCACACACACACACTCTCACACTTACACACACTCACACACACACACACACACACACACACTCTCACACACACACTCATTCATTCACATTACAAGAGCACCTCCAATAAAACATCTTTAATTCATAGTTGGACATTTGTGAAAACAACTGCAGGAGGAAATGTACCTTTGCACTCCGTATGCAAAAACAAGTGTTGAAGAAATAAATAGCACGACTGAGAAAAGAAAGACTCCATCATATTGACAGGGCCTTGGTGCGGGGAGGGGAGGAGGTGCAGGGAGAACTGATGACAGGAGGCTGTCTCCTCAGCTGAAACGGGGTCCTGAGCTCCTCTTCTGGGGCACAGCCAGAGCACTGCTGACCTTCATCTGTATATGCTGAAAACTCACACTTCCTAACACAGAGTTTCTGATTGGGTCCTTTGTCACCCTCCAATCTGGGGGTCCCCACTGGGCAGTTTGTCCCCACCCCTCCTCACATGCTGTTGGGCTCTCAGGTTCTGTCTGTGGTTCCATGTCTGGCTCAGGCATCAGGCTTTGGTGCAGCTGATTGTGGACAGGCTGGCGGGGGGCATTTCACTGAAGTCCAGGGCATGTCCTGAAAGGAGCGTATACAGAATGTAACCGTGGGCCCAGAGGCCGAAGATACCAGACGTGGTTGTTTCCAGGGGCTTCTGAAAACTATTTGTAATAGCAAACATTAGCAACAGCCCAGTGGTCCCCACGGGACACAACTCAATAAACTATGACATAGTCGCATAATGCAGTACTATGCAACTGTTAAAAAATAAAAGAAATAAAAAAATGTTCTGACTACTTCTATGGAGTGACCTCCCAGGTATGTAATAACATTTTTAAAAATTTAAAGGTAGGGCAAAGATGGATGCTAGATGTATTTGACATACTTTGTTTTGTAGGTTTGGCTCAGTGGATAGAGCATCGGCCAGGTTCGATTCCAGTCAAGGGCAGGCTTGACCCCCCAGTAGGGGGGGAATGCAGGAGGCAGCCAATTGATGATTCTCTCTCATCAAAAATTAAATGTAAATAATTTGTAATAGTAAAATAATGAAACCAAAATATCAATCAGTAGTGGGCTGGTTAAGCAACTTTTGCTACGTTCTAAAATGAATTCCATGCAGCTGTAAAAAAGGAGGTTGGCTTTTAGGTACTTTTATGAAATGATACCGTGCTGGACAATGCATAGAGTACACTGCAGTGCAGATATGCAGGAGCGGACATAACATTGATATTTGCCCCCATTTAAAAAAGATGGGAGGATAACAGGGTACTAATAAAAGTGGCTGGAAAGGGGAAAAGGGAGACGATACAGCGTAACTGGGAAGACTTTTCACTGAGTATTATTTAAATGTTATCTCAGGTTTTGACCATGTAAATGTATTTTACCCCTTTAAAAATAAAATTAATTAAAACATGATTTAAACCTAGTAGCTGATTGTTGACCTATGAACCAGGAGGTCATGGTTCGATTCCTGGTCAGGGCACAGCCTGGGTTGCAGGCCCAATCCACAGGAGGCAACCGACCCATGATTCTCTCATTGTAGATATTTCTATCTCTCCTCCCCTGTCCTTTCTTCTCTGAAATCAGTACAAATATATTAAAAACAAAACAAAAAACATGATTTAAAATGAAATATTTAAAAAATTCCTGCCCTGACCGGTTTGGCTCAGTGGATAGAGTGCTGGCCTGCGGACTGAATGGTCCCGGGTTCGATTCCGGTCAAGGGCATGTACCTGGGTTGCGAGCACATCCCCAGTAGGGAGTGTGCAGGAGGCAGCTGATCGATGTTTCTCTCTCATCGATGTTTCTAGCTCTCTATCCCCCTCACTTCCTCTCTGTAAAAAATCAATAAAGTATATTTTTTAAAAAAAATCAAAAGTGGAATAAAGCAAAGGAACCCTTGTACCTACTAGCAAAAGGGCATAGCCACAAGGAGTGAAACTATAGCAAGTGACTGTGAAACAGTCATTTGACTCTATTCCCAGCAGAACACACTCTACAACTAAAGGAGCGGAAAGACACTAAATTGTTTTAGCCGTCATGCTGGCAGTGGAGGGGTTGGGTTTGCCATTCGGAGGGCAGAGAAATGGAGTCCAGACTTTGTAAGTTCTGGGTCCCCTCTTGCCCAGGGAAAGCCTTCTAGACCTTCTTAAACAATGAACCCCAAGAAGGCCGGGAGCAGCCCTCGCCCTGGTGCCACAGCCCCAGGTGCCCATCCACACGGGGTGCTGGGCAAATGTGTGCCTGTGCCTCCAATGAGCTGGTCTGGGCTAGGACGGAGGGAGGCGGGGGAGGCCGTGCCCAAGGCCAGTCTGGACCAAGGTTTTCTCTTAGCTGGAGGCAGGGGGTGAGGAAGGAGCAGCTGGGAAGGAGTGATGCTAGACACAGCGCGGGGCAGACCACCATCCAGAATGGCTCCCAGACTCCCGATTCCCTCACAAAAGCAGGTAACAGTGCCGACCCTGAGGGCGGGTGTGTGGGGACTATTGCCATGAGCTGTCAGCACACAGTTACTAAGTGGCCACTGCACAGGAACCTCATTAGCATCTCTGGGAGTTGGAGGGGACCATGTGGCCAGCAGGGAACCCTGCACCCCTGCAGGGACAGGCACCCTGTGGCCTGGGGGCAGGAGAAGTTTGGGAGATGGCTCTGGGAGGCACCAGGAAAGTGGGAGTTCAGGTCCTGAAAGCAGAGAAGCCCCTTGAAGGAAGAATATCTTAGTGAATCTCACCACTCAGTTCATGGGGCGTCATGCAAATTAAGGGTGCCCTAGGCAGGCAGGCCCCTTGTTCAAGTCTGATTCTCCAGGGCTGGGGCATGATTCCGAAGAGTTGTAAGAAGGAGATCCTGCACTCTTCCTCGTGTTCAAGTTGCCTGCCATCAGGAAGTCCTGCTTGGTGTCTCTCCTGAGGCCCTCATGCTGCAGCCTGGCATACGGATGGCCCTGTGCTGGGCTGGGAGACAGGCAGAGGGTCCTTGGGGAAAAGCACTTATCAGGATGGGAGGCCCCTGTTCAAGCTCCATGGTGACAGCTACATGCCCCCTCGGCTTGTAGGGCAGGTGGGTGGGGAGGGATCCCGCTGCCACCTGGAGGAGACAGGGCCAATCTTAGAGCTCGATCCTCAGCATCTGTCAACTTCAAAAGCAATCTCCTTTGTTGCTGGCGCCATTGGCTGGAACCCTGGATGAGCACATGCGTGCTGGAAGCAGGTGGGCACAGTTAATGCGCACACGGCTTCATGTGCTCTTGGTGGTAAACACAGATAACCTGGTCTCTAAACAGTCATTTCCAGGCTGCCCCTCCGCTCCTACCCACCGCATCGCCTCTGCACAGCCGATGATGGGCTTGCTTGCTCAGAAGACCCCAGGGCCTTCCTTCCTGACTCCATGGAGACTCAGGGTGGTCGGAATCATATTCCAGGATGAAGGCCCCCCCATGCCCCGCCCTGGCAGGCAGCTCTGCCAGGAAGCTCCTTCCTGCCCTCCTCCTAGCCCCTTACCTGCTCCGGCCTCTCCTGGCCCACAAGCAGCAGGTCCTGTACTGCTGCGATTGCTATGGTGATCTGTGAGGCCTGGGGCCTCTGGGCCAGGCTGGTGGAGGGGGATAGAGGCGCCTGGTCACCCAGCCCTGACCCCCCCACATCCCCTAGGCCAGAGCTGCTCCTGCCTCCTGGGGGGCCTGGGCTGGCTGAGCTCCTGTGCTCTGTGTGCGGGCTCCTGGGGCTGCACACACCCCGACCCCAATCCTCCCAACCCCCAACCCACCCCCCCAGACCCCTTGTCTGTCCGTGGCTCTGAGGGCAGGACGCTGCCATACTCAGCAGGCCCTTCCAGGGGCTGACAGTGCTGAGCCCCCATGGGAACTCCGAAGCATCGAGGCTGACCACGGGGGTCCCAGAGCAGACACCACTCGGCCTGGAAGTCAGAACAGCGGTGCTACAGGGCCTGCTGCCGAACACGTACTGCACATGTGCTGAATGCTCACCGGCCCTGCTCACGTCCTCTCCCAGCAACAGCCCTGCGAGGCGAGCGCTGCGTCCCCATTGGCTGCAGCTGAGAAAGCAGACGCAGAGCTGGTGCAAGCTGGGCTCTGAGTGGTCCCCCACTTTTGACCCTTGGCCTCATTGGACCTCACACAGCCCCTTGAGGTGGGTACTCTTGTTATCCCCCAGGTGTAGGCCAGGAAATGGGGTACCGGCCAGGACCTGGGCCAGTTTGCACTCGAGTCGTCTGAGCCCTGAGCCTACCTACCCTTGCCCTGGTCACCATAGTGCCATGCTGCCTGGCCCTCAGACTCATGGCCAGCCGTTGGAGGAGCCAGACATGAACTGGTTTGGGACCTTGGCCATGCACCTGTGCCTTCTCTCCCAGCCCCAACCCTCTATGGTCACCCCTGGAAGTTCCTACACAGCCCTGGGGGCTCCCTCTGCCCATGCCCACAGCCAGCCTCTTCTGGGACATCCATTTCCAGTTTTCCAAGCTTTCTACCCGCCCCCTCTCCTCCTGCACTCTCTGCTCCAGGGGGTCCTCCACCTTTTGCTACCACTGCAGCGCTCTCTTTATGTCAAGGCCCCCACAAGGAAAGTCCAAGCTTTCAAGACCCCCCACAGCTTTTTCTTTAAAAGTTTCTGTTTGTTTTTTTGTTTTCACCACAGCTTTATCCCCCAGGCGTCCTGCCAGACAAGCAGGCTCCCACGAAACTAGACCTCAGATCACAGGCCCTGGAAGGCGGGGCCTCCCCCAGGCTCTGGAGAATGGGGCTGGCCCAGGTGCTGCAGGAGGTAGAGAGCACTTCAGGCTGGAAGTAGGGAAGGCTCCCAGGAGGAAGCAGCTTTTTTAAAAGTATGTTTTTATTGATTTTTTAGAGAGAGAGGAAGGGAAAGGGATAGCGAGATAGACACACTGATGAGAGGGAAACATCATCGATCAGCTGCCTCCTGCACGTCCCCTACTAAGGATTGAGCCTGCAACCCGGTTATGTGCCCTGACTGGGAATTGAACCGGTGACCTCTTGGTTCCTGGGTCAATGCTCAACCACTGAGCCACACCAGCCAGGCAGGAAGCAAGTCTTAAGCCAGGTGGACTGGGAGTGGGTGAGGAAGCCTGGGGCAGAATTGGCATGGGCACAGCTGAGGCAAGAAGTCTGGTCTAGGGCCCTTTGGCCAATGTAGGGCATCGGTCAGAGCTGCCCCTCAGCACACAGGCGAGGGCACTGCCATCCCTCATCCTTCAGGAGGGGCCTGGATGCCCTGGCATGGCAGATGGGAAGGGGGTGGGCTGAGGGGTGCAGAACTGACAGCCTTCCTGGAGGTGGAGGCTTCAAAACCCCTGAAGGGCGACCAGGAGTCTGTTCCATCACTGAGTAGCTAACCTGCTGTTACTTTGGCCAAGTCACTCCTGCCACCCAGTCTCTGTCCTCATCTGTGATACGGGAGAAGAGTGGGGGCTAATTAAAACCAATAGTCATTGCTCAAAGGTTTTTCTGGCATTTGAGGCTGGAAGCTTTTCCTTAGAGTCTGAAAAACACTGGATGAAAATAGAGCAAGTCAGTGGGGAAGCAGGGAGCCCAGGGCCAATCAGCCTCCTCGCTTACGTCTGCCCAGCGAGGCAGTAAGACAACCACTGCCTTTAGCATCCGTCATAACCGCTGGCTCTCAATCCTGACCCAACCCATGACGGTCTCCTGACCCCAACTGCCCCCCTCAGCTCAGGACGGCCCCTCCCGGTTGTTTCCGGCCTTGGGAGGGGGACAAACGCCCTGGAAGAGAAGGAAGAGCCACCTCTCAGGGCAGCCACATGGCCCCAGGTCCCCGGGCACCAATATTGAATCGTCTGGTTTCTGGGCACCCAGGGCCCTGTCGCCTGGAGCGGGTGAGGGGTCTGCCCGCCGGGGCCTGGAGAAAGCCAGCAGGACCCAACACCCCTCACCCGGGAGCCGCGTCTTAGCATCTGGCTCGTTGGCATTTATGACCGTGAGTGCGCGTGTGGCTTTGGTAATGGGCGCCAATAATGTCTTGCAACCTTTGACCTAGAGGGGCCACATGTAAGAGTGTAACCTTAAAACATTCCTCATTCGTGTGACTGCAGGAAACTGGAAACGACCCAAATGTCCTTAAGATGGGCTTGATAGGCTAATGAATAAGCCCAGCATGAAAGATTGCTCAGCGACTCATTGTCACAGAATGTAATCTTCCTACTCGGTGAGACAAGCAAGACACAACCCAGTGCATATAAAATGGTCTAATTTTTTATTTAAAACAAAACACACAGGGCCCGGCTGGTGTGGTTCAGTGGTTGAGTGTCGACCTGGGAACCAGGAGGTCACTGTTCAATTCCCGGTCAGGGCACATGGCTCAATTCCCAGCAGGGGGAGTACAGGAGGCAGCCGGTCAACGATTCTCTCTCATCACGGATGTTTCTATCTCTCTCCCTCTCCCTTCCCCTCTGTGAAATCAATAAAAAATATATGTATTTTAAAATAAATGGGAAAAAAGGCCGGAAGAGCCCTCAGTGGGTGCCGGTCAGCAGTCTTCCAGGGTCTGTGACATCTGCTTGGTCTTCTCTGTCTGCAACTGTAGGGTTTACTTCTGTGATGTGGTGGGTGGGGCACCAAACATTCATTTTAACGTTAGAGAAAAAGGAAAAATAAAAATCCAAAACTGCCGGGGGGCACACCCATGGCATGAAGGCGCCTGGCACTGCACTGCTGCCCGCCCCTCCCTTTTTCCATGGCTTCTCTGCCGCTCACGTGGCCAGCGAGGAGGGTCTCCGTCTCCGGGGCTTCTCCCTCCCACCAGCTGCGTTTCCTGGGCTCAGGCTCAGGCGGGAAGGGGAGTGGCCCCGCAGGCCGCAGGCCGCAGAGCAAACCCACGGGCGGCTGGCGGCTGGGGAGGACATCTCAGGCCCAGCTCTCAGCGCTTCCAGCAGTTGGGTGGGTGTGCAGGGCCCTCGGAGACTGGGTGGGAGGTCCCATCTGCCTGGGGCTTCCTCCCTTTGGCTAATTATCATTATCATGTGATGAGATACTGGAGAGGGCTCCGGGCTGCAGAGACAAAGAGAAGAAATGTGTATCAAGGGTCTCCGATTTCCGTGCACTGAGCTCAGGACTCTACATAGATGACTGCAGTTAAACCTATGGGGTAGATATGTTTTCGCCCCCACCTTGGAGGTGAGGAAACTAAGGCTCACAGAGGTTAGGTCGCTTGTTTAAGGTGATGTTAGCCAGGAAAGCCAGCAGATGCTCCTAGCCACGGGGGTGGGTGGGGTGGGTGTGGGGGGACTTGGCTGAGTCTTCCAGCTTGTCCCAACTGTCTCAGTCCTTTCCCTGGGGCAGAAGGCAGTGGAAGGTCCCTCCAGCCTCTGCTTAGCCGGGCCCCTGGGTGGAACTGGTCTGGGAAGCCCTCTGCTCTGAGGCCCTGCCAGCCCTGCCGCGGACAGGCTGTTCCTGCCGCCTTCCCCTCCCCTGGTCCAGAACGGTGTTCACCCCTTTAGGGCACATCCCAGCTGCCCTTTGCATGGTCCTCCCGAGGCCGGGTGGGAGGGCTGTGGCCTGGAGCAGGGCCTGATGCCCTCGGCTCCCCTTGGGGTGGGCCTGGGCCCTCAGCACCAGGTACTGTGCGTGTGCTGACCAGCGTCACCTGTAAGGCGGCGGGTCCGCAGGAGGGAGGCTGAAGAGGGACTGTCCAAGATGGACAGTGAAGGGCCGGACAGCAAGAGTTGAGCAGATGGAGACAAGAATGAGAGCTGAAAACAGAACCAGCAAGAGCAGGTAGCAGAAACATCACAGAACCTCCAGGGAAAGATAGGAAGATGCCTACTGGGCCCGGGCACCTCGTGTCAGCCACTGCGGGACCCGGGGGTGGGGCGGGGGATAGGATGCCGGTGCAGTAGCCAATTTGGCAAATAAAAATACAGATTTCCAGTCAAATTTCAATTTCAGATACACAGAGAATGCTTTTAGTGAAAGTATGTCTTCTGTAATATTTGGGACATACTTACGCAAAAAACAATTCACCGTTCCCTGACATTCCAATCTGACCCGCAGTGAGTTTTGCCTGGCAACCCTAGACTGGGGCCTACATTTTCCTTGGCTGCTGAGGCCACTCTGAAGGCACCTGGTTGCAGCCTGTGGCCACTGACACCCACCTCCGCCCAGCCAGGAAGGGCCTCCAGTCACGTGACATTCCCAGGTCTTGTCTTCCTGTACATCGGGGCCAGGGTAGGGACATACTGACCCCTAACAGGGCTCTTCCCTCAAGTGCCAGCTCAGAATTAGAAGCTGCTATGCCAAGACCTGCATGCTCTTGTCCAGTGCTCCTAGAAACTGTGCCAAGGAGCTGCGGGTGTATGTGTTGGGGGGCGGGGATCCGAGAGGCTGAGCCTATGGGTTCCTCAAAGGGTGGGTGGCAGCATGGGGTCTGGCACAAGTGCCCAGGCCATGCATGGCCCCTATGAAGGGTGTCCAGGGGCCCAAGCATGGAGGGTTCAATAAGGGAAATATACTGCCCACCCAGGCAGTCTCTCGGAACCCCATAGAATGCCCTGGCTGGAAGGGAGTTCAGATTCCTTGCTTTATAGATGAGCCCCGAGGCCCAGAGCCTCAGGGTCCAGGGCCACCTCACAGCTTTGGCCTCTGACCGTGACATGTTGCTGCCCCTCAGGGGGGTCTAGCATCTTCTACTTAGCAAAGTCTTCTTCCCTCCCTTGTCTCTGGACGTGCATGGTCGCTCCTGGCACAATGGAGCTGCCAGCATCACCCTATTTGCACAGATGCAGAAACTGAGGCACCTGGGAGAGTCTAGCCCAGTGGTTCTCAACCTTCTGGCACTTTAAATACAGTTCCTCATGTAGTGACCCAACCATAAAATTATTTTCGTTGCTACTTCATAACTGTAATGTTGCTACTGTTATGAATCGTAATGTAAATATCTGATATGCAGGATGGTCTTAGGCGACCCTTGTGAGAGGGTCGTTTGACCGCCAAAAGGGTCGCGACCCACAGGTTGAGAACCACTGGACTAGCCCAAAGGCCTGCAGAGGGATGGCCGTGGAGCCAACTGGAGTCAGAACTGTCTTGGCGGGAGGCAGAATGAGGAACTCCAGGGCAATGCAAATTCTTCGGCCAGTCCGGGTGGGGACCCAGGGAAGGTACCAAGCTTCTGCAGACAGAAACTCAAGTTCATGGTATGCTCAGATGATGGAATATTTTCTGTATTTGCATCCACACACACACACAAACCCAGTCTTGGTAGGTCCCCATTCGTGCTGGAAGGGACTCTGCAAATTTTGAAAGATAACAGAGGTGCCTGCAGCGCCCCTTGCAGGCAAGCTGTGCCCCAGCCTGCCCTCTGCAAGGGTCCGGGCTGGCCGTGGAGCCCAGGGCTCTGAATTCCCCGCTGCCTGCTTGGCTCGAGTGAGTGACTTCTGAGTCTCCCCTGCCCCTCAGTTTCCCCACCTGTGAAGTGGGTGGAAATACGCCGTCATCTCAGGCTCCAGCAGCCTGGGAGTGATGCCCTGTTTGATTACCAAGTGGATTAAAAGTCTTGTGCACTCGATACAAGTAATTCTATCCTGTACATGGATAGTGTCATTGACAAGCAGCCTCAGGTGGCCTTTCACCAGCCTCCCTGCCCCTCCCCTCAGGCCCCCACGGGAGGGGCTGTGAAGGAAAGAGAAAGGCGATAGGCTTGAGGTATCGGTGTTGCTCTTTCTCGCTGAGGGCTCCAAGGAAGACCAGCAGGGCTGAGTGCCTCAGCGGCCCCTGTTCGTCTCCCAGGCTGGGGGTGGTCTCTGCCCAAAGGGATGCTAACAGCCCAGACAGTGGCTGCAGCCCAAGGGCCCGGTTCCTGCAGAAAACATGGAGCCGCTCAGGTGCCCAAGCACCTGGCCTCAGCGTCCCTCCCTAAACCCAACTCACCCTGGGCACCTTTTCTGGAACCTGTGCCCTTGATCAGAGAGAATCCCACGTCATACATGCTCAGAGCTGGCCTCTGGCCGAGACCTGGTCCCTCCTTGTCTGCTGGACACTCAGGTGGAGGAAAAGCGTGAGCTTTGAAGCCCTGTGGTCTGCTCCTGGTCATGCAAAAGGGAAGGGCTCCTTGGGTCCCTGAGGTCAGAGTGGGTGGCGCCCAGGCACCCGGCTTTGTCAGCCAGTGGTTCATGTGTTTTGTCCCCTCTCTCTGTGGGGATCCGGCTGTTCTTTTTCAGAGGGTCTTTCAGTGTCTGCTCCTTCCGGAAGCAGGCCTCCAATAAACAAACAAGTACATCATTGAATTTCGTCCCAGGAGGTCGGACATTAGTGGATCAGCGTTACCACCCCCACAACGACCACCATTTCTCCCTCCCAGGAGGTGGCGGGGGGCCATCACACAGATATTTAAGCCTCCGGTGGTCTCTGCAGCCTCTGCAGCGAAGGCACAGGCTGCAAATGGTTGCTCAGTGCAGCCTCGGGCTGTGCAGGCGGGAATGTCAGGCCTGGCCTGTTCCATCTCAAAGCGGATCTCAAAGCGGATAGGAAATGTCGTTTACCTGGGAGCAGAGGGATGTTCTCCAAGACCCTGCAGATGCTGAATTTGGAGACACAGCCCTAGAGGAGAGTTTGAAATGCACAGCTTTGTGACCAGCCTCTGTCTTACCTTCACTGGCACAACCTGCCAGGTGGGGGCCTGCCTAGATCTCGGGCTCCCTCCCTGCCACTGGAAGCAGCAGGGCCCATCCAGGGCTATCCGTACCCTCTCTCCTCACGCGCAGCGGACAGAGGGTCGGCATGGCATTCAGACAGACTCAGTTCCGAGTCCCAGCTCCACCCCTTCCTAGCTGAGTGGCCAAATTATTGACACCCTTAAGCCTCAGTTTTCTCATCCGGAAAGTGGGCATAATAATGCCAGCCTCACACAGTGTAAAGCCGCCACCCACCCAAGAAGTGTAATTTCCCTCCTCCTAGGCTTTTAAATGAACTACAGTCCAGAAAAAGAAACCATATTCGCCAAAACCGGTTTGGCTCAGTGGATAGAGCGTCGGCCTGCGGACTGAAGGGTCCCAGGGTCGATTCCGGTCGAAGGCATGTGCCTGGGTTGCGGGCACATCCCCAGTGGGGGATGTGCAGGAGGCGGCTGATTGGTGTTTCTCTCTCATCGATATTTCTGACTCTCTATCTCTCTCCCTTCCTCTCTGTAAAAAATCAATAAAATATATTTAAAAAAAAAAGAAACCATGTTCATTAACAAATGCCATTCGTTTATTCAACAAGCACTTAACGAGTGTCTGCTCCATGCCAGACGGTACTGTTAACACCGAGCCCCGGGACGATCAGAGGTGGGTCTGAGCTCGAAGGCAGTGAATACTCACAGGAACACACAACCTGAGTCTAAGACATTTGGGTCTGGCTTTTCATGATGAGAATGGAAGGCATTGAAAATGTGAAGAGCCTTCAGGAGGAATAGCTTCGTCCTCTAGTCCAATGGTCAGCAAACTGTGGCTCGCGAGCCACTTGCGGCTCTTTGGCCCCTTGAGTGTGGCCACGAAGTTTCTATCGCACTGTACGTGCCCGCCCGCACATGGTATTTTGTGGAAGAGCCGCACTCCAGAGGCCGCAGTTTGCCGACCACTGCTCCAGGACATTGCCCATAACACTGCAGAGCCAGGCCCTTCCGCCCAGCCCCTCAAACGCACCCATCCAGGCACGCAGCACATGAAAAGATGCTCAGCTCCATTAGTCACCAAGGAAATGCGAATTAAAACCACAAGGAGCCACACACCCTCTCCAGAATGCTAAAATGAAAAAGTCTGGCATAGCAAGTGTTGGCAAGGATATAGAGCAACTGGAACTCTCGTTTCTCTCAGGAGGGAGACAAGGGAAATGAAAATCAATGGTAGCACATTGATAGCTTCAAATTGCCATGGTGGGAATATTTATAGCTCAGAAACCAGCAAATGCTACAATTCAGGGCTTCCTCCCCCCCCAGAGAGCTGGTTGTTAAACATTTACCCACACAACTTCTGATGGACGTGATTGTTCATATTAACTTTATTCGTGATGGCCAGACATTGGAAACAGCCCAAATGCCAATCCATTGTGGGGACAGATAAGCAAACTATGGCGAATCCCTTCACAAAGTGGAATACGACTCGGCAATAACAAGGCGTGAGCTACTAATACACACGACTTGGATAAATCTCTCAGCCATGACGCGAAGTGAAAGCAGACAGGTTATATACTCTAAAAAGTTGGACATATCCTCTATGATTGAATTTATATGAAATTCTAGAAAAGGCAAAACTACATCAATAAAAAGCAGGTTAGTCATTGGCTGGTGTAGGAGAACTGGAGACGAGGTGGGGGGCAGGGAGGGGAAAAAGACTGACCTGGAAGGGGCATGAGGGAAATTTTAGGGATGATGGACATGCTCTATATACTGATTGCGGTGGTGGTTACACAGGTGCATATGCTCGTCAAAGCTCATCTCACTGTACCTTTAAAATTGATTACTTTTGTGTACGTAAACTTCCTTCAACAAAGTTAAAAAAAAAACTTACCCATTTTGCATCCCGCGCCCCTAGGTGCTAACAGATATGTGACGCTGGTGCCTTCACAAGTGGCAGCCCTAATGCCAGTCTCAGAGAGACATCAACCTGACGACTGCCTCGCGGGCAGGCCGGTGGGGCAGCGGCTTCGAAGCTGGAGTGAGCCAGCTGGGGTCAGAGAGGACAAGACTGGGCAGAGGCTCCTCCCCCATCTAGGTGCCACCCTCTCTGCCTTCTGCCCTCCGCCTGAAGATGTCTGTAGCCTATGCATGCTGCTGACAAAAACCCTGTCTTTTCCCCTGAAGGCTGGTGGGACTGAGAAGACTGGGGTCATTGGAGTTTAAAGGGAAGACGACGGGAGGGAGAGAGGGCAGGGAGGGGCCAAGACCGTTCATCCCTCACCACGTGTGCTTGAAAGGTTAGCATATGGCAGATAACAACCAGCTGTTCTCTGTCGGCTCCAGATGGATTCGGAGAAAGATGGCCTTCATTGGTAGCAGGAAAGACTTGCGTGGGACATAATGATGAACTTCCTGAGAGGGTTCTTGAGAAAGTGGACGTGTGTGCACACTCATGTGGGTGGGTGCATGCACGTGAGAGTGGTATGTGTGCAGTGAAGTCAGAGCAGGGGATGAGGGCTCTCAGTATACAGAATTCCTCTCGCTGGAGCACTTTAAGAGTCGGAAAGACACACCCCACTCTGAAATGAGCCTGGGTCCCTCTGGGGTGGTGACGGAGAGATGGGCCCAGGCCCTTTCTCTAGGTACCTTGGAGGGCCATTAGCGGGCTGGTCCATCAGTAAGACCCCCCAAACCAGAAATCTGTGGAGCCAGATGGGTACTTACTTCCATGGCCCGACGCCCTCCCAGACGGCCCTGTGCACTTTCCTCCCATTAGGGCAGCGGAGACCATCCATCACCAGCGGGGATGGTGATGTCACGGCTGCAGGCCTCCGAGTGCACGGGAAGGCTGCTCCATCCCCTCCGAGGTGCTAAATCATTCATGGCAGAGGGCCCTGGTGGCAGGAGATTTACTGCCGAAGAAACACTTTAGGGACTTGTGGAAATCAATTCCTTAAAGAGACCCCATCAGCCGGCAGGTGGCCTCGGGCTGAGGCATGGGTGTGTGACAGGGACCCAATGAAGTGGGACCTGGGGGAGCTCCCCAACCCAAACAGAGGAGGCAGGGAGCCCACGGCCTGTGCTCCAGGGTAGGTCCAAAGTGAAGGCAGATTCCAGCACCCTGGGAGGGAGGGACTCCCAGCTCACCAGATCCTGCTCTCCCCCACCCCCCACCCCATGGGGCTTCTGTGCCCATACCAGAGGGGCTCTGAATGAGGAACGTTGTCGGGATGTGCTTGCTCAGTCTGTTGGCTCACCCCACCCGACCCCACCCCACTCCACCCAATCTCGGCTGGAAGGGCAGTTTCAGGCCAGCTTTGGTTTCTCTGAAGAGGAAGTTGGAGCGTTACCCAGCATGCTCTGGTCTCAGAATGTGAGTTCCTAAAGGCACAAACAGTGCAGAATTCCAGACTTGATGATTCGGTTCCTGGGGAACCGCGTGCTAATTTAACCTGTCGGAGCATGTGACATCCAGAAGCAGCTTGGGACTCCTGCTGCCCCACACCCTCCAGCACACAGTGGGATCTTCACACCTAGCACAGCAGGGCTCTTCTGCTCCAAGTCCAGCCCAGCTCATCTGTCTCGGTTCCTATGGCTACAGCACACCAACTACACGTGTCTTGGACAAGAAAAATGAAGGGATGAAAGAAGAAAGCAACAGCGTTTTCAAATCAGCTTTGGAAAAGAAGAAACAGCTCCCAATTTACAGAGGAAACGGAAGGCTAGAGGGGGAAGTGACTCAAGCGAAGTCCAAGTCCATGACCCGAGGAAATGGGAAGAGGGAAGGACCCTGGAAGTGACAGTGAGCCGTCTCTGCCTCACTTGAAATGCCCTGCGCCCCTGCTAACAAGGGTGAGGTCGGCCAGCGGCTCTGACGGGCAGGTTCTGGCCCCTCTCCTGTTGCCTGGTGCCTCTGCAAGATGGGCCTCACTTTGCCACGGGGCAGTCTTGGGGGACCCTGACTGTGATGGCGCTCCTGCTCATTTATTCGCTCACACGTATTCACGGAGCCGCTTCTGAGTCCCACACAGGGACACAGCAGTGAACAGGACAGACTGGCCGTTGTCCTCCTGGCGCTTGGGTTTTACATCACCATGGACCAATGCTACAGACCTGGTCAGGTCATCACCCCAATCCCCCTCCCCGCTCCCCGCCCCAGGAGGGTTGCCTGTTCCATCTGCACAGGTGCTCCCAGCAGCTTCGCTTCCATCACATGGTCAAAGCCTGCTCCTTCCTAGGGACCCCTCAGCCCTCAGGGCAGGACTACTAGTTGCTGCGCCAGCTGCAGCCCCACCACCTTAGCCGGTCCCTCCCTCAGCTGCCCTCAGTCTCAGGGGCGCAGGAGCGGATTCCCCGGCGCAGGAGCGCAGGAGCCAACGCTGGCGGCGCTTTGTGAAGTGCAGATTCCAGGAGCGATCAAAGGGCGTCAGGAATTCCAACATCCCCGTCCCCTCACCCACGTTCAAGCCGCTCGGCCTCCAGCTCCCACAGCCCCTCCTCTCAACCCGGCTCGCCTTTTCTCGGCCCCTCCCCCGGCATCATCTCCCAGGCAGGAGGGGCTGCCAGCTTGCAGCCAAGGACTCCCGAGATCATGCTCCTTCCAGGCATCCCAGCAGTTGCTTCGCACCCACTCCTCAGCCTTGTCCCCAGGAAAATCTCTGCACTTCCCGGGGTCCCCGCCCATCCGCGACTAGAAGCCTGGAGGCCTAGAGACCAGAGCCCCGCAGAGGCCTGGGCGGTTCTGAGGCTCGGAACTCCGCGGGCCCCCACCCCAGGTGGCCCCTCGGCGTTTCCTTTTTAATCCCCAGCTCCAGCCGCTCTCCCCGGGCCCGCAGACCCGCCCCGTGGGAAAGGCTGCAGGCTGGCATCCGAGAGCTGGGCTCTGGTCCCGGCTCCGGCCCCAACTCGGGGCCTCGCTCGCTGGGCATTGGTTGCTTCGGCAGAAAACGAGGGTGTGGATCAGACAAACCCCGTAGCCCTGGGAGGGTCGGAGGGGACGCGGGGTAAACCATACAGACCCAAGGCAGGAGACACCCGCGAAGCCGCGGAGGCTAAGAGCACCCCGAGCCGGGCAGGAGCGGCGCAGGCCGTCGAGAAGGCGTCTGCGGGGAAGCGCGCACCGCAGGGTCAAGGCCCGGGGGTGCGCGCCCCGACACGCTACGGAGCGAAGGACACGACCTCCCAGAACGCAAAGCCACGCCAATGCGCAGCTGTCTGCGAGCAGGGAAAGGGCCGCCCATCCACGTCCGCGCAGGAGCTGCGCGCCCTCCTCCAAGAAAGGCGGACAATGTGCCCCCTCGGATTTGGGTGGCGACCGCAGGACTAAACAGAACTGTGTCCTGAAGCAGCATTCGTGCTGCTTTTCATTATTCGATTCCCCCAACAGTGACCCGAGCAAGCTCCCCATTTACAGAAGAAAAAACCGAGGCTCAGAAAGGTCGGTCCGGCGGCCAACACGCACGGGTGGAGTGATGACACAGGGAGATTATTCTAACTTGAGGCCATTAAGTCTTAAGAACCGGAAGCATCCCAAAACTGAAATAAAAGCGTTTGTCTGGTTCTGGGGGCTGAGGTCTTCAGCTAAATTTCGCTTTGGGCTGGGGAAGTGAAACGCGGCCTGTGGCCAACCCCAAATCTAGGTCACTGACCTTCCAGCATCTGCTGAAGGTCGCGGGCCCCTCTCCCTTCAACGTCAGACCAATCTCTGCTCAGAGCCTCCGGGTTCCAGCCCTAAGGCCCGGGGGTGTCTCCAGGGCTGCAGGGCCGGGACCCGGGCTCTGGGCACGTGCCACCCCCACCCCCCCACCCCCCGGCTGGCTCCCGGTCAGAGGCTGGGGCCCACCACGCC
>NW_006296405.1:640489-644466 GCF_000327345.1 Myotis davidii
TGAGGGGGCCCGGCCGAGCTCAGGCCCACAGGTCTCCTTTCCAGGGGGGCCACGAGCCAGTTTTCTCCTCGAATTTCCAAAAGGAGGTGCGACCAGTAAACTCAGTAAACGCAGTAAAACTGCGGAGGAGGAAATGCAGGCTGGACTCGATCCCTCGCCCTGAGACCCCCCACCGAGTGCTGGGTCCCCTATCTCTGCCAGCCATCTTCCCCGCTGAATCCGGTCACAGGCACCCCTGGGGTGGGCGCTCCAGCCTCAGCTGCCATCCGGGCCAAACTCCGGGAGGAGGCGGGGGGCGGGGGTGGGGGGAGATGTCAACTGGAGAGAAAGGTAGACGACTGTGCTGCAAACGCCGGGAACGGAAAACCCGGGCGCCTCTCTCCCTGAGCCCCGCCGTCCTGCTCTCCAAGCTGCCACTCGCTGTCCGTCTGCTTACGGTCTGTGCGGCTGGCTCGCCCTCTCTGATTCCACCCCTCTCGGCTTCAGTACCCGAATCAGATGAAAACAAAACAAACCAAAACCCATTCCTGCAGTTCTTTTTAATTGAAAATTTCATACAAGCAAATGGCATACACACTTCAATAGCCCAGAAAGACAGCACCAGTGCCTGTCTCCTGGCCCCCAGTTCTACGGGAAGTCACCCCTATCTGCCGTCTTGGGTTTCGGTGGGAGACGATGCCTACAGATCTCACCACCTCGCCACCTCCACCCCCATTTATATTTCTACACAAACAGAAGCTCTATGTCCTTTGAGTTTTCCACTTAAGAACCAAAATATTTTCCAGGACATATAACGGCCACGTATGTAGGGCGTCCCCCCAAAAAAGTAGACACACTTTAACAGCTGAAAGCTCAATTGATGTTGCTTTCTTTTCAGATGTAATCCATTGGTATTAATAATTATTCCAAGTGCGCGTTCGTGTTTTGGGGACACCCTGTCTTTCCCCCACTCTTTTAAAGGGCTGGCCTTTCCTTTGTCTGTCTCTGGTGTTTTTGAGTTGTTGTTGTTGTTTTCTCTTGTTGTTTGTTTTCTTTCCCCCAAACCCCCTCTACTTCCCTCCAACACCCGCTCCCCGCAGCCAGAGCCAAGTCACCCGGTCCCCAGCCCTTTGAAAACAGCACAGAGACGTGCACCGCTAGGAGGAAACGCACAGACGCACAAACACACCATTTTTCATTTTTCGAGAAAAGTCCGGCGGTTGGTTGAATTTCGAGCCCTCCTGCGGGCGTGAGCGCACGTCTAGATTCTCTAGAACAAAGCCCCCAGGGCTGGATCTCGGCTCTGGACCCAAAGACAGTGCGGCGGCCCCGAGTTTCCAGCACGTGGCCCCGGCGGGGAGTGGGCTGGGGTGGCGGTGAGATCTCGAGGGGCAACACGGGAGCCAGAAATACGGCGGGGCAGGCACCAGGGAGGCATTTCCGCGGGCGGGGGTACAGGGTCTGTGGCAGGGATGAGGCAAGGTTTATAGTTAGAGATTTATGGGTCCGGATGCAAGCGCGTGCCCACCGTGCCTTCGATTGATTCGCCTGAGCCGTGGGAGTCATTCTCCCCGTTTTGAAAACGCGAAACAGGCTCTGGAGTTCGCGCAGCAGCCGGCAACTGAAGCGCGGGAGGACGGGAATCAGGGGTCCCGGCCCCCCGGGGGACTATGCCAGTTCCGTACGTCAGGGACCGAGAGCCCGGTCCGCGCGGGGCGCGACCAGCCTGGCGAGGCAATGACAGAGCTGCTGCCCCCTAACCCTGCCGCCCTAAGGAGGGAAGGGAAAGGACACCGGGAAGGTTGGCCATGTCTTCACGCAACGGCTTCAGCACAGACTGCGACTGCCCTGGAGAGGGCGAGGCGGTAGGTAGACAAGTGAAGTGGGCGGCGGCGGGGAGGTGGGGGGAGTAATAGGACCAGAGAGAAAAACCAAGACCCCAGGAGAAAGAAGAGGGTCCGTGTCGTGTCCGGGGCAGAGGGAAGGATGCCCGAGACGTCCGGGTTGGAGCAGTTCTTCCTAAAGGCACAGGCGTGCTTCCTGAATCTGACTCGAGGGTCGAGGAACCCACCCTGCGCGTCGCGGTAGCACGGCTTTGGCAGAGAGGGATGTTGGTGGGGAAGCGGGCAGGGTCTCTTAGTGGGAGGAGGATGCCTTTGTGGGGCAGGCAGGCGTGCGCTCTCCGGAGGGAGGGCAGCATGCAGGCGGAGTAGGGTGCGCAGGGCAGGCCAGCAAAGTGAGGACCTAAGGTCGTCCCGAGCCACCTCCTCCCCCGATTGTGCCCCGAGCGGAAAGGGATCCAGGGTATCGGGTTCCCGGGGGCCGCCCCCTCACCATTCAGGTCCAGCTCGGGTTACCGGCCGGGCCTGCTCCCTAAAATATGTATGAGGCTTTTGCGGGTGCAGTTTCGCGGCCCCTCCCGGAGTGGGGTTGGGGGCATCGGGGCGCACCGGGAACCACGGGGGGAGGAAGCCACGCTGGCTGCCGAGGCCGTCTCGGCTTTCAGCGGCGCATGTAAGAAAAGGTGGAAACTGGATCCGTCTCGCCGGCGCCCCCTCCCCGCCAGCACCGACGGCCGGACCGCGCGGCCCGGTCCGCGGCTCGCTTTGCGCAGAGCGGTGTCTGGTTCTCAACAGCAGGTGAATGGGCCCGGGCGGGGCGCGCCGGGCACTGGGGCGGGGCGCGCGCTATAAAAGGGGCGCGGCAGGCCGCGGGGGCCACTCGCAACCAGCGTGGCCTGTGCTCCCGCGTCGCAGTTTCTGGCACACCACGCGCTACCACCCAGCACCCCACAGCCCTTGGGGACCAGGTAGGGCGCGTGGGGGATGCAGCCAGAGAAATCCAGGGCGACCTGGCTAGGCGGGGAGTGCGTGGGGGCCGGAGAGGGATTCATGCGGACAACCCCCACCCCACCCCAACCCCTTCTTTTGGAGTGTTGGGCCCAGTGTTTTGCTCAGGCGCATCGAACCCATATCTGGCTGCGCTGAGGGACGAGGAGGCCTGGAGACTCGCCTCGTCCGCTCGCCTGGGGTGGGGGTCTGCGCTCCTCCTCTGGCAGCCGCATCAAGGGGCGGAGCAGGCCCCGCCCAGGAGTCGGACCTATTGAAGGGTTCGTGTCCGCACCGTCACCCTCGGCTGGTCTCGTCTCCCGAGCGAGAACCAAAGGCCCCCCCTTCCCCCGCAATCACCACTGCCACTCCCTTCCTTCGATCCAGTCCAGGACGCGGTGCTAACGGTCTCCAATGTAATACAAGAGGCCCTGAGATTGGGTGGGGGCATCGGCTAAGCACTCTCCTTTTCAGGGGCTTCGCAGTCGCCAGACCTACGGGGGTCGGTCGGGAGAACTGGGAGCTAAAAGGGAGGGAGACGGATTAACGTTTCGTTTTAATCTGGTTTGAACTGTGGTTGCCGTCTGGGGCGGCCAGGCGGGGCTGGGGCTTATATACATATATCTTCATTTGCATGATTTATAATATTACATAAATGGTATCTTCATCAGCTAGGAATCTTATTTAAAAATCTGACAGCCTGGGAGTCTCCCATCCCCTGCCCCGCCCCTCGGAATGCTCGGCGGGGTATCGGAGCGAAGGACCACAGAAAAGGATCAAATCCACATCCGCGCCCCCGCTTGGGCCCGCCCTACCCCCTCTAGGGGGAGCCGCTGCCGCCGTGGGGAGAACGAAGGGGGATGGGGATAACTCAGCCAAGCGCACCTCTGCGGGGGAGACGGCGGAGAGCCGTTTAGTGGCCCCCGAGTGCGTCCCAGCTCCAAGCTCCCTTCCCCTCCCCCAGCCCAGGGTCGGATTTCCAAGCTCGCTGCGCTACACACACCTGGGCTAGCTCCGGGCTCAGAGGGTGGTGGGACGGCAGGGCGGCGGGACACACCTCGGCCAGCAGCACCCTAGCCTGAGGGCAGGAGGCAGGGCCCCAGGGCCCCAGGGCGACGGCGAGACCCCTGGGGACTAGACTGGGCCAGGGAGGGCCAGCAGGCGGGGCTC
>NW_006296405.1:644938-655988 GCF_000327345.1 Myotis davidii
TCTCGGCCCGACCCGAGGGCTCCTCAGGTTCCGTCCATCTGGCCCGCTCCGAGCCAGGGCCCTTGTTGCCTTGTTTCTCCCATGTGGACTCCGTGCGGAACTGGGAGGCGGCGGTGCTCCCCACTCGGAGCCGGCGCAGGTGAGTGTCGGGGCGGGGCCGGGTGGAGCCAGCTCCGGGCGGGGAAGAGACGGCGGAGGCGGGCGCCCCGGGGCGAACGGTGCTAGAATCCGACCTGCGGGCGGCCGGCCGGCCGGCCTTCGGGGATGACGAGGCAGTGCCGCCTCCTGGCTCTCCCGCGCCTTCCGTCGGAGGCGCCCACGCGGCCCTGTGGTCCTGGTCCCCGGGTGGAGACTGCTGCGCCCCCGCGGTGGCCCGGGCGGGGGAGGCCGCGTGGCTTCGTGCGGATTGTGTTTGGCGAGTGCGTTTTGGCTCAGGCCAGAGCACCTCCCAGGGGAACGAGCGGGTTCGCCCCGGCGCTTAGCCGCCCTGTGCGCTCAGGTTGGAAGCGAAAGGCTGCGAGGCGGGCGGCGACCGGGGCAGGGGGAGTCGGTGACTCGAGAGCTCGCTAGTGCCTTAAGCCGCATCGCAGGCTTCGACGCAGGCCGTGAACACTCGTGTGCCCCGAGGCTGCCCCGCCCAGTGGGTGCGGGGAGATCCCGCTCCTCGGCCACCCATCCTGGCAGCTCTGAGCACGCGGCAGAGACACCCTCCTCCTCATCCCTGCTAGCCCTGGGGAGCACCCGGCCCCGCTGGGCTGGGGTCCGAGTGGGCGGCAGGATGGCGCGCCTGGGCCGCCTCTCCGGCGCGCACATCCTAGGAATGGACGGCGAGGGCGCGGCCTAGGGTCGGGGATCGCTCTCTTCCACGGGGCCCTCCCGGCTCTGCGCTTCCCCTTCCCCCAGTTCTGGCATCCGCGCGCGTGGGGGGGGGTACCTAATACTGGCTCAGAGCGATTAGGGGCCGGCGGCCGGCGGTGTCCTCATCGGCTCCCCGCCCCCACCGCCACCCCCTGGGTTAGCGAGGACCCAGCTCCCCGCGGTCTGCCGGATTCGCAAATCTCTTGAGGATTAAAAGCCCGATTTTCCTCCTGGAGGCCAGGTGGCCAGTGTCTGCGCTACGCCCTTGGTCCTCTGGCGGGGTCACTGGGCTCCCCCGGGTGTGCACCGCCCTCTGCCCATCCCGCAATGAGCCCGAGGGGCACCATCGGCACATCTCCCTTCGAGACGGAAGAGAAGGGCCAGCGCATCCCCTGTGAGGCTCTTGGTTTGGATCCTGGCCGCCAAGCCGCAGCCTTCTCTGCTGGTTTCTTTGCCGCTCGTGGCCGCCCCTTCCTGCACTCCAGGCCCTGGCCCTGCCCCTGGGGAGGGGAAGTGGACCCTCTGGGGTTGGTTTTATGCAAAGAAGAAAAAAATCTGGGGTGCCATTTTTCCTTGTGAGAATTTCGTTTTATTCCTTTTCCTCTGTGAGGCGGGTTAACGGGACCCATTGGCTCCCACCCTGAGCCCACACAGCTCCAGCCACTGCACTAACGGAGGGTATGAAGGTGACCAGGGCCTCCACCAAAACAGCTTTGGGCCACTCCCCTGAGACCTCATCGGGAGACAAGGGGGCAGGCACCTAGCCCTGAGCATGTCTGAGGGACAGCTCCCTCTCCCCCTGCCCCCTCTCCCAGCTTCCATCCCCTTGGGCCTCCCAGACATTGGATGGAGACAGAAGGGACCGCACCGGCTGGGCGTGGGGTGTGGGTGATGCAGCTCTGATCCTGGACTCCGGAGTCATCGTGTAGATGTCAAGTGGAGAACCTCAGGACCTCCTGATGGCAAAAGACCCTGGATCTGGGTGCTCATGGCCTCACGTCCCAGGGACTCCACTCTCCGACCCCCTCCCCCGCACTGGGAGGGAGCATGGGGCCTGCGGGCCTGTGGGGAGACAGGGAAACCTCTAGCTACACTCAGAGGTGTCTGCAGATGGCAGAGTTTAGGAGGGGCAGTCAGCAGAGACCTAGCGGTGTGTGCAGGACACACAGGCAGGAGACCCTCATCCCCTGGGCGCTTTGGCGCTAGTGCCACCAGCCTCCCCTCCTGGCCTGCAGGCAAGGTCTTCCTGAGGCTGAAGCAGCTCTGATGCTCTTGTCTTTGCCTGGAGCGAACGCCTGGCCGGTGGGAGCCAGGGACCAGCCCGCTCCAGGTTCTCCCCTTCATCTCCCAACTCCCAGAAGTAGATTTCTGGACCTTTGGCCCTCAAGGTCAGGGCCATTCCCCCTTCCCCGGGGAGGGCAGAGGAGCTGCCCTGAGGACTCCTGGGAACCAAAGGCCTCAGTGTTTCCTTTTGACCTTTCTAATGAGGCTCTTGTTGCTTATGTTCTCCCAGCTCCCCTGCCTTCCCTTTCGGGAGAGCAGGGACACCCTGCTGCCCGAGGGCCCAGGCCTGACCCGACCGAGATCAGAGGGGTGATGCAGGGCTCGGGTGGGCCAGGGATGGAGCTGCGGGTGTGGCGAAGCCGGCACTGCGGCACCGTCTGCCGCATTCACAGTCGCAGGGGTGAGGCAGACGTAGGGGAGGAGCCTTGCCTCGCTCAGAACTGGCGCTGGTGGGGGATTTGGCCTTGTAAGCTGTTCTCTGCGCTCCCTCCCAAATCAGCTGCCAAGATGAGGCAAACGGAGACCAAGTGTCTCCACAGAAATGCCACCATTAGTCAGAGGGCACCCAGCCTCTGGTGATCGGTTACAGCGCGCCTTTACCTGCGGCCCCTTTTATTTCTAGGGCTGGGAGAAAGCAGCATCCGTAACTACAATCCTCTGTTCTCAGACCTCCCCCAACACCCCCCCCCACACACACACACACCAATTCCTTGGCGGCCTGTTGCCAAGTCAGTGCCTTGTTGCCCACCCTCTCCCCACCAAAGTAAAGAAGGATGAAGGAATTTAGGATTCTGTTTCTTTAGGCTTCTCGTTGTTTAGAGCGGAGGCCTTGGGAAGAGTTCCAGCAGGGTCTGCACCCCCTGAGCAGAGCTGCCTGGATGCCTACTACAAGGCGGGCTTGGGGTGGACCCAGGTCTGCATTGCAGTGGCCTTTAGGGTGAGTCTGACCGCAGCAGCCTGAGTTCTGTGGAGACATAACTACCCCCAGTGGACTCTGCTAATGCCCAGCCTGTCCCTTCTCCTTTTCTTTAGCAGAGTTCAGAGTTGTAGGGAGGAAAACTGAGGCAGAATGCCAGGGAGTGACTTCCAAAGCCCTCCATCCCCTGTGCTGGGGTGGCCCCTGGAGCAGTGAGCATGTGTGAAGCAGGGCAGGGGTCCCTGGGGAGGGGTGGGGGGGTGCACTGAGCAGTGATTTGGGCGCATTTGATGATGGCAGAATGGGTGAGGATTTGGCGGAGGTGCCAGAGGCAGTAAGGCTCCTAGCAACCCTGAGGTCATGGAGAAGCATCGGCCAGGGGGTTTATGGTTTCTGTGCCAGGGGGCTCTGACCCTTGCAGGGTACTTTTCTGGCCATCCTGCCCCCTGGGTTCCAGGCTGGCCTGGAGTAGGCGGGGACAGCTGTTCTGCAGAGCCCGCAGCCCTCCTGCCCTGGGCGCCAGCTCCCTTGAGACCAAACCTCTTTCCTCTCTCCCTTCTTCTCCCTCCTTCCCCAGGGCGCTGGGCACCAGAGGCAGGGGCCACCACAGCGACGGGCATCTCTCTAGGCAGCCACTCTGGCAACCACTGATGCAACTGTTCCTGGCCCCTCCCTTGCCTCCCCGCCTGCTTTCCTCTGCAGTCCCCTCAGCCGGCCAGAGCCATTCCCCTGGCTGGAGATGAGCTGTGCCTCCTTGGCCGTGGGACCTCCCGCCCTGGCCGTAGGCCGGAGGTAGACATGCCCAGCCGGGGCAGTTCACAGTCTGGTCTGTGAGGTGGGGGGTGGGAGTCGGGAACAGCAAGTTTCGTTTGCTCCCTCGGGCTCTGTTTCTGCCCCAGGACTGGCTGGGGGGTGAGGAATAGTGGAGACTAGGCTGCTTGGAGCAATGCTGCTGGTATCTGCCCAGACGCAGAGAGGAGGATCTGGCCAGCTGCTTGCGCTGTGAGCTGGGTTCACTCCCTCTCCCTCCTGAGCCAGGGTGGGCTGGGTGAGGGTGGAGGGACTGTGGGCGGGCCTTCAGGTTGAGATCAGAAACACCTTTTTGGGGGGACATCTCCCCCCTCCAAAGGCAGGAGTTCAGCCCTTCTCCCACTGTCACTGTCTCCTCCAAGGTCATCTTGTTGAGGTGGGGGGGGGGGTGAGGAGGGCTGCAGGGCGGGCGTCTCTCTGCAGGGTCCGCGGCCGGAGAGCGCGACTCCTGTTCTGTGTATGGCACTGGTAGAATTCACTGTGAACAGTCTCGGTCAGTGAATTACCGAAGGGCCATAAACAGAGCAGAGACAGATCCACGAGTTCCCAGGAGCACCTCGCCCCTCTAGCCCTTCAGAGGCCTGGACATCGGAACGGGGCTGCCTCCAGGGGTGCAGGGACGCCAGGAGCCCCTCCAGTGCGTCCCCGAGGGCCGGCACCACTACCATCTGCTTGGCCGATTTTGGCACTAGCACATTTTTGCTTGTGTCTCTCCGCTCCGAGCAATCATGTGCAGTGCCAATATGGGAAAAGCGGGCACGGCGGCCGCATTTACCTCCCCTGCGTCTCGTGTCTGGGCCCCACTGGCTCCTTGCTGACTCCCTGGCCCATCTGGCTCAGCTGCTGCGAGGGCCGCAGCCCCGTGGGCAGCCAGATCGCCTTACAGCGCCCGGGGCCACAGCTGAGCTGGAAGCCCTGCAATCTGAGCTGGGCCAGCAGATGGGGCCGCCTGCGGCTGGGGAAGGGGGGTCGCCATCTGCAGGACCAGCCCGGGTGGTGCCATGGGTCAGAGAGGCCCCGCTCTGCCCTCAACACACCCTGGGCAGCACAGGGCCTGGCCTTCTGTGGGAACTGGGAGGCCGCTCCTGGCTTGGGCAGCAGCCTTAAGGTCAGACTCGATCCTGGGCTGCCGTCCGGGGTGAACATCTGACAGCATTGAGAACAGGGTTCTTGGTGGGCGTGGGGTTGGACTGTACGGTTCTGGCCCTTTCTCTTGAAGGGTCTAGGGCAAGGGCCAGTGGCCCCTCACATACCACACCCTGGACTCGGGTCTCTAGCTCCCTGACCTGGGCTGTGGTTGCTGAACTTGCTGTCCATCAGTGTGTCAGGTGGCATTACATGTCATCTCACTGGCCCCCACCACGGCCTTGTGGGTTGTGGGATTTTTTTATCACTTTATAAATGGGGAAACTGAGGCTCCGAGAGCAGAGGCCTGACCGAACAGGCCGGTCAGTGAGCGGTAGACCTGGACCCATGTGGCTCTTCAGTTGCCAGCCACCGCTGGTGTGGGGTCAGCCTTACTGATGGGTTTTGTGCTATAGAGCCCTGACCCCTTAGGGTTTGGAGGCACCTCAGCCCTGAACCTAAATTAGGGCTTGGGCTCCCATAGTTCCTCAGACAGCAGGGATGGGGGCTCAGAGGCCTGGATCCAGCCAGAGAGAGCCTGGCCAGTGTGAAGGCCTGGTGACCAGTGGTCATCGAGAGGCCAGCTGACCTGGGACACTGACCAGCTGGGAGCTGTCAGGCCTGAAGTCACTGCCCCGTCCCTGTTGGAGCTGCCTCTATGGTGCAAAGCTAGAAGCTAGGCTACCACCCCCTCCGCCCTGGGCCCTAGGGGCTGCCTTGGATGGACCAGGCCATTTCTCCCTGATAGTTCCTCCTGGGTGTGGTGATGGAGTCCCTGTGCAGAAGCTCTTCTGAGCCCTGCAGAAAGGGAACTGCTGGCTGATTTCAGGGTGGGAGAAGGGAACCCCTGTCCTGGTTGTGTCCCTGCCACTGGGTGTGTCCCCTCTGAGGGCCCAGTCCCTCTCCTGCAGGGCCGAAATGGCTGAGCTGCCTGAGGGTCCCCGGGCAGGGAAGAAAGGAGCCCACAGTCTGGATTGGAGAGACCCTGGGGCGCTGTGGCCACAGAGACCAGCAGGGGAGGGGGTTTGGAAGGCCCGTGCGCCTGACCGTTTTTTAGAGCATCCTGGAACCTTCTGAAGCATTTGGCCGCATTTCTGTGCCTTCCTGTCTAGCAGGAAGGGGGTCCTCCCAGCCCGAGGGCAGAGCAGCGGCGCTCAGACCCGGGTGGTCTGCAGCTGGGCTCCACTCCTTCCTGTGGTTTTGCTTCCACTCCTCACACCTGCCCAGGTGGCGGGCGCCTTTGCGGAGCCCTGAGGAACAGGTTCTGGTTGGGGTACAGAGGAGCCTCCAGCCTCCGTGTCCAGCTGCCTCTGGGGGCCCAGCTGCAGACTTGCTCCACCCCGAAGGGCGGGTGGGTACAGCTCCTGGCAAAGACCTCCGGCCTCGGCTCCTGGCCTGGGCAGAGTTCACCCCCAACAGTGACTTCCTCAGGCTGCGACCCCTGAGCTCCTCCCATTTCCCTGCAGCAGGGGGAGGGGGGGCGGCGGCGGTGGCGGGGATGGGGTAGGAGGAGGCCTGCCTTCACCTCCCCACCCACTCCTTCCTTTGTGCCTCAGCACCCTGTCCACCGGGGCCCGGCACCCAGGAGAAATGGACCGAAGGTTGTACGCGCTCCCCAGTCACCTCTCGGGTGTGGAGATGTTTATTCCATACAATGGCCTGTGCCCCACAGGAATTCCTACAGCCTGCCTTCAGTCCCAACCGCTGCGGCTAAAAGCATTTTCTGGTCGGAGTGGGACGGTCTCTGAGAAGCACTTGGCTCTGATTCTCGGTGTTTGTGAAGAGCAGCCACTCCAGGTGCCTGCGCCCCCCGTGCAGGGCCCCTTGCTTGTCTGGGGTGCTTGGAGCTTCCGGAGGGAGATGGCCGCTGCTGGAGGGGCTGTGCGAGGCGGATTTGCCAGGCTCCCGCCCCTCCCCCACCGCCCCATTTGCTTGTTCAATCCGGCCATTATCCTGGTCCGTGCCCTGGCTCTGCGAAATGTGATCTGGCTCCATTGATCGCCGGTGGGGGCTGCGAGTGCTGCCAACGAAGCCAGGCTGGTACCGCCTCAAGGCTCCCTCCCAGTGGCGCCAGCCCTGCCCAGCCCCTCGGGCTTTCCTGGGAGTGGGAGAAGGGTCTGACCCTTCCCACCACCTACACATTCCACTGGGGGTGGGGGGAGCTTCGGGCCAAGTCGCTGCCCCCCTTGCGCGCCCCCACCCCCCATACCCTGGGGCTGGGACCGAGACAGACCTTCCCGCCCATGGGCTCGAGCTCACTCCTGCTTGGTGCTGTAACCTTGACCACGAAGCAGATTTCTCCGAAAAGGAGTCTCCCCACACAGGGCCCAGGCCCCCACCTTGGTGGGAATGGGCCTGGGTGAGCAGCACCCTGAGGGTGACCTGGGTTTGTCTGCATCTCTGCTCTTTCCAGTGCATCTCCCCACAGCCCTGCTCTACCCCAAGGGCAGGAAGGACTGGGGGCCCGCTGGCTCCGCCCTGCTGAGGCCGCAGCCCTGGGCGATGGTCGGCCACAGGCGTCCCCTCCAGCTGGGGCGTGGGGGTAGGAGGGGTGGACTGCCCAGGACCAATAGATCCTCCCAGGGTTTGGAGGGCTGGGCCTGCCTGCCAGTTGAAGCCTTGGGGTGACTTTAGGGGGCTGCAGCCTGCTTAAGCAAACGACCTCATCTGGGGTGTGGACACAGAAGCGCTGTCCTTGGGTAAGTTACCTGGAGGCCTGGGGAGGTGCCCCTGTGGGGAGTCAGATGGCAGCCAACCCTCATAGGGTGAATGGGTGGGTGGGCGGACGGGTGGGCTCTGTGGTCAGGACAAGCTGCATGGACAGGATGCTCCCTCCGCTGGCTGGGCCCATCTGCCGTCAGCGGGCCGAGATGAGTGATGTCAGTGGGCCCAGAGGCTGGCTGTGCTGGTCCTGGGTGCAAGGCCCGAGCCCGGAGTCGCCCACCATTCCCAGGGGAGAGGCAAAGTGGAGTGGTTTGCCTCATTGGGGCTTGATGGGCAAGAGTATTGGGTACAGAAACTCAGCTTCCTCCCCTCCGGTGGGTCAGCTGGTGAGCTGTGGGCCCTCGGATGACATAGGAGGGATCTCCCCAGATCACGCGGGCCCGTGGCATGAGTGCTGGGTAATGAGCAGAGCGCAGCTGCGTTAGCTGTCTCTCCCTGAGGACCCAGGCAGAGAGGACCCCCTGGTGTGGAGGTGCCCTCTAGGGTTCCCCGAGAGCGGGTGGGTGCAGCTCCCCGGGCCGGGGCTGCCCCGGGGTGTCCCGCCCTCCCTGCCCACGGGCTGCACAGGGACTGAGGGGCAGGGGCACCCATACCAGGACCGTGTCCAGGCTGTGGAGAGGACGCCCTGCCTGGACCACCCAGGCCCGTGCTAACTGTCCGTCTCTTTCCCAGCACAGGCCTCCACCTCCAGGTCCACCGCCGCTCGCCTCCCCCCGTGTTTGGCAATGGTAGAACTCACACTGGTGAGGTAATGGGATCCGGTGGTTCTAGACTTGCCAACTACGGTGTGAGGGCCCCGCGGGCCACAGCTGCCAGCCACCGACGGAAGGGCCGCGCCGCGCTGGGCCTGCTGCCCCGGGAAGGAGGGACCAGCTCTTGTCCCCAGGCCGCCGGGCAGTGGCAGAGGGTGGGTGCAGCCGGAAGTGACACTCACTGTTTCCCTGCACCCCCCTGAGGTCACAGGTCTCTGAGTCAGCGGAGACGCCATCCTCCAGCCCTCAGGGGTGCTACCAAGAGGGCTTGGGGTCCAGCCCGTGGGGAGGGGGAGGCGGGGACGGGGAGGCAGGGAGGGTTGCAGGAGGAGGGAACATCTGGGGTGCAGGTGCCCTCACTCAGCTCGTCCCTCGGGTGATGAACCTCCTGACCCACTACCTCAAGGCCCTGCTGGGTGGCTCTGAGGCCTGGAAGGAGGGTCCCTTCCCTCCCACACGTCACGGAGAGCAGGTCTCCGTCTGGGCTCCTGGAAGGAGGGGATGGATAGGAGGCCTGACCAGGCCTCCACCTAGTGATCTTGCTGAGACAGTGGGGCAATGGAGCCACAGAGGCCCCAGAGGTGTGAGGAGGGGCATGTGTAAGTGCAGGACTGCCCCCTGGGGAGTTGGTGGCCTGTGGTGGGGCCTCTGCCTCAAGCTGCAGCTCTGCCGTGCGGATGGGTCCTGAGGCTCCAGAGCCAGGTGACAGAGCCTGCTCCCACCTCCCAGAGCCCGGGGTGACAGGGGGCACTGCTGGAGATGGGTCACAGGGCCAGGGACCTGGCTCGGCTCAGGCTCCGGTCATGGGGGGGGGGAGCATGGTGGGCAGACCTGTTTGGGAATTTCTGTGCCAACGGAAGGCTTGAGGCAGCTAGACTATAGAGTGGCAAGTGTGAGTGAGTGAGTGTGAGCGAGTGAGTGTGTGTGTGTGAGTGTGCGTGTGAGTATGTGCATGTGTGTGTGTGAGTTTGTGTCCGTGGGTATGTACACGGTATAAATACAGGGCCAAGGCCTTTCCCTTGCTCCCCAGCCCTAGGCCTGGCCAGACCCCATCCCATGCAGTTCCAGCTCTGCCCCCACCAACCTCTTCTTCCCTCTCATCTGCCTCAGAGGATCATTAGTGGTTCCAGCCACTGGGGCTGATGGGGAAGGGTACTACCCGCAGACCTCCCTGCGCCCACCCCAGGCCACCCAGCTCCGTGCTGCTGCCTCAGGGAGAGTGGGCCTGAGTGAGGAAGGCTGGCGGTGTGGCCGGCGAGAGGACGTCTCTAGAAGAGGGCATCTGACCGAGCTCATAGCGCTGGAGAGGGAAGGAGCTATCTTTCCTCGACTGCGGTTATTCTTAAAAACCTGGTAAGTTATGTGCCAGCCATGAGGAGGACATGGGTTTGCTTCTCGTTGCCAAACATTTATTAAAGCGCTACCCACATGCGGGGCACTGTGTCCGCACGGCCATAGCTAGGAACAGGCAGTGCGGGGAGGGTGAGAAGGCACCTGCTGGGACATGGGAGAGGGGGTGTCCTTGGGGGTGGGTGAGGGTGAGAAAGAGGAGGAAAGAAGCCTGAGGAGAAAGCTGGGGTTTCCCTGGGGACCCTGCCAGGCGGGGAGGCAGGCCACTGTTGAGGGTCTTGCAGGCCATTTTGTTCTTGAACCTGAGGGCAGTGGGAGCCATAAAAGGTAGAGGGGATAAGGTTGGGTAAACATGGAGAATGAATGGAGGGGTGAGGCAGGGGCATGGGTCTCTTGTGGGGGTGCAAGTGCTGATCCAGGGGAAGAGGATGGCCTGGACAGACGGAGGCTATGGGGCTGGATTAGCCAGAAATTACCCAGAAACAGACTCCCAGGCAGGTGGGTGGGGATCCATCTCGCCTTAAAGGACTCTGCTCCCCAGCTTCTGAGCAACTGAGATGCACATAGTCACGCGCACCAGCAGGCGTGATCCAGGGCCGTGGACGGTCTGCGCGAACGTGCCCCGTGGGCCTGCTCACTGGTACATATTCCGGTAAATGTCATTGAAATGAATGTATAGTCAAAGCTGGTGCAGGTGAGCAGAGCAGGAAGCCAGAGTGGTGCCCGGGCCCCGTGCTTGCCTGTCCCTCTTCCAGGCTGGCCGGTCTGAGGCTGAGAGGAGCCAACGGGAATGAGATTATTCTGGGCCTCGGCAGGGAGTTAACAAAGAGGTCGAGGGGCTTTGGACAGACTGTCCTGGTAAAAGCTACCCATCTTCTTAGCACTTGCCATGTGCTGCATTTTTATGATTTCAGTTCATCCTCACACCACGGGCCAGCCAAGGTCGGGACATGGGGCGGCGGGGAGCCGGGGAGCAGAGCCCTGGTGTGGCCTCGGGGAGCTCCCCCCGCGGGGCTGTGGCCAGCAGACACCGGCCTTCTGCCCGTGGCCCTTTCAACCACTGCAGGGGCTCGTGCCCTTCCCGGGAGCCATGGTTGCTGGGGGTGGTGGCCTGGGCACCATCACCACTGTGGAGTCTCATCCCAGCTCCTTGTCCCTGCTGCACTGGCCGCCTGCACTAATCTGACTGTGGCACCCCCCCGCCCCCCCCAGGATAAACCCAAGTGCTTTT
>NW_006296405.1:656409-662472 GCF_000327345.1 Myotis davidii
GCCCGAAACCCAGGCATGGGCTCTTGACCAGAATCAAACGCGGGATCCTTCAGTCCGCAGGCCAATGCTCTATCCACTGAGCCAAACCAGCTAAGGCTGGTCCACCCCCTTCTGCTCCTGGCTTCCCATCACGCTTTGCTAGGAGATTTCATGAGGGTGTCTTGGCCCCTCACCTTTGAGTCTGCAGTCGGGCGGCTGGAAGCTGTCTGGGGGCCAGGCTGTGTCTCACTCGCATGCCCAGTATCTGGCATGTGACGGGGAGACCCTGGAATTTTATTTTTATTTTTTTCTTTATTTTTTTAAATATATTTTTTATATATTTGGGAGAGGGAGAGGGAGATAGAAACACCAATGATGAGAATCATTGATTGGCTGCCTCCTACACGCCCCACACAGGATGGAGCCCACAACCTGGGCATGTGCCCTGACTGGGAATGGAACCATAGGTGGACGCTCAGCCACTGAGCCACACCAGCCAGGCCCAACAGTGTTTTGACTTCCAGCTTCCTATACTCTGCATGACCTTGGGCACCTCCAGAGCCCCAGTTCTTCCTGAAGGGAAGGGACCCTCATGGTACAGACAGCCCATGGGCCTCCCCTGAGGTCGGAGGGAGGCCTTCCCAGGTGCTCGGGGCCCTCACAGCTCTACTCTGAGGACTGAGTTGGCAGGGGTCCCACGTCTTCCAAGAGTCCTCAGGCAAAGGGCCATCAAAGCTCTGACCAGCTCCTGGTGAAGACCAACCTGTAACACAGAAGGAAGTCGCTGCAGGGAGTTGACTGGTGTCCTTTTGGATGTGAAGGGCTTGCTGCTGGAGCCCGTCAGCCAGTGTAGACAGGGCCAGCCTGGCGCACAGAGCTAACTGGGGAGGCGGGATAGGCATAGTAGCAACCCTGCGAGGCAGAGTTGACAGAAGAGCTTCCAGCTGCAGACGGTAGGAGGTCCTGAGCCCAGAAGGAATGGCCCCCGGGACAGGGCTGGTCCCGGGGCTTGGAGTGAAGGTGGTGCCTACACTGAGCCTTGGGGAGTGGACCACAGGAGCGGGAAGTGGGAAGCGGCTGGCTCCAGGAGGAGGACCAGCGTGGCCTAGTGGAGCCCAGTGATGGCTGGAGGGCCAGGAAGGGGGAGGGAGATGAGGTGGAGAAGCCCGGACACGCCTCAGTCTGGAGGGGACATTGCCGCGGTGTGGCCCCTTTCCCTCCAAGGTCATTTGCCACCAGGATACAGGCAAGGCCTGCGGTTGACACAGCCAGGACTACACAGACCAGGGGTCTCATTGGGGGTGAGTTTGCTCTGCCGAAGGATATTTGGAAAGATCTGGAGACACCTGACTGACAGCTGGAGGTGGGTTTGCTCCTGGCATCTAATGGGTGGAGACCAGGAATGCTGCTCATCGCCCTGCAGTGCACAGGGCAGCCTCCACAGCAAAGGACTGGCCCAGACGTCAGTAGAGCCGAGGCTGAGAAACTGCAGAATCGAATTAGAAGCAGCAGGTTGACATCTGAGAAGAAAAAGTGTAAAACCCTATGTTTAGGTGAGAAAAAAAATCAATTGTACAAGGGCAAGAATCGGGGAGAGCGGACTGGACTGAAGGTGGAAGGGCTGGGGACTTGGGCTGACTGAGTATTCGCCTGGCTTGGAATGGAATTGAGGGAGGGACAGCAGCAGGCGAGTGAGCCTTGGTCAGAGAGCTGGACAGTTCGGACCCCCGCCTGCCCTTCCACAGATCACTATAGTGCAGTGACGGCGGACCTATGACACGCGTGTCAGAGGTGATACGCGAACTCATTTTTTTGGTTGATTCTTCTTTGTTAAATGGCATTTAAATATATAAAATAAATATAAAAAAATATAAATCTTTGTTTTACTATGGTTGCAAATATTAAAAAAATTCTATATGTGACACGGCACCAGAGTTAAGTTAGGGTTTTTCAAAATGCTGACTCGCCAAGCTCAAAAGGTTCGCCATCACTGCTATATTGCTAGCTTGGTGACATTTAAAAAAATATTTCAAAGCCCAGCCGGTGTGGCTCAGAGGTTGAGTGTCACCTATAAACCAGGAGGTCACAGTTCAATTCCCTTTCAGGACTCATGCCCGGCTTGCGGGCTCAATCCCCAGTAGGGGAGTACAGGAGGCAGCCGATCAATGATTCTCTCTCATTGATGTTTCTATCCCTTCCACTCTGAAATCAATAAAAATATTTAAAAAAAAATTTTTTTTTAATCCAGCCTTTTTCATTTTCACTGGGAGAGTCATTCAGGAGAGCTAGCCCACCTGATTATTTTTTTTAAATTAATTAATTTTCCTAGTCTACTTTAGAACTAGAAACAGCTCACGGATCCCCAGGAGAAGTTGGATTTGGAGACTAGTGATGAAAAGGTTTGGGTGGGAATGTGAAAGCTATTTGCAAGTGTTCGGAGGCTGGAGACCTTTACAGTCTCTCACTCCGAAGGCAGTGGGCAGACGTGATAAGCAGGTTCTCAGAGAACTCCGAGCTGGTAGATGGGGCCGTGACTGGCCGCTGAGGTCTCCATCTCTGGGTGCTGTGGTGAGTGGCAGCGGGGTGGGGGTGGGGGCGGGGGAAAGGGGGGAGGAGGCTGGACCAGAGGCCCTGTCACTGTCAAATGCCAGCTGATGATTTGGCTGGTTCCTCACCCATGTGGGGTCACTTGCATCTCCCTAAGCCCCCGGCTGTCATCTGGGCCGCGTGCAGCCACACTGACACAGGCGTTAAATGTAAGTGCTGTTGTGATGCACACGCTACCAGCTAATGGAAGGGTTTTTGCATTCAGAGTGGATGCACCTTCTCAAACAGCAGACACTGGGAAGCCAGTCGCCGTCGTGGTAGGGATGGGCTCCGGGGTGTTGGTAATCAGTCCCATACACGGGTTCTTAAATATATTTTACTGATTTTTTTACAGAGAGGAAGGGAGAGGGACAGAGAGTTAGAAACATCGATGAGAGAGAAACATCGATCAGCTGCCTCCTGCACACCCCCTACTGGGGATGTGCCCGCAACCCAGGTACATGCCCTTGACCGGAATCGGACCTGGGACCTTTCAGTCCGCAGGCCGACTCTCTATCCACTGAGCCAAACCAGGTTCTTGCTTGAAGCTCAGCCACAAGTGTGGCAAAAGCCTGACCCTGACCTTCCAGGAATGGAGGCCTCGCCCTGCACGGGCTCCATTAGGGTTTCTCAGGGTGAGAGGTCAGCCAGAAAAGGAGGCAGCAGGCCTTGGGGATGGGGATGGAGGCAGCAATGAAGGCCCCCTCTTCCCCGACAGGACCCTCTGCCCAACTCCGTCAACAGACACTTCCGGAGAATCTTCCCCTGCTTCCCACTGGCACCTTCCCTGCCCCATCCCGGAGGTCCTTGGCTTCTGGGCACCCGTCTCCTGCTGTCGCAGCGCTCCTGGCACGGCCTTGTGGGGGCAGGGTGGGCTGGAAGCCTTCGGGATGAGAACAGCAAGGACAGCTTCCTGTGACCGGTATAGGGGAGCTAAGATGCAGACTAGCACAGCCCCTCCTGGGCAAATGGAAGCCTTTGTTGCCACCGAGGAACCTATGTCTTAAGTGTCTTCCCTTTATGGAACCAAAGGCATTTTGGTGAGTGTGAACATAGTGCTGTTTTTTTGTTCATTCTCATCACAGGATATTTTTCCCTTTGGTTTTCAGAGAGAGTGGGAAGGAGGGAGGGAGAGAGAAACATGGATGTGAGAGAGACACATAAATTGGTTGCCTCCTGCACCCACAACTGAGGTACGTGCCCTTGACCTGAGAATTGAACCTGAGACCCTTTGGTGTGCAGCCCAATGCTCTGACCACTTAGCAACACTGGCCATGGCGAACAGCGGTGCTTTTGTGTCTGCAGTTACTGCCTTGACCATGTCTTGTTGACTCTCTTGTTTCTTAATGACATTTTGAGTGAATTCCATAACTTTGTAAACATGGTCTATCAACTCCAGACTAATTTGTAGCTTCAATCTCAAACTTGAGTTCAACTCCGCCCTCTTCCTCGCCCCCAGCAAAGACAGGACCCACCGTGTTTGGGTGCAGTGTGGTCTGCCTTGTAGACAGCACCTCCGCTCTCTCCACGTGGTCCAGGTCCTCCAGGATTGGGGGGTGGAGGTAGATGGGCAGGGAGGATGGGAAGAAAAAAGCAGCAATCATAATAGCTAAGTACTTTCCTCAAGATCAGTGACAACAGCTTCTCTGTCAATTCCCTGAAGATCTTATATGGACTGAGAAGGGACCAGTTAGGGTGGTGGCTGGGACAGGTGGCAGGGCTGGTGTTGCCTCTTAGTAAGCCCTGGCGGGGGAGGGAGGCTCCTGCCGTTGGCCATTCCATTCTCTAGAGAATGGGGTGGGGGTGGGAGGGCTTTGTCCTCAGTTGTATTTCCTGCTGGGCAATTCCAGGGAATGGGAAAAGCCCCACAGGACCTCTGCTACAGCCATCTCAGGTGGCTTACCATACTTGTCTCAGGCTCACCCTTTCCTGAGACGGGCAATGGTCTGTGAATAAGCACTTATATGCTACAGTCCTTTGGTCCCTTCCAGAAAACCGTCACAATTGCAGTGCTTTCAAGTAATGCTCAAGGCGTTAAAAGCCTGAAGGAGTCATCAGCTAGTGCTCCCCTAAACATGCAGTGGAAGATGCTGAATGTAAAATAAGTTGGAGTTCCTTTAAATTAAAAAACAAACAAGTATTTTGTGCTCTGTTTCTTTTGGGTAATTGATGGCTTGTTCTTTTCTTCTCCTAACAGGACCCTCGTTACCAAGAGCAGAGCTAACTGGGAACCTTCATCCTATCAACAGTGCCTGACCCCATCATTGGCAAATGTGTGGCCTCCTTTTATTTGGTGTTGATTTCTCATTCCTATTCTCTTACTTCATTGTATACATCTCCTATGCTTCAAATTATTTTGGGGGGAACATTTTTTTAAAAAATTCTCACCTGAGGATATTTTTCCATTGGTTTTTAAAGAGAGTGGAAGGGAGAGAGAGACACACAGAGAGAAAAACATTGATGTGACACATGGATTGGTTGCCTTTGCATACGCCCCAGCCAGGGCTGGGGGTCAAGCCTGCAACCTACGTACGTGCCCTTGACCGCAATCGAACCCGAGACCCTTCAGTCGCCAGGCCAACACTCGTTCCTTCTTTCCACTGAGCTGAACTGGCTAGGGTGGGGAAAAGTTTTAAAAATAACACCTTTCCTTTTGGCTGGTTGGTGGGGGGGAGGGGGTGGTTAGGAAAATGTTCTAAAATTAAGATTATGGTGATGGCTGCACAACTTTGTAAACACTGAAGACCATTGATGGGCTTAATAGTAAGTAAATTATCTCAATGAAAGCTGTTTCTAAAAGCCTTGAGGCTAATGGGGATGGTGGGAAGGGGCAGATGGGCTGCCAAACTATGCCTTTATGGCTCTTTTCTGCCAAAAAATTGGTAAATTCCAGAATTACAGGGGAATTTCTACATAAGGTAGAGATGAAAACTTTTAGGTTTTGAGAATCTGGATGGTAAAGCCAGGGCAGGAGGAGCTCAGAGAGCAGAATGCAGTGTGTGTGTGTGTGTGTGTATGGGGGGCTGAGGGGAAGAGATGAGCCCCACCAAGAGTCAGCAGTCTGGGTGCAATGACACCAGCGGGTGGCACTGGGCTTCTCCAGGCCTCTAGGCTCTAACCTTTCATGGCCTAAACCAGGTGTGGGGCTACCGTCCCTCCCTCGCAGCTTTCAAGTTCTCTTCTGCACAAACGCACCAGGGAGCACAGACTGGGGCATAGAACCAACTAAGAGTCTTAGCCAAGGTTTGGCTTGGCCTCCTCTCAGGGAGCTTCTTGGGCTTTTACATTAACTGGTCTCTCTCTCTCTCTCTCTCTTTCTCTCTCTCTTGTGTTTGGGCTTTTTTTTTTTTTTTAAGTATACCTACTCATTAAAAAAAATTTTTTTTATTAAGATTTCAGAGAGGAAGGGAGAGATAGGAACATCAATGATGAGCCCTAACTGGTTTGGCTCAGTGGGTAGAGCGTCGGCCTGTGGACTGAAGGGTCCCGGGTTTGATT
>NW_006296405.1:662565-718379 GCF_000327345.1 Myotis davidii
CTTGGAACTTTTAAAGGAAAAAACATAACGTAGCTGCTCATGCCCAAGAATGTGTTCAGGCACCAGCATCTTCACTAGCCTTCACCCTTGGTAGGATCTCACAGATTTTTCTTGGGAATAAAATTAACATTTTCACATCTAATTATTTAACAATATTAACATTGAACTTTTGCAGGAATTTTTTAGTATTAAGAAAGTGTGGAGTGGATGTTTTGCGTTCTCCAAATTTTCTGGGAAACTAGGGTCACTCATCTGATGAGATGTATTGAGAGCCTGCTGTATGCAAGTTCCTGTGTGTGTTTGTGTGCATGCATATGACAAAAAGGCCCAGCCACTGGGAAGCTGCTCTGGGTATGGCAAGTCCCTCGCAAGGACCATGGATGGCACAACACTTACCACTGGGAGAGGCTGCATATGCTGCTCAGCACTCACCTGGAGGTCATCCTATGTAATAAAAGCCTAGGTGGTGGCATGTGCGACGTCATCACAAGATGGCCACCATCACATCATCACAAGATGGCCGCCACAAGATGGTTGGCAGGGGAGGGCAGTCGGGGTGACCAGGCCTGCAGGGGAGGGCATTTGGGGGTGATCAGGCCAGCAGGGGAGGGCAGTTGGGGGCGATCAGGCTGGCAGGGGAGCGGTTAGGGGGTGATCAGGCTGGCAGGCAGGTGAGCGGGTAGAAGTCAGTAGTCCCATAGGGATCGGGCCTCCACTGGCAGTCGGACATCCCCCAAGGGGTCCCAGATTAGAGTGCAGGCTGGGCTGAGGGACACTCCCCATGCACGAATTTCATGCACTGGGCCTCTAGTTTTAAAACTGAGACTCTAGACCAGGGGTGGGCAAACTTTTTGACTTGAGGGCCACAATGGGTTCTTAAACTGGACCGGAGGGCCGGAACAAAAGCATGGATGGAGTGTTTGTGTGAACTAATACATGTTAACACTGCTGCTGGTGAAGGAGCGGAGGGGAGAGCAAGAGAACCCTCCGCTCTTTCGGCTCCGCGGCCCGGATGGAACAGCTGAACGGGCCGGATCCGGCCCGTGGGCTGTAGTTTGCCCATAGCTGCTCTAGACGCACAGCTTGTTTTCTGTTGCCTGCCCCTTGTGTGGTTGGCACGGAGAGCAGAGCTTCTAGAGACAGACGTAGCAGAGTTCGACCCCAGCCCTCCTTTCACGAGTTCCATATTCACCTGGGGAGACTGCCCGTTCCCCCACCAATAAAATGGAATCTAACAGGGCTGTGGAGAAGATTAGAAATAAAGGTGTAAAGTATTTTGCAGAGCAGCCATTTAGTAATTGGTAATTATTCATAACTATTCATTTCCTAAAGGGTAGGTAAATTCAAAACAAATTTGAGTTGACACCCAGGTGGGTTAATTTGCACCAACAATTTTATTCACACGTGCATTACATTTGGGGGGAGGGCAGATTCTAGCCTTTTCCACTAAGTAGTAAATAAGGCAGTGAAGCCTCTGCACAGGGCTGGGGCTGCAGGCCTGTGCCTGCCAGGCTGCTCTGGGCAAGCCCCAGGCTCAGGGGATGCAGGTTTGCCCTCTGCTGATACTACCCCTGCCCCTTCCCCTACCCTCTACCCACTCAACTCAGCAGAAACACACTCCAAGGCAGTTTTGACAAATGTTTGCTAATGGCCCAGCAGTTTTCAAGAGAAACTCAAGTTCAAAGTGGGTTGAGGATGCACTCAGGGCCCAGCAGCCAGGAGTGGAATGGCGGTGGAAAGGCCTTTCTCCAGCTATTTCAGAGTCAAGTCCTTCAGTCACATCTCCCCCGGGACTGCCTCCACCACCAGAGCAGATCTTCCCCGGGAGCTGCCAACCTGGAGCAGTGGCAGGGGCCAGCGGGAAAGCACGGTGGGGCCCCTGACTGGCATCTGAGCATCAGCTGTGCTGAGGCCACAGCCTGGCTAGAGCTCATGACCTGGGCGGCCCACAGCCCTTTGAGATTGAGGGGAGAGGAGAAATGTGAGCCCTTCTTCCTCACCGCGCGTAGCCTCTGCTCCAAATCATTGTCAGTGTCTTCCCTGTTGAATGTTGGTGCCGACACCAAAGGGACCCACCACGGTCTTGGTACAAATCCGCCACACCCTCAGCTGAGGCTTCAGGGGCGTGGGTGAGGAGGGGAGAGGAATGGCCGCGGACAGGGAGGAAGGTGAAGCCGAGGTGCAGGCCCCCTTCCACATTAGAAACGCTGGACACGAGCCTCCCTGGGGTCTGAGTGAGAGGTGGGCACCCCGGCAGCCTGAGCTACAGGCTAGCTCCCCTCTTCCATGGCTTTCCGGCTGTCCTCGGCTCGCCCACTGAATTCGGGTCACTCTAGCAGCCACCAGCATCGCCAATGGGTTTCTCAGATGTGGGACTTAGAGCTGAAAGTCCGTAGCCCAGTGCCTTGGTTTCTATGAAAACCAGATCCTTGTCCTTGGCCCAGATGCTACACTTAACGAAGACCCCCTAATATAACAACTTGACCTCTACAGCACTTGGTTCGGATGGGATCTCACCACACGGGGCTGCAGGGATCTGTTCACAGCAACGTCTCCCCTTCTCATCTTGTTTCTCAAGGGCAATGGCCATGCTTTATCCACTTGGCACATGGCAGCATTCGGGATAAACCAAACTGACCCACGGGCTAGACCCGGTCTACACCTGGGCTTTATTTTGCTGGCAGAATAGCTAAAGGATTTTTTATTGTTGCAATTAGGAGATTCATTCCTAAGTCTGGACTCGGCTACTCTGGAAAATTTTGAAGATGGGGCTCCTGGGTCCACATTCCTCCCGCACTCAGGAGGCTGTCCTCTTTGAACACATGCTCCCCACCTGCCTGTCTCCATCATGCCCTTTCCTCTCACACCCGAACCACTTCCACTTCATGCACTGATTTCACCTACCTGATCCCCGTGGGCAGCAGAGTTAGCAGCTCCTTTGGTAACGGGCAGTAATGGAAGCCAAGGTCTCCACCAGGCTCACCAGGCTCCACACATGCTTGCTGAAAAGGCGTCTGGGTCTTGCCAGGCCAACAGGATGTATGGTGTATCATAAGGCCCCTCTGAGAAGGCGTTCCCATAAGGAGGTACTTCAGGCAACCCAGCTGTTCATGGGTGGCCAATGGCAGTGATGTTTGGTTGGTTTGGCTACAATCAATCCTCGTTCTCTGGTCCGTCCTCCTGGTTGTAAATAGGTGACGATGTGCCACTTGTGCAAGGGGAAGAGGTGGCACTGGCTTTATCAAGCCACTGTCATCCAGGAAAACACCCGGTGACTTCCCCATTCTAATATTCCAATAATCATGACCTGGACACTGACCCAAATATCCAACACCAAAAAGAAAGGGGTGGTGGAGGCGGCCAGGAGGCATCATTCCAGGCTGAGGCATAGAGTGGCACAAGCTTGGAAGTGCAAAACCATCCTGGGGGGAAGGGAGGTAGGAAGGGCCTGAAGCTGGGGATGAGGCAGGAGGAATGTTAAAGCAGTGACTGTGAGAGAACCCAGGATACCCACTGCAACACTGACCACTCCCGTGGGGAGAGCCCACGTGCACAGGCACCGTCACCCATCCTGACTTAAAAAATGTTTTATTGCCCTCGGTTTGGCTCAGCGGATAGAGCGTCGGCCTGCGGACTCAGGGTCCCAGGTTCGATTCCGGTCAAGGGCATGTACCTTGGCTGCGGGCACATACCCAGTAGGGGGTGTACAGGAGGCAGCTGATCGATGTTTCTCTCTCATTGATGTTCCTAACTCTCTATCCCTCTCCCTTCCTCTCTGTAAAAAAACCCAATAAAATATATTTTAAAAAATGTTTTATTAATTTTTGAAAGAGAGATTTGCTCCACTTATTTATGCATTCATTAGTTGATTCTTGTGCCCTGACCGGGCATCGAACCTGCAACCTTGGTGTATGGGGATGATGCTCTAACCCACTGAACTACCCAGCCAGGCTGCACCCATCCTGACGTTTAACGTGGAATGCAATAAACCCCTAGAAAAAGGACTCCAGCATAGAGCTTTTCAAACCGCCTTTAGGGTTCTTCAAACTGGATGCTCCGGCCCAGGCCAGCATGTCATAGAACTGAGTTAATGGAGCTGCTCTGTGACGTAAACGGCAGGAGATCCTGGCACGCTCCTCACAGAGCTCCACACGCACCTTTTACAAAGCTCCTAGAGACCCTAGTGCTCCTATAGAGATGAACAGTCCCACTTCCTGTTGCCAATTTTTGACTATTTATTGAATGAGGCAGTAATAGACAGAATGGAAAACAACACAGAATCCATGCTCTGCTACTTGGGTTTTGCTTTTCTTCTTCTTCTTGGCAATTTCTCAAACTAGTAGGAGGTTATTTCACCACAAAGGATCATGGACTTTAAAGTCCCTGGACAGCTTCACAATGGCGGTAAAAAATAATAATTATAAAAATAACAAATTATAGAACTAGACTGTTTATATGTAAATTTCCCTTCCCTCCCCCCCATTACGTACAGAAAAAAACATACAAAGAACATTGGATAATTTTATATAAAACAAGCAAATACAAGAATCTGAAACTTTTCTCAAAGGCTGAGCAAGACAGGAATAATTTTTTAATGTTCCGTTAAAAAAACACATTAAATACACTATCACACGTGGGGGGCCCGGGAGGAGGGGGAAGAGTTGTCCCTGTACTTGAGGAGTAGAGATTTGGCCTGTCGAAAAGTCAGGTGAATGTAGCCCCTGGCGACGCAGGGCCTGCAGCTGAGAAACCCGACTTGAAGAGTTAGAGAAGCCCCGACCCAGGGGCACCGTGAGGAGACAGCTGTGCGGGGCCTGGGCCCACCAGGACGCGAGGTCCCTTCTGAGGGTCTGGTCCCGGGGCTCAGGAAACACCCGTCCTTTCTTTTCCCTTCTTATGCCCCCGCCCGGCGTGATGGCCGGCCTTCCTGGCAGGTCCCGTCAGCTCCCACCTCCTCTCTGCAGAGCTACCAAGTGAGAGGAAGTAGAAAACTGCTTCCACTGGTGAACCCTGTGTTTTCCTCTCCCTCCTTCCTTTCCCTTCCAACCCTCCCACTCGCCCTCCCGTTCTCCCCCTCCACACACCCACACACACAACGCGCACACACTCCTCAAACCCTTAATACTTCTGTTACCTTCAGTTCATATACATGACCACTTCAGGACTGACCTTAAACCTAGAGCAGTATTTTAACAGTCATGAGATCAAGAGGTTTCCTGCAAAGAGGTGATGGGAGGTGGAGGAAACCTTGTCCCTGCCTGGGAGCTGAAGGACATTCACCTGCCTGTGGCAAGGTCAGCACCTGGGCCAGCCCAAGGAGCGTCTCAGCTGCCTGGCCATGGGGCCCCTGGACCTTGCAAGCACAATTTCTGGAACCCCCCAGTTCTGGAACTTCCTTCCTCAGGTGAGTCCAGCAGGGAGAGTTCTGGGTGGCCACTGGGAGGCAGCTGTGGTGAAGGCCATGGTCACCTCCACCTGAGTTTGTCAGTAGCTCAACGCATGACCCTGGTATGAACAAAATTCAGTGACTGTGTCCGGCCACGTACCCTACACCCACTAAACTGGGTGAATTATTTTCTTCCACAGCGCACCTTAATTTCATACAGATAATTCCATGCGGGTTTCATATATATATATATATATATATGTATATATATATGTACACATATATACTTTATATATATGTAAATGTGTATATCCATATGTACACATATACATATATTCACATTCGCACATACACACACATAAGTATACACACATGTTTCTGCAGAAAGAAGTCCTGCCACAATTTGGCTTTTTAGGGACAGTGAAACTGACAGCGCAGTGTCTTCCTCCACCAATCCCAGAAAATCGAGTGGTGCTTTAAAAAATGCAATTCCAAAATCCGCTGCCTTTCTTCCTTTTTTAAAAAAGGGTTAACAATACTTTTCTTCCGAAGTCGAGAGACTTAATTCCATTTGATTGCACCTCTGCAATGTGTAAAAATTCTGAAGTAGACTAGAAAACGATGCCATGATCTGGCCGCATGTCACTGTTCCAACGTCACCACTTCCACAGCCTGGCCGTCCATGGTGACTGTGCTGTCTGCTATCCTGGTGGTCACAGGGGCCATGGCCACCTGCACCGGCCCGTTGCCTTGGGCGAGGCTGGTTACCACAGTCTGGTACATGCTCACCGGGATCTGGACCAGTCCTGGGGAGAGAAGGGGAGACTGTTGGTGATCGGGCTCAGCTTCAGATGCTGGCTGGACGGGGCAACCAGCTCCATTCCTCAGGGAATCGCATACCCACTTCCACACACAATTACACCCCCTCTTTACCCCATTTTAATTCTTTAAAACAGATAATCAGGAAAGAAAAGTTAGGAGAAATGGTGGAAACATGTCTCAGAGTATAGCCTCCCCAACTAGCCAAGAGATGACGCCCCTGCCTCCAACTTTAGGAAGCGTAGCCCATCCCTGTCCCTGTCCAGGAGCTTTAAGGACAGTCACCTGCCTGAGCAAGTGACTAAACCCCTTCCCACAAGCCCATCCCTCTGCTGCCTTAGTCGTCCTCTAGGAAAGGCCTCTATTCGTTGTCTGATATTCTGCTACACTAACTCCGTCAGTCCTCTTTCTGCCTATGTTCAAATTTCTCTCAGCTTGACAAAACATTTCCCTCAATCCTATCCTGGCTCTGGCCACTGTCACTCCACTTAGAGTCAGCTTATTTAAAAAAAAGCAGAGAAAAAAAAAGCCTAGGTCATAAGTTTTCTGATTTTAGATTTCACAGACCAGTAAAATTTTAAAATACATTTTGGAGTCAACTTAAAAAAAAGAAAGACCCCTAACTACCTCCTCATATTCCATTACTTCATAGCAGAAAGGAAGGAGCATGTGATCTCAGAAGAGGGCAGTCCTTCCTAAGAAGGGAAAGCTGGTCATTTTATATGACATTAAAAAAAGGATTTCCCTTAAACAAAGCAGAATAAATGCATGCATCAAACTCCTCTTCCTCCTAAAACTAAAATTATAGTGAAGGGGGGCAAAGGATAGAAATGAGGGAGGTCAACATATGGTTGGAAGACTCAAAGCAAATATCAAGTGATTCTGCCTCATCAGAGAAGTGAAAACTGCAACTCCAGTGTCCATGGAGGGCTCAGGACAGGGACCCAGCTCCTGCAGAAATAGGGGAAGAGGCAAAAACAGGGAATAGCGGAAAGTTTGCATTCAACCAACTGGACCAGTAGGCCATACCACAACAGCCCTGCTGTTGACAGGACATCGGAGTTCACCTGCATTGAGGGAATGACCTGGAGAGGCCCAAGAAAAGACTTGTTGTGATGTTTGGCAGGTGGACGGTAGGTAGGTGGAAGGAGGAGGAGAGGAGACAATGACAAACCTGACTGCCGCTGTAATACTTACCCCAAGGACTCCTGGCCCCTAGCTCTGCCCTGCACACCCTGACAATCAGCCTCTCAGCGTCTCGCTCTTAAGGAACACAGAGAGAGCAGGGACAATGTGGGGAGCAGCAGAAAATAATGCCCCCAAATCTAGTATCTTCAAAGAGAGAAGCTGTTTGTATCATAAAAATGAGATGCTTTTATTAAAAAGGAACATGGGGAAATTTTTAAGTAAAAACATCAAATAGATGATATACATTCCAAAAAATTATATGAAGATAAAGTCAAGGAAATCTTCCAGAGAGTAGAAAAGATTAAAAGATGGAAAGTAGGAGAGAAAATATGAGACTTAAGAGGGTCAATCTCTGATAACAGAGTTCCAGAGAGACTAGAAAAAAACAGAAGGTAAGAAATTATCAGAGAGTATGCAAGTAAATACCTGTAACTGAAACACGAGTTCCAGCCTGACCATGCCCACTAGATGCTCAGCACAACAGATGCAAAGATTCCCAAAGATGGCAGAAAGAAAAAGGAGTCATCTACAAAGATCTGGGGACATGATATTGTGGGACTTCTCAGAAGCAGGCCAAGAATGCCTTCGGATGTCGGAGAGAAAAAGGTTCTTAGTCCAGAATTCTATAGCCAGTTCATGAAAAATGGTAACTATGTTAATGAAGGATGGGCAGAATAAAGACATCCTCAGACGTGTAAGGGCTCTAAAAATTGTCCACCTGCACACCTTCTTGGGATGCTCTCAAGGATGCAGAGAAAAGAAAGGAGTGGCCATGGGATCTAGGACACAGAGAACCCACAAATTGTAACGAGCTCTGGGGCAGGATGAGGGACCCAGGGCGAGGGCTATGCAGCAAACTTGAGAAAACAGAGGAGGAAATGGCACGACCACACATCCACCCCAGTGTATCACGACCATTGCTTTCATCTTCTGGTCAAAACAGGCAAAGTTAATGAAATAACCCAAAACATGCAGTAGTGAGGCCAGTGTGCAATCCTCTGAAGAACCCACACTGGCAAATAGCAACCACACCAGAAGGAAAGATCACTTTCATTTCATTGCTCTTGCTGCCAGGCTCGATTCAATTAAAAAAGCTTCAGACTTGGGGACTAAGTCACACACTTTATAAACACAGTGACTAATGTGAGCTGGGGGTTCCTCCTAACCGTGAGCAACCAGGGTCTAGGCTGGGGTGGAGAGAACGTACAGAACTGTCAGTTAAATCTCTTTCACCCTGCCTTTTTTCCTCCCTTTCCCCCTGGTTTATGACATATTTGGGTTTCCTCTGATGTGGGTCCATGTCCAACATGTTAACACAGGTTGAGTATCATGGAAGATTTGCCCTAGAATAAAACGGAGAAAGGTTCAAACGCAGAATTACAGGTACTGCTATACCCAGATGATCTTTTGAACACAACATGATCTTGTTGTCCTCTTTCACAATTCTTCAGTGGCCCATGGGATATAAAGTCCAAATCCCGATGCAGGCATTTGAACCCTTCATGTCAGCCCCAGTGGTCCAGGCCGCCTGGTGATCTATCAGCCTTTACACCCAGCCAGGTGAACTACTTGATTATGGACCTCCACACACACCTCCACACAGGAGCGCCGTTACTGCTGCTCAACTGGCTACCCTCTGCTTGTTCTGTGAATGGGCTCCTATTCTTCCTTCAACAGCCAGTTCTCCGTCCGAGCGCCTCCTCTCCTGGGCTCCCACAGCGCTCTGTACTGGACTCCATGGAGGCAATGGTCCTATTCATTATTGCTGTTTGCATGTCTTGTCTCCAAGGAGCCTCTCAATTCCTGCGGGAGGGATGGAGTCTCCATCTGTAAGTCTCTAGCGATCGGCAGGAGAGCAGTAAATGTTTCCAACACTCACAATGAAACCTGCCTTCTGAGGTGTCATAGGTGTCTGTCCTTGGGACTGAGCGATCGAACTGGATGACTCTTGGGGGGACTAGGCTGTTTTAGAATGGGAGCTCCCAGCCCAGAAACAGCAATATAAAAACTACTATACTCAGCACCCATCCAAACAGAACCACTTGTAAAGATTTCATCTCCTGTACTTTATCCCACAATCAGGGAAGAAATAAATTTGGCCTCTACACCTGGGTGATGAAATGACTTGCATACAGAGCTATTTCGAGAGGGAATAACTGGTAAAGGCAACTACATATCTGAAAAGCTTTTCAGAGGGAGAAATGCCATATATAAGGTAATTTCATAACCTCAAATGTCTTGAAATCCCAATTCCATTATCTTCTACAGGCAGTTCCAGTCCATCACTACCTTAAATAAATACATTACCACCTCATTGTGGGGCTTTTAGAATCAGTCTCTCTCCTCCCTCACACTCCCCTCCCCAAAGCCATTGTGACATGGATTAGATTAAATCGTCTCAGTGTCTCTGACCTAGCAGCCTTTATGTCCATGGCGAGGGAGGGGGAGGGGACTGGAAGCTTGGAAACCCAGCAGGTACTAAATCGCCGGCTGCCCTTGGAAGAGATGATTAAATGCTGAGGTACAGTCATCCGGCTGGGATTGTCCCGGCATCTGCTCAGTCTGGCCCTGATTAGCCCTAATCTAGAAGGTGCGTGTTAATCTGAGCTTGCATTCTGGGTCATTTCAATTAATCAAGCAACAGGAAACCCTTCACATTTTACTCTAAGAGCTTGAAGTCCTTCCTTTTGTTTTTTAGAGAGACTGTACAATCTGAGTAATAAGACTCTTGACATTTGTAGAGCACTTTTCAAAGCTTTCCGACACCCACTGCACATCAGCTGATTTCTGCTGAGACCCTGCAGAAGCAGGCAGGCAGGTGTTCTGTCCTCTCACAGAGGACAGGCGAGCTCCTCTGGCAGACCCATGGACCTACACAAAGGCCTGTACTTCAAGTCTCCCAATCTCTAGTACCCGAATCTTCAAAGCTATAAGAAACCCGAGTTCACTCAGTTTAGTAAATCCAGTCCCCTTTCTTTTTCTTTAAATGCAAAAGTAAACAGATAAAAGGTTTAAAGCAAAAACACACAGACCGAGAGAGACCAGTGGTTATTTCTCTTGGGAGCCTCTCCATGCGACGGAATGCCCAAGCATGGCGCACTGGGGCCGGCAGGGCTCAATGCTGCCTCCTCCCAGGCTTCTAGGGAAGGTTTAGACAACTGGCCAAATGGAACAAGAGGCCAAAGGTGACTCAGGAACTTCAAGTCCCACCCAGCACAAGGATTTCCTTGTCAAACAGCAGCCAGAACAAAATCCCTGGAGGAACTGCTGGCTCGGGGATCGCATTTCCCTGTAAAAGACGACGAGGCCTGCTCTAGTTTTCTACCAATTGGGTATCACTGTTGAGCCCAAGTGGTCAAACATACTCCCCTCCCTCTTCTCCTACCTCAGCAAGTGGCAACGGCATCTTCCCAGGTGCTCTGGCCAAAAACCTTGAAGGCAAGTCATCTCTGACTTCACGAAACGCCATGCATCAGCAAATCCTGTCCACTTCCTTCAACTACAGACAAGAATCCAACCACTTCGACCGCTGCCACCCTAGGCCAACTCCTACCACCTCTCGCCTGGGCTACGCTCAGCTTCCTTGTCATCCTGCTTCAGCTCTTGCTCCACTGCAGCCTGCTCTCCACAAAGCGGTCAGAGAGATGGCCTCAAATTCCCACACGAGGTCATGGATATGGGGTCATGTTCTGAAAATTCAGACCATTTACTCACGTTAAGTGGCTTTGCTCTGTAATCTGCCAACAGGAGGCCACGGGTTTCGTGTGGTCTGTCTCTGCTGGTGGCACCGCCGGGGAGAGTGTAGTGCACCACGGGCACCGAGGAGTCACTTTTAGAGTCACAGCCTTGCACACTCATGAAATGACTACTCTATTCCTGTCCTCTCCCGAGGTAATGCGCTTCACCGCTGACCTGCTGTATAATGGCACACACACACTTACACATACACACACACACTTTTGGTGGCTCTCCACTAAGGGAAAAATAAAGTCCAAACAGCTAACAGTTGAGGGATTACACCGCCTTTCCCACAAATACCCTGCATATCCCTTCATTACAACCATATCTGTCGCCTCAGTGCACCCTCACCACCACATGTTTGAGCAGACAGGTCCCTCAGCCCAGTCATCCCGCGCCAATGTAAGTCCTGCTCTAACAAGTCCCACTTCTTTCATGGGTTTACCTCAGACATAACAGCCCACTGGGCTCCCTCTTTCCTGTGATGTCAATGCCTTCACCATTCATTTGGCATCAGCTCTGTGCTAACCTGTTTCCAAGTAGTTATTGTTTGTTTTCTGTATAAATCTGCTTACTTAAGGTTGTTGGCGAGACACTATCTTTGAATACTGAGCAACTTGAACATAATAGATGCTCCTGAATGAAGTGGGATTTCTCCACAGTATTCTTCAGGTCCTGCAGCCAAATGCGGTTCGGTTGTCCAGGTGCATTTTGTGGGAGGTAAAATAGGCTCTTTTATTGCCACTAAAGATTTCCCCGTCAGAAAGACCTCCATGTGCATCCTGGCCCGGCCACGGACAGGCTCTGAGCCTCACTTTCCTCATATGGAAAACAGTAATTACTTATTTCACAGGCTTGCTGGGAACTGGATGTGCCGGCCTAAAGTCCGGGACAGTGCCTGGCACCCAGTAGGTACCTGGTAAATGTCAGTTGCTTTTCAAAGATGACTTGGAGTAAGGGGTTTGAGGAAGTCTGGCTGGGGGCACAGATGTTAGACTGAAGTTCTCAGGAAGCAGGAAGAAGAGCAGAGACCCACAGATCTCCTTTCAGCAGCAACGTGCTCCTGCCAGGAAGCACATCACTCCCCGAGGCCTTCAAAGATGTAAAGATTAGAGATAAAAGGCATGAAATCAGGGCAGATGGACTGGCGGGCAGCGTCCTCTCTGAAATGCAGTGATGGCCAGAACTGGCACTGACACGGCACTGGGACAAATGAGGTAGCTGCCGATCCAGTGCCCTGGTGAATAAGTAATCTGGACTAAACCACTAATCAACGTTAAGGATATGAAATATATGATCAGGGCCAGTATGACGATGCCGTCACTCTGATCAATTTCTAAAGCCCTTCAGAAACTCCTAACAGGCTCAAGCCCAGCAGAGCACAGAGCCGCAGGCCTGGTCAGGGTCACCCGGAACCACAGACTGCCCCCTCCTCCGCCCCCGACAAGATAGAGCAGGACAGACGGCCCGAGGAAGAATGGGCCTTTCATTTGCCCTCACAATCCGGGAAGCCTCTGGGAATTGTTGTTTGCTGTAACTGAATCTTCCAGCCCAAAGGCCTTCCAAGTTGGTCATGGAAATATCTTTAGTTAGAAGAAAAATATTGATGGTTGTGAGAGAAAAATTAGAGAGCTAAACAAATAAATTATCAACCAAACACACCAGTTGGTAGAAGAGAAGTAATTCTTAAAATCCAAAGGCTTTAAAATGTATCATGGAATGCCTTCTGTGGTCTATGGACATGAAAGCTCAGTATATGCCTCAGGTACACACTGGCTTAAATGGGGAGCCAGAGACTGTGTGACTGGAAAGAATGGGAATAAATAAGAAATGAAGCCATGTGTTACCTAAGTAACTTCTGGAATTTTTAAAGAGCCATCAAGGGCATCAACAGGTGTCTCTAGGGGTGGCAGGCAAGAGGGAAGTCCTTTTAAAAAGTTTATTTGTGCCCTAGCTGGTTTGGCTCAATGGATAGGCAGGAAGCAGCCAATCAATGATTCTCTCTCATCATTGATATTTCTCTCTCTCTCTCTCCCTTCCTCTCTAAAATCAATAAAAAATATTTAAAAAAATAAAAATAAAAAAGTTTATTTGCAGGCTTGAAAAAATTTCACATCAGTGACTGACATCTAAGGGCAACCACTGTTACAGGAAAACACAGGCCTGGTACGTGCTGGCACAGAAATGGGAGAACACCAGGTAAAGGAGTAGTCCAGGAGGCAGGCGGCAGGTGAAGAGGCTGCGAGTAACAAACAAGAACCAGATGGAGGGAGGACAGGCACAGGGCAAGAAAAAGGTCATGAAAAGAATGTCCGTATCGAATGAAAAGGAGATCCAGGTAACCCTCAGGATGGTAAGACCAGGGCAAACAGAGAAAGCTTTGCTCTCCCAGTGGTTCTGTTTCTGTTATATTAGTTGCTTCTGGGACATTTAATCTTCCTTTTCCGTGTTTCCTAAGTCTATGGCTTCTGGGTGCATTTAAGGGATTTATGGATTAAAATATGTATTACACCTGGCAAGTACTGCATATCCTCATGAAGCCAACAGCAGCCTCACAGGTGCCTTGGTCAACAAGCACTTCTCAGCATCCACGGTTTTCTCTGCATCTGCTAGACAACAGGAAGCCTCACTGGGAAAAACTACTTTCTGGAATAACTTCTGTAGCAGTGACTCTGTCTGGGTAGGACAGTGTCACTGTATCCTTTGCCTGATTTTACAGGCCACCAGCAAACTCCTCTTGCCCCCACCCCATGAGCCAAATGTTAAAAACGAATTTACTTTTATTACAAAACATATTTTAGAGATAGAAATTATTTCCTCTTGGAATTATCACATGCCTAGGAACACTAATGGAATCGAGGTTGGGGCTTTGGTGTTCAGAACCACTGTGGTTCCTTATCCTGCGGGCTGAGCTCCCAATGTGGGGCGGACCCAGCTGACCCCAAGGCCTGCTGAGGACCGACCACGAGGGCTGGAACCTGAAGTGGCAGGAGAGAGGAACATTCACCGAAAGCTGGTGGGACATGCATGTGCTCGGAGGGACATCTGATCCGACGGTACAGAGAAGGGCAGGAGGTGCTTAGTAAATTCCCAGGAGAAACCATTGGGAAGAAGGGTGAGAACAACACTCAAGGCTCCAAAGTCTATGTACCAGTGGACGGGGTATGGGCAATATGTGAGGTTTGGATATTTTTAAACAAAGTGGAGCTAAAATCACAGAAACCTCAGGAGAAAGTCACCAAGCCATCGAGTTTACAACAGTCAGGTATAGAAATGAATACCGGGAATTATCCAGAGTTAGGAGCAGAGATTCATTTTCTGTTATTATTTTCAAATTTTTTTACTGTAGAGAATTTCAAATAGGCACAAAAGGAGAGACTAGTACAAGAAACACCCCCCCACCATCTAGCCCTTGCCTCTTCTAAACAGGGTTAGACTGAGGCAAAGAAACTTCCAGAGATGTTCTGATTTTCTACCCCTTCACACAGCACAACCTGTAGAGGACCGTTTAGAAAAAGTGCACCAGACTTTCTAAGAACACTTAGGGCAGAATTCAGCTTGCTTAGGCAGTGAGACCCTGCAGACAGCTGACTGTAAGGTGGAACTAAACAGACAGTTCCAGGGTTTGGTCTTCACAGAGAAAGAAATGGATCTCAAAAAACTGCATTCTGCTTAGGTATTTATCTTGCTTTCCTATCTGGGCTGTATTTAGTATAAGCACATTGTTAATGGGGACAAGTTCTTTTTTTATTTATTCCCCAGAGCTTTCCCAGCTTTATTAAAGCATAACTGACAAATAGGAATTGGGTGAAACTTGTTTTGATATATGTATATATTGTGAAATGATCAGTACATCCAAGCTAATTAACATATTCATCACCTCACATAGTTAGCATTTCTATTTCTCCTTCTTTGTGTGTGGTGAGAACAATGAAGAGCGACCCTTTAAGCAAGTTTCAAGTACAGACCACAGTTTTTAACCAGTGTCCATGCTGCGTATTAGGTCCCCAGAACTTACACATCTGACATCACTGAAACTAGTCCAAAGAACTATGTCACCGTGCCTGCAAAGCGGTGCATGGATTTAAATAAAGGTGAAAGACTTGTGGTAATCAGACAGTCAGAGGGATGCCACAGGAATTCAGGTGAGAACAGAAAGGACTAGGTATGAAGAGGAAAGAAGGGTCTCACAATCAGGATGTAGAACCAACTGGGCAGCCTGACATAACAGAGCCCTGAACCCATGCCTCTGGGCGTGTCATTAATCCCTCCTCTAACTTACTGGGCTGCCCTCTGCACACGGTGGCCCTTCTGGGTTGACTGGCCTGCTAGATAACCCTTCTTGGCCTCGGGTCACCCTAGGTTGGGATTCATGAGGGCAGAGTTGCTCCACCCTCGGGAGAATTCTAGCTAAAAAAGGCAGAAGGAGTAACACCAGAGAGTCACCGCTTTATCACTCTTACCGATATAATGGATCTATACGAAATCATTAATGGTTACTGAGACCATTGGTGACCCGCAGGGTGTAGCACCCGGAGGGACAGCCTCTCAGTTACCCCACCTCCAGCTGCTTCCTTCCGTCTCTAAAATGAAGGAAGCCTCAGTCAGCACCCACTCGCGATGGCGATGGGCACAACCTGCTCTACAGACGCCTGACAACAACACAGAACTTGGAAAAAGCAATGGCAAGAGTGACATCCACCCGGGAAGTTTCACAAATCCTCCGGCAAATGCGCCAGCACACTGAGCGCTGTGGGCGTGCTTTTAAAGTAGACCTTACAGTCAGCTCTTCCTGAGCTGAGGGGAGGGTGGTTCATTTCTCTCTACACTGGAATTTGTGACGTATTTTGTACGTAAATTTGTATTCCTGAAGCACTCAGCCGCTGTGGAGGTGGAGGAGATGGTCCAAGCTTCCTCTGACTCGCTTAGAGAAATTGTCTAAGGACTTAAAATGTGTCACGAGTAACCTGCATGACAGACCATCTGTATGTGGCATTTAAGAGTTGAATATAATTCTATTTATAAAACCAACAGGCCACTTCTGTCTCTTGGGGCTGCTATGAGAAGAAGTAACATTTTATTTACATGATTGAAGTTCTAGAGATGAAACTTGAGGGAGTATTGTTTCATCTAGGTTCCTTCTCAGGCATCAGAGCAGTGATGTAGCAGCTACCAGGGGCAGACAAATGGAGAAGCAAGATTAAAGGTCCTGCCCATGATCCCCAGAGTTGCTGAGAGTGGAAGTTGTGCCACCAGCTCAGTGTTCCACCCCAGGAGTGTTGTCCACACTCCACGCTGTACACAAAATGAACAATTCACACACACACTCTTGGCCCTGAGTGTTCACATGCCCTCTTGTTAGTCAGAAGCACTGTTGAACGAGAAAAGAATTCTCCCCTCTCCCTTCCTCTCTGAAATCAATAAAAATATATTAAACAAAACAAAACACCACACGACAATGAGGTACCACCTCACACCTGTCAGAATAGCTATCATCAACAAATGAGATGTGATGGTGAGGATGTAGAGAAAAAAAAGCCTCGTGTACTGCTGGTGGAAACGCAGACTGGTGCAGCCACTGTGGAGAACAGTATGGAGTTTCCTCAAAAAATTAAAAATGGAACTCCCATTTTACCCAGATATCCCATTTCTAGGAATATATCCCAAGAAATCAGAAACACCAATCAGAAAGAATATATGCACCCCTATGTTCATAGTAGTGCAATTTACAATAGCCAAGATTTAGAAACAGTGTAAGTGCCCATCAGCAGATAAGTGGATTAAAAACAGTGATACATCTATACAATGAAATACTACGCAGGTATAAAAAAGAAAGAACTCTTGCCATTTGCAACAGCATGGATGGATCTGGAGAGCATTATGCCAAGCGAAATAAGCCAGTCAAACCTCAGAAGGAAGGCAGGGGATGGTCGGCAGGTGGGAAGAAATCAACCAATGACCTTGTATGCATATATGCATAACCCATGGACACAGACCATAGTGAGTGCAGGCCTGGGGTGTGGGCGAGGGTGGGCTGGGAGAGTCAATGGGGAAAAAAGGGGACATATGTAATACTTTCAAAAATAAAGATTAAAAAAAAAAGGAAGAAGAAAAAACAGAACTCTCTAGTCCAACAGTAGGGCTGTGAAAGCTTAAGCAAGGCAAGGCCAGGGAGCAGGGCAGCAGAAAGCAGACATTCCTAAGATTATGAAATGGGTGGGAAAGGACATGAGATTCTTGAAGGAAAATATTTTAAACGTAAAAAGATAAAGTTCATAGTCTAAGTAACATGGCTGGAAGGAGCTGCTCCAAAAACATTCAAGCAAATTTCCTTTTCCTCCTCCAACAAGGCTGACATAGAAACACCAAGGCTTACTACTTAAGCGGTCAAGACATTTAATCTCGGAAGCCATGCTGCCCATTAGAACTCACTGTGAAGACAGATACGTATATTCCCCGTGTGCTGACCAATATGGTGGCTACAGAACACCTGCAATGTGGCTAGTGTGACTGAGGAACTGAACCTTTGATTTTAATTAATTTACATTTAAAGAGCCAGTGCACAGCTCTAAAAGCTTTCCAGTATTTCACTGTACAGATGTACCACTATTTTCCGGTGAGCCAAGTCCACATCATACATGTGCTTCAGCCATACATAAACTGCAGAACATGGTCAAGAGCCGCCTTTGTTTAGATGGAAACTCAATCTGAAATTGGATGCTCTACATTCACCTAAAATATATTTTCCTGGCATTTCCCTTATTTATATCACAGGCTTTTTTCCTTTGTTGCTCTACCCCACCCCCACCCCCACGGTGAGAAACTATCAGCATTTGAGAATAATACAGTATGGCTGTGCACTGTAAAGCTCCAAGCAGTAAGGAGAGGCTGGGCTGGGCAGTCAGGAGAATTGCTGGACGCCTCTCTATGAGCCAATCTGATAGCAGGGTCTTTGTAGTCTGGCTCAGAGCAGTGTCTCAGTTTCCTTATATAGACCCCTTCAGTGATTCTCAGGTCCAATTGGTAGCTTTACCAACGAAAAGATGTTTTTATCAATTTAACCTCAAAAACCCTATTTAGGCTCTGTAAATCTCTAAATTGGAGCCTTGCTAATAATGAAGATTTGGTGTAATTATAAAGTCACAGGCAATTGTGCTGACAAAGCCAAATCTATATGTCTCCTTGCTGGGTCTTTGCTCTCAGTCTGACCAACAGGAGGAGAAAAGAGGCTTTGTCAGGAGCAGATGTGCAGTGGGAGGCCCTGGGAAAGCAGATCTGTTGAATGAAGCAGGTGCCACTTAGACATTCACTTTACTGACTCCAACCACAACCTTCCCTTCATTTGATATCCTGCTCTTGGCAGGAGGATGGGGAGAGAGCATCACACAAAAAGGAAGCATGTTTATCCTGTTCAGATTACTGCTCTGCCAGGCTGCTGCTGCTGGGTTCTGCACACTTGCTCTTTATTAAGCAAATGGCAGATCTGGGAAGTGAATCCCTGTATTTACACAGGTAACCTGAGAGCCAGAGGGCCCCAAACCATACTGGCTGCGATGTGCAAGCTATCAGAGTTAATAACAGTGCACTGACATTCCTTCAAAATCCTAGTGGAAACATAAATAAAAAGAGGAAAGTACCCTTTACCAAAGAACCTAAAACACTTCATTCTGAAGAATTTTTCATGTCAAAAAATTCTTGTTCTTATGCGAACAGTGACTGATCCCATTTTTACATGCTCATTTAAAACCCACTTTTCAATCCACATATTGAATAGAAATGACTGCAATGAAACTTGTTCGATTATGGCTCTGAATTTGGTATGCTACACACACACACAAATCCCTTTACAGAATATTACCTGCAATGAGGCACCAAGATTCTGTCTTGGTTACAAGGAGCTGGAATCATCTAAGACCAGAATCTGTCTTTCGAATACAAAGACTCAGAAAGATCTGGGGACCTAAAGGGAAGGAGAATGAGATAACGAAACATGTAACTTGACCTTCAGGACACTGGGGATGGAGGAGACCATGGTCAGTGGTGTCCATCTGCCAGATGGCAGGCATGTTCTTGGGAATCTCTGCCCAGAACGTCCCTGGCGCATCAGTTTCCTCAAGCTGAGAATACCTGGCACAGTCAGACCAAGGAGCAGATCAAGGTAGGCCGCTGTGGCTTGATAACCTGCTAATTCCCACTGGGCTTCAAGGAGCCAACTCTGGAAGCACTCAGCTTTTAACATGGATAGCATCAAGAAGCTTCATCTGAGGGCCATGGCCATGGCTCAGATGAGTCCTAAGAATAGAGACCAATGAACAGTGGCCAAACATTTCATTGTAAAAGGCCCTCTTCTTTTCTAGTCTTTAAGTCTTCAAATAGCAGAGCCTAGGTGAGCAATTCCTAGTGCACATATCACGAATGCCCGAGACCATCCCGTTCTTAATGGTAGAGGGACAGGACACCTCTCCTCTGGACTTGCAGACTGGGCAAGGAGAGAGATGACTCTAAACACATAACACTTTCCAGGCCTGCTCCTTCTGAGGGTATCCACAGGGCAGCATCTTTGCAGGAGACAAAGGCACCCAAGAACCCTGACAACTGGAAACCCCTCCAGCTGGGGCGATGTCTGATGAGTGCCAGGAAAGGCCTGGTAATTCAGAGAATTGAATCTGCTCTGTCTCCCCAGCATGCCTGAGGGACAATGCTTCCATCAGTGACAGGCTTTCTGAAGAGGGGTTTTCAGTGTGAGAGTCACTACCTGCTCCCTCCAATGGAGGCCCAGTGGACCAGAGCCTAAGAATGTGGTCCAGAAGTGCTAAAAGCAAATCCTCTGAAGACTGATTCCCTTCCCATCAGTGGTGTTGAATAATACTAATAGTGGCATAACAGTGCTGCATGCTCATGATGACCCAGGCACTAACGAGAGTAGGACTTATCTGCTGTCCCCAAAATTAGTGACATCAACGTATCTCCCTCGACGGGGAGACTGGGGAGTCAGAAAAACTGCCGCTTCCCTCCAAGAGCTACTCTGGTAGGTATTTTGGACTTCAGGAGATCATCATGAAGGCAGTAGGGAAGGAGGACAAGCTTCAGTGCTATGAAAGCGCTGGGTGAGTAACACCCAGGGGGCACAGAACTGTAAACCCCCTTGGGATATTCTAGAATTGAGAGCCCCACCGCCCATCTCCATGTCACCATTCCTTAGAAGCAGCATGCTTCATCGTGAAGTCTGGAATTCACCGAATACCAATGGCTTCCTTCAGCCTTGTGACCCACCAGGCTCTGGATGTTTGGTATTTGCGGGGGGTCACTATAAATCCATTAGAGTGCGTGCTTGAAGATGCCTGTAACCAGGAAGAGAAACCTGTACTTGTGAGGCATCTAAGTTGAAATGTGCAAGTGGCTGGGGAAGTGGGTGTAGGCATCGCCACTGCCTCCTGCCACAGGTTCTTCTGCTGGGGACTCTGTAGTGCACAAACAGGGCAGTGCTTCTTGCAACCCTGCTGCCCAGCTATTTACTGGCTTCGGATTATTGCAGTCACGTGGTAGGTTTTTTTCTTGTTTTGTTTTTAAAGCAAAGCCATGCTGTCCATGACCTGAGGTGACAGGGAAGCAAGGCTCAGGAAGCGGGTGTGCTGTCCTCTCCTGTGCAGAAGGGGCCCAAGAGGCAGCAGTGTTTGTGCTACGGCCTTTAGTTCGGCCTGTCCAACAGAACTCTCTGCAATGATGGAGACGTTCTGTATCCTTTTCAGTGCCCACTAGCCAGCTACATGTGTCTATTTAAGTTTAAATGTGAATAAGTTAAAATTCTTTAAAAAATTCCGTACCTCAGACCATGGTTACTGAGCACTTGAAATGTGGCTAATGTAACTGAATTTTAATTAACCTGCTTTTAAATGTAAACAACCACACATAATAAGTAGCTACCATATTGGACAGCACACCTTTAGATCCTGGGTTGTGATGCCATTTATTTGCCCCTGTAAGATTTATCATGACAATGACTTCTAAAGACAGCGTTCATAAGCTCTGTCCCACTCACCTTACTGCGTGAAGGTGAAATGATGCCGAGAGAGCTTGCTTAGTGGTGGTAGTAGTATTGGAAGTAGAAAAAGAAAGGAAAAGAATGGAAAGAGATGATAATAGAAAAGTAATTATGTACCACACTTATAGTCAAAAGGCAAAAATAGAGCGAAATTAAAGTTATTTCCTGGTATGACATCCACCAATATGTTTCCCAGAATGAAAACTATTCATTTTAAGAGAACAGTTAGCTGACTTAAGTGGGAAAACCCTGTCTGCAAAGAAGGCGTGTTTCCTGCCTGGCCAGTGTGGCTCAGCTGGCTGGAGCATTCGCCCATACACCAAAAGGTGGTGGGTTAGATTCCAGTCAGGGCACATGCCCAGGTTGCAGATTTGATTCCCTGTCAGGGCAAGTGTGGGAGGCAGCCGATCGATGTCTCTCTCTCTCTCTCTCTCTCCAAAATAAATAAATAAAAATAAATAAAAAGACATATGATTCCAAAGGGGAATCAGTTGTAAGACAGAGGAATCTTCATTTGCCTTTTCTTACGGACCAGGCAAGGCCTCAGCATGGGTGACATCATCCTAGAGTCTTAGCTTCCCGTAAGGCCTCCCTGTCAGTGGAAAAGAGGGCACTTAACTTACAGAGGGTGGCCCAAAAACCCAGACCTGCCATAGCACTGCTCTTTGGGGACTTTCAGGAGACCTGCAGCCTGAGACTCACTGCTCACACAAAATACTGATATTTAGGGGCCTGCCTGCTTCGAATCCTGGAGGCACTGAACTCATCGTTTGTTTGTTTTTGGATTAAAGGTACAAATAGCAACATAGTATCAAAGAGTACACCATCTTTTAAAGCTATTATTATGCTTACAATGACTGAAAATGCACTTACAATAAATCTTTATTTAAACTTTAATTAAAATACTGAGGCACAAAGTGATTTAATGTACTCTTTTGGGGAGCAATATTAACATATTTCCTAAATTTAATTTAACATTTACATTTCCACTGGCCCTTCTGGAAACAAGTCCATATACTAATGTGTCCAGAGAATGAAGAACACGGAAAAAGAAAGAATGAGAGGTGTATTTTACAGTGTATCAAGATGAGGACTGGCATTTCATCTCTTATTTTTAAAGAGGAGCTAGAAGAGGAAAACATGTAGTAAGTAATAATGGATGATGGTGGCGGTGATAAGGGGAAAATGAAGAAAGTCACCTGTCATGATGGAAGTTAAAATACAATGCAGTTGTAAGATCTGTAGAGAGATTATGCCATTAGTAGTAACAAAGGCTATACTAACTACTGCAAACTATGTGCTGGAAGGGAACAGCAGTCCTTGCCCAAGAAGTGTGATATAATCAAATCCAGGAGCCGCCGAAACCGGTTTGGCTCAGTGGATAGAGCGTCGGCCTGCAGACTCACGGGTCCCGGGTTCGATTCCGGTCAAGGGCATGTACCTTGGTTGTGGGCATGTCCCCAGTGGGAGGTGTGCAGGAGGCAGCCGATGGATGTTTCTCTCATCGATGTTTCTAACTCTCTATCTCTCTCCCTTCCTCTCTGTAAAAAATCAATAAAATATATTAAAAAAAAAAAATCCAGGAGCCATTAAACAATGTTACCTTCTGCCCTAGCCAGTTTGGCTCAGTGGACAGAGCGTCGGCCTGCGGACTGAGGGGTCCCGGGTTCAATTCCAATCAGGGCACATGCCCAGGTTGCGGGGCGATCCCCAGTAGGGGGTGTGCAAGAGGCAGCCGACCAATGATTCTCTCATCATTGATGTTTCTCTCTCTCTCCCTCTCCCTTCCTCTCTGAAATCAATAAAAATATATTTAAAAACAAACAAAACAAAAACAATGTCACCTTCAATCAAGGTTCTTTCACTCAAGGTTACAGAAAGGGCTTCTGATCTATTCCCATTTTTACAGTACTCACCTCTGAGCACAAACGCTTCACTTGCATAAAGTATTTGCATCTGTCCTAAAGACAGGAAAGCAGGGTTTGCAACAGTGCTGTGTGCCCTGTTCAACTTACTCATTTGGGAGAACGATGGAGAAATTGGTGCTGACAGCTGGTAATAATGTCATGCTTACCTGTGTCTATGTGCCCAGCACTGTGCTAAGCACTTTACAGGAATCGTTTTGTTTAATGTTCACAATTACCTTATGAGCATGGAACTATCATCCTAATTTTACAGTTAAGGCTCAAGGAGGCTAATTTGCTTGCCCAAGATCCCAGTTGGGTGGTGGTGCAGCTTTTAGATTATCCAGCTAGGACTTCACCACTACAAAACCAGTATTACATGAACCGTTAAAGAGAAAAGGAGGAGGAGGAAGAGGAAGAGATATAGGAGGAGGAGGAGGAGGAGTAGATTTATCAGGATGATCACTTAGTATCATAATAATAAAAGGCCAAGAGGCGTCACGCTGGGACGGGTAGGTCATAGGTGTGCCCCACAGCCTCTGTCAGCGCCTCAAGCCCCAGCAGCAGCAACAGCACCAGCATGAGCAGCCCCGAGCAGGCAGCGCATTCCATCAGCGGCAGGCCCAGCGTATGCGCATGGAGGTAGTCTCCAAGCCCACTTTCCCGCAGGCCTGAGCCCCAGGACAGCTGGGGATGAGCTGGTGATCCCAAAAGCCTGACAGCCCGGCGGGCAGCGGAGGCGGCGTTGGGCCTGGGGACTGGCAAACAGGCAGAAGATGGCCCTGATCGCAGGAGGCTAGGCCTAGGGACCCTACCTGCACGATTTAATTGTGTGCTGGGCCTCTAGTGTTACATAAAGTCTAATCACTGGGGTGTATACCTCAAATTAATATAATATTGTATGTCAACTGTAATTGAAAGATAATTTAAAAATAAGTAAAATAAACATCAACCACCAAAAAAGGAAAGCTTTTGCCCTAGCTTGTTTGGCTCAGTGGATACAGCGTCGGCCTGCAGACTGAAGGGTCCCAGGTTCAATTCTGATCAAGGGCACGTACCTTGGTTGCAGGCTCATCTCTGGCCCTGGTTGGGGCAGGTGTAGGAGGCAACCAATCAATGTCTCTCTCACATCGATGTTTCTCTGTCTCTCCCCTCCCTTCCATTCTATCCAAAAATCAATGGAAAAATAGCCTCCAGTGAGGATTAACAACACAATATTTTCAAAATGAGTACCAACATGACCCTAATTAGGTTAAAATTTTTTATGAATGGGGGTGGGGGAGACCATATTTTGAAAACTCAAAATGCTATTCTCTATAGTGGGATTATAGACGATTTTTATAATCAGAGCCAAAAATAAGAATAAAAACAACCCCCTAAACAAACAAATGCTATGCCCCCCTTTTTTCTTGTAGCAACTTTAGAGAAAGTGTTGGCCATTAAAAAAAAAAAAGCTGAACTTTTCTTAGCAGCTCTGGTAAGAAGCTGATGGGACAATAGTTGAAGCAGATGACTGCCATTAGTTTTGTTGATTAACTAAGAACTTCAGTTATCTGTTTTTTTTGTTTTGTTTTGTTTTTATTTTTTTAACATATTTTATTGATTTTTTACAGAGAGGAAGGGAGAGGAATAGAGAGTTAGAAACATCGATGAGAGAGAAACATCGATCAGCCGCCCCCTGCACACTCCCCACTGGGGATGTGCCTGCAACCAAGGTACATGCCCTTGACTGGAATCGAACCTGGGACCCTGAGTCTGCAGACCGACACTCTATCCACTGAGCCAAACCGGTTAGGGCCAGTTATCTGTTTTTACCCCCCACCTGGCTTTTAGGAATGAAGGATAGCTGCATGAATCTGTCATAAGATATTAAAAGAGTACTTCTGAGGTGGCCAAGTGCCAGTATAATTCTTATTTTTCATTTTTGCTAAAATAGGAAGAGAAAATAACAGGATCTGGTCCCTGAGGATTACGAACAGTGGATAGCAAGGCTGGGTGGAAGGTGAATATCACTCAAAGAGCTCTTCAATCCTGTGTGAGCACACCCGTGTGGTCCTGGAGTACAGCAGCATAGGGGTTCTGGGCTACAGAGGAGTAGAGTGAGGGGAAACCAATGGGCAATTTAAAAGCTGTATGACTTCTTATATTAAGGTATGTTAGGGAGGGAAAAGGAAGAAATAACTGTGTTAAAAAAATAATAAAGGAAGGAACTCATCCAGAGTCCTTTCCTAGCCAAAGGTAATTCCATCTGCATCTCAACGAAAAGAAAGGCACCTGTGAAAATCTTTAAATTGAACCTACCATGAAACTCCATCCTGAGAGATCAAAGACCCATTTACTGCAACTAAAAAAGGGGGAACATAAATGAAATAAAGTAATACCAGTGCCTGAGTAGCCCCTGTAGAGTTGGGATGGGGTAGGGTCCAGAAAAAAAGGGGAGGTCTTCAGGGCACAAGGTTTCTGTGAGCTCTGGCCAGTGACCTGGAATTTAAACTTCTGCTATGCATGGGTCATGATCTTTAACTTGAAAACCACTGTCCTACAGGACACTGCTTTCATATCCGCACACTGCCCCAACCATCTCTCACTGGGTATTGTACTCCATCAAGTTCCACACATTCTAGTAATGGTCCTCCATCCCCTCTAGTTCCATCCGAGAAGATGCTGAAAAATTTCTGTCTCGGGCCTGAACAATATCCAAATTGCCCTTAGAAGAGTCATCTGCTAGTAGGATTTTTACTTAAGCCCTATTCGGGAACCTGAGGTGTATTGCTCCCCAGTGGTATCTGTTTCAAACAGCACCTTGTTCTGGTGCTTCCAGTTAATAAACTCTCCCTCAGAGTACCCTTGGTCTGCTGGTAGACGCCTTAAGCTTGTCATCACAGAAGTGACAAATGCTGGTAACAGGATACACTCTGAAAGAATAATGAAAAGAGAGCTTCTATAGTTCCAGTCCCAGGGTAGATGCTGCAGTACTATGGGTTGTAGGGAGCTGATATAGGGTTAAGCCTCGGACGTACCTGTGGGCAAAATCACAAACAATTCTCAGCTTAGAGGGCACAGTCCTCTTAGCATAATTAGGCTTGACCTTGTAACACTCCCTAGTTCTTCTCTGGGAAGCTAATGGGCTGAGGAAGTATAACCATGGTGTAAACAAGTGAAACTCACAAGAACAGTGTAATTTTGGTGACCACTACCTTGTTTACCTCTCACTATAAAATAAAGGCTCCGTTTGCCTTGGGATCTCTCTCTGTGGCCTCAGCCAGGCACAGGAAGATCCACGGAGACTAAGGAAAGCTAGAGAGTTCTGAATGCAGTCTCTGTGTAAAACAATCTTTGCTGACTCCGTCCACACCTTTGGGAACCCCTGGACCCGCTGGGGCTGGCCCCAGCAATGGGTGAAAATGTTAGCAGACGGAGGAGCATCAGAATTATTTGGATCATATCCAATACGAGTCATTCTTTGGATACCCAAAGGAAAAACGAAACAATCAATCTTCACTTAAAATTGCTGGGATGAGGCACAGCTCAACGGTCTCGTTTGATCCAAAAAAGCTGCTTGGGGAAGGTAATAATTCCAGCTGCCAAGTCTGAGTTCAGCACATGTGGGCAGTCACAAACTGGGGATGGCCTGCTTTGGGGAACCACTGGCTTTTAGGATTAGACCAGAATTTTCTCTTATCACAAATGTAGCCAACAACATAAAATCAACACAACTGATTCACACAACCCAAAGCTACTGAAGAGGCAGCTTCCGGGAATGAATAGTAGTGGGTGTGGTTCAACTTCACGCATGGCTGAACAGGTCTACTGGACTAGAAAGAGACCCAGAGGGTCCAACGAAAGGTGAGGCTGGGAGGAGTTCAGAACCATAAAGCAGTCTGTTTTCCTCACCCACACAGGTCAAGACCACTACATTAGAAGGGATAACAAAGTCTCCTATCAAACCCACACAGAGTAGTAGTCTTAGCAGTTCCACAGGGAATAACAGCATCTGCACTTCAAAAGAATGTCACATAGCTAGACATCTTCCCTTTCATTTAAGGTGGGTTAGGACTCATGAGGAACAGAGAAAAGCAAGCAGGATTCTAGTTAAAGCAGGTTTGCTTTCATTCTATCTATACTCCTTTTCACCCTAAAACATACGTGGCTATGAGATGCCCTTTATCCTATAGGTTCTCACTAAGATGATCTCTGTCTCTATTTGGGTTAGTTCAGGGAAGCCCCTAGCCTTATAGAAAAAGCAGGCTATAACTTAGCATTTGATATTTCTTTGTTTTTTTTAAATGATTCTTAGAAGCCACAATGGCTGTTTATATTTCCTATGTTATTCTTTTTTAAAAATACGTTTTTAGTTATTTATTTGTTAGTTCTCACCTGAAGATATTTTGTCTATTGACTTTTAGAGAGAGTGAGGCACAGGGGAGGGAGGGAGGGAGGACAGAAAGAGAAAGAGAGAGGAAAAAAAAGAAACATCGATGTGATAGAGACACATTGATGATATACACCAGTTGCCTCTGGCAACCCAGGTACCCTGCCCTTGACTAAGAATTGAACATGGATCCTTAAATGTGTGGGCCGAGCACTAACCACTGACAAATATTGGCCACGACTGTTTTTATTGATTTTAGGGAGAGGGATGGAGAGAGAGAAAAAAACATCGATGGCTGCCTCCTGCAAGCCCCCTACAGGTGGTGGGTCCCCACAATGCACAATGCAGGAATCTAACTGCAATGCGGGAATCTAACCTGTGGGAATCTAACCGTGACCTCTTGGTGCACGGAATAACGGAACAACGCTCAACCCACTAAGCCACATCGGCCAGGATTCCTATGCTATTCTCTGGGATACAGAGTACTTTCTTCTTCCCACTTCCAAAGGAGGACACAGAATCATTCTTCCTTCAAAGACTTTTCCAACTAAAATTTTATTCAATTCTTAGGGACTACCCTAAAAAAAAGTGCCAGGGACATTTTTCAGCCACTAATGCCATTAAGGAACTTTCTGCCTGGGAGTTGTAAATAAATATATTGGGCTTTCTCCCCATTTGGTCTTCCACAGCAGTATTACTGTCTTTGTGGAGGTCCAGTGATGGCGAACCTATGACATGCGTGTCAGAGGTGACACGCGAACTCATTTTTTTGGTTGATTTTTCTTTGTTAAATGGCATTTAAATATATAAAATAAATATCAAAAATATAAATCTTTGATTTACTATGGTTGCAAATATTAAAAAATTTCTATATGTGACATGGCACCAGAGTTAAGTTAGGGTTTTTCAAAATGCTGACACACCGAGCTCAAAAGGTTCGCCATCACTGGACTAAACCAATTTAAAAAAAAAAAAAAAGAACTTTCTGCCTAAACAAATGTATGTTATTATCTATCCTCTTTCCAGGACTTTAACAACAAATATACAAAACCACAGAGCATCTTATAGACATGTCCAATCACTCTGTTTGAAATTAACGTAATATTGTCTGCCAACTGCAACTGAAAAAACACCACAGGGCACCTAATCTGACCTGCTTAACCTGATTATATAGAATTTAAAACAAAAGCCTAATAAACAATCACATATTGTCTCACACAACAGGGCTGGTCCTCCCCTTAGACCCAAACTCCTGAGGCACTTCCCTGGGCAGCCCATCTTGGTAACTGACGCCCAGAGCAGGCGAAAGTGGATCCGAAGAGCTGGGCTGGAGTTGTACATTTTTGCTGCCATATTTCTATGAACGTTATCCCTTTCATTTATTCAGGAAATAATCAATATCCAGGAAGTCAAAGAGCTGGGAAAAAAGGGCAGGGTGGCAGGATGCTATTGGCTAAATCCAGGTCCTTGGTGAGGCCACGTTAACAGGAGGCAGAACTTCAGCACCACCCAGAAAGGCACCTCCAGCATAGCCTACTGCTGCCGCTGTGAGATGGTGGCACCTTTCTCCAGACAGCGCACTGCACCAGCCACGATGCACGCGCCATGGAGCGTCCCTGCTATAGGAAAGGCCACAGATCTCTCCACCGGACAGCAGGTTTTAAAGTGCCTCTGAGCAAGTCCTGTCATAGCAGAACAGTCGCTCCTCAAATAAGCAGTTCAGTTAGGTAACCACTAGCATGGCTCCCTACCACCCTGCCCCAGGGAACCCCAAGTCTCCCACTGGTGAAAAGAATCAGGGGCTCCTAGACTTTTCGGAGGCATCAATGGCCTACCACTAGAGAAAAGCTCAAATCAAAGCTCAACCTCTTTCTGAAGGGTTTGTCAGTCATGTCATGAAGGTTTAAGTGGAAACAAGGAAGAAATTGAATGAAATATTTATGCTCTCTCACCATTAGCATCTTGGACGCCAGTAAGTGCTCCAACGGCTGCTGCGGTTTCCCCCGACAGGACGATCTGTCCTCCCCCTTGCAAGGTGGCTTCGGCCAGTGTGGCGACAGCATGGGCGGCAGCTTCACTGCGGGTACAGAACAGGAGAGGGGGTGCGAGTTGAATAAAGGCACAGCACTGCAGCTAGAGAAACCACCCTTCCTTGGACTCTCCACGACTCCGTGTTGTGAGCCTACCAGCAAGCACACGATTCCACTGCTACTGGACAGAGCCAGAGTAATTTTTAAATGATAATAAAGAGCCAGAGAAACCCCCAGTCTTACCTACAATATTTCTAAAGCTACTGTGAGTTTCTTTAAACCTAGGAAATGGGTGTTTGAGGACAGAAAGCACACATTGTAAGTCTCCTCTTTATCGATAGTGACTGAGTGCTTGTGAGCCAAGGGGAGCTCCGATCCATATTCACAATGGAAAAACCATTTTGGTTGTCAATCATAAGGTTTCCTTTTTTTCTTCTCTCTTTACAGTAACACAAGACAGATAATCACCTGAAACTGCCTGTTTGTAGCCAAGAATAAATAATAATCTGAGGAGTCAGCAACCTGGATTTGCTATTCAATTAATATTAAATAATAACACTTTGGCTTATATCCATGATTTTAAATACAAAGTAATAGTTAACTACTACTCTGCAAAGCCCAACTCTTCCCTTTGTCTCACTGTACATGCAGGCAGTGCTAAATTAAGACTTAAAATTTTAAATGATCACTATAAGCCCAAACTCCTTGACTCTAGAAACACAATAAAATAATAAACCTCCCTTCATTGCAAAACAAACACTCTGTACAATAGATATTAACCATGTTTATAGTGAGCTCTATTCTAGCAGTGTGTCCCATTTTTCTTTTCCTTGCTATATGCTTTTACTCTGTGCTTAAATACCCACTTTTACTTATTCTATGATGCTATAAACTATATAATGTGTTATTATTTTATGTGTCATTAAGGAAGAAAAGAGAAACTCCTGGCAATTGTAAAAGTAAGACTATAATTTATCATCCATATTTCAGAGATGTTAAAATGTGTGTTGTGTGGTGGGGGGGATAAATTTTGCACCTCTCCTGGGAAAGTATCAGGTACCACTTTGCACGTTACTGAGGAAGTATGGAAAGTAGGCATATTAAGAGGAGGTGGTGTCATTTAGTTTAGCAGAGGTGGACAAAGTCCTGGGTTTGACACCAAATGAGTCAGTTGACTCAGCTTCGTTCTGAGGCTGCAGACTTTGCCGGAACTAAGACAGTCACAATTACAAGCTGGAGGTGGGAATGGGCGAGGGGCTGTGGACTGGTTAAGGTAAACATGAGGACTGTGGGCAAAGCAACATGTATCATAATGTCACTTTTGTCTAAGAAAGTCAGCAGACAAGTAAAGCAACTGCCGTAACATCCCCCCCAGGGAAGACTTCTTGGTCACTAAAAGGATTCTAGGAAGCAGTAAAAGAAACTGAATGAACAGAAAAGTCTCATTAAAAAGAATATTCTCTTCTTGTTACTTTTTTTTTAACTTTTATGTCTTTATGTTTAAAAGTTATTTTTTTCTAATAATAAAATACATGTAAGCCCTAGCTGGTTTGGTTCAGTGAATAGAGTGTCCGCCCTCGGACTGAAGGGTCATGGGTTCAATTCTGGTCAAGGGCATGTACATTGGTTGCAGGCTTGTTCCTTGGCCCTGGGTGTGTGCAGGAGGCAACCAATCAATGTGTCTCTCTCACATCGATGTTTTTCTCTCTCTGTCTCTCCCCCTCCTTTCTACTCTCTCTAAAATTCAATGGAAAAATATCCTTGCATGAGGATTAACAAAATACTAATAAAACACATGTAAAAACTTGTAAAAGTTTCATTAAGCATAAAAAAACCTTAAACTATACAGAGATAATATTTCCTTCTCATCTGAAACACAACTACAAACAGATAATAATCAGAATATACAGTTGTATAGCCTTGCTTTTCTCACCTGACATTGTACTGACCCCACATATTCTTTGACATTTGTTAAAATTAATAAATTAAATTCCAAAATGCTGACTTTTCCCTTTTAAAGTTACATAGCTGCGGCAACCTTTAATTTGGAGGCTTCTTCCTTTGACTTAGTTCAAGGTCATGATCATATGTTTCAAATTTATTTCCTTCATAAACAATTTTGGGATATAATTGAGATTGAGCAAAAAGCTGAACAAAATACAGAGTTTACATGCAGCCCATGTAAAAGCTAAGACAATCCTTTATGCTGAAACACAGTTCTTGGTGAACTGATACTCCCCAGCCAGTCACTCCATAGTATCTGTAACATGAATTTAGAGCCGCAGGGGAGCCTTGATCCGGAATTACTACTAAGGCTATTCTGTACAAACCACACGGCAAATTTTAATTTCAAAGTGCTTCGTAAGTATCAGAGATAGTGAAATGAAGTACTATTTAGTGCCTAGATTCTTTTTTGTTAATATTTTTCTAAAAACCTTGTGTCAAATAATGCCAACATCCTATTTTACAGTGTTAACACTCTGACCTGAGACTTCATGGGAAACTAAAAAGTATGTTTTTTGAAAAAAGCTGCAGCTGTGTGGAGAAGGAAGCTGCAGATGAGAACTGTTTATGTGGAAACAGGATTTTTGTTTACAGGTTACCTCGGCCACTGCTCATTCCCAGTTTTTAATCACAGTTTACAACAATCTTATTTCTGTGACCATCAAAGGTGATGCCCTGCCACTCTTGGGCACTCCGGACACATGCTTTTAGTGTGGAGTTTCACAGGCAGTGATGGGGAGGGCAGCTACCCAAGTCCTCACATGAAAGTTTACCAGTTGCCAATTACTCCTATTTGATTTTGCCAAAAGCTCTAAATATTTAGTCATTTTCTTTAATACCTTTCTAAAATGTTAAGGTAAGTGCGCTCTCCCTTTCGGGAGCATGCTCATGCCTTTCTTCCCTCTCAGGCATGCATCTTTACTTTTCTCTCCTAAACTCTAAGGGTCCCCACGAGACTTGCAACCAGGGAGTAATGGGCAGTGGCAGCCCATCCCAGGTGAACCCTCTGAACTTGTCTCGAAGGCCCCCTTTCCTGACTTTTCAGCGGCTCCATCTTGGCTTATTTCTTTACTGTGACTTTCTTTTTTCAATATATTTTTTATTAATTTCAGAGAGGAAGGGAGAGGGAGAAAGAGAAACATCAAGGATGAGAGAGAATCATTGACTGGCTGCCTCCTGCACGCCCCCTACTGGAGATCGAGCCTGTAACCTGAGATGCGAATTGAACCATGACCTCCTGGTTCATAGGTCAATGCTCAACCACTGAACCACTGTGACTTTCACTTCCCAGTGAGCCAACAGCAGCCCCGCCTCGGCTCACTTTTCTATAAGGTCTCTAGAGAGCCACAGCAGCCCCGCAATCTCTCTCTCTTGTAGCTTCCTCTATCCTAAGCCTTTCTTTTTTCACTATCCCCAGCTTTAAGAAACTACTCTCAAAACAAGTAAACAAATAAATAAAAGAATAAATAAAATGTTACAGTAGAAGAAAAGCCGGGGACCACCAACCACCGAAGCAATCTGGGCTGCCAGGGAGGAAGGGCCCAACGGAGAGGACGGGTCCACAGGTCAGTGAGGTTAGTTTCTGATCCCCCGTCAGGAGCCACAGGCAAAGCAGCAATGGATGGATGTTTTACATGAAGCATCAAGACAGGGGTGACTCTAGTGGTCAGCAAATCCAGTTCCAAACTTATTCTAACCACTTACACTAGATTTCATAAAAAGTGATCAAACGCTACTGCTGGAAATAGATTACCTGTACTTAAAAGGTGAATAGGCATTAAAATGTCTCTAAGCTACCACTTCACAATTTTTTGACAAAAGTCATTTCCTAACTTTTTATTTGCAAGGGTCCAAACTTCTTTACAAGAAAAAAGCAGGGGACCCTTTCTCCCTCCCTACGTGGGCGTTCATTCTGTGGGACTCTTCCCTCTCCCTACGTGGGAGTCCGTACCTATTCTTCAATAAATTTCCACCTTTGCTATACCAAAAAAAAGAAAAAAGCAGTTACACAGTCCCTGCCCTCCATTTCCAGAGAGGATTTCTGATCTAGTTTGTCCATCCCATTTTACTGGCAAATAAATAACAGTCCATATATGAAAGCCACATTTTATTTTAATAATATCTCTATTTTTAACTCAACAATATTTTCTTTATAAAATAAGGCAAGAGTAATTTTTTCTTTGGAAATTTGACACTTCTTTTTTAAGCAGTTTCTTCACAGCAAAAGAACAGCAACTCTAAATTCCTTGAGAAGAGGAATCAACTTAAGCATTTGTTTCCTCACAGCACTGAGTCACAGCACTGCACACAGCAGACAGTAAAAACTGTCTTGGTGTCAACACACTGAATTTCTACTAAGGCAACTGTAGATTCAGCCTACAAGTATTTATCATGTATGCAGACTGACTTGTTTAAGGGGAAATACAAATCTAGGGCAGCTTAACCAACAAACTGAATCTAAAAGTAATCATTACATTGCAGCAGCCAAATGATTCCACTTCCTTTCCTCTAGCTGTTCAGGCTGAATAGCTCTACTTTTTTCTGGAGCTGTGATGCTCTGTTCTTCACTTTGATTCTCTCCTCATCTCCTTCCTAAAAGTGTTGAATTATATATTTGGAAAATAATTAAAATTAACTACTTTCCAGACATTTTCATGACAGTTTATCCATAGCCTCTTTGGCTTATAATAATGCCAGGGTGGGCTAAAGGCTGTCTGAGTCCAGGGCCCGTGTTCTGACTTGCTATACAAAAGTCTTCTGGCAGCATGGCTGAAAAACAGGTCTGTCCTGCAGCTGTCCTGATCCCCTCCCCCCTCTAACAGATGAAGGCGCCCTCTGCCTTCTTATTCCCCACCTGACATCCCATGCAGCTTGCCTCTCTTCTCACTCTGCGCCCACATCTGCTGTTTACAGTGCAGCAGGGGTGCAGGTGATTATTAGAGAACCATGCTTGTCCCATCTGCACCTGACACAGACTGCTAGGCGGGAGCAGCTCTATGAACTCACTTTGTTACCATAGGAACAAAGACCAGATTTCTTAGTGTATTTTCCCTAAGATGACTTCCAGAGTGCATCTCATCCCTTAGGGAAGCAAACACCAAGGACGTGTCTTCAGTCCAATCCTCCTGCCATTAGAGTGGGTTACTTCTCTTGGAATCAGAAAACCCCTGATGTTCCCCTAACAGCCTGCTACAGCCTAGTCTTCGCTGTCAGGTGTGGTTTCTTCACCCACAGCAAAGGCTGCAACACACCATCCCCCAGCACTCATTGGGGCGTTGGACTACTTGATTGCAAACAGATTTCAACATCTCTTCACTCCTCCCACATGCACAGTGAACCACATTCTCCTTCCTTTGGAGTAAACACTATAGCCACTTCAGCTGCATCTGAGTCTGTTAACAAGCTCTCCCGGGAAACCAATACCCTCCTTGCCTTTAGAAATAAGCCCTGGTCCGTAGGATGTGCCTCATAGTTTCCACAATGTGCAGGGTTTCCAGGATACTCTTCACTGGAAAGCACTGACTCAATGAAATAAAGTTTTGCTGGTCTTTAATGGTGGGTAAAAGGGAGGGGTTCTCATTCTGGCCAAGGCTTTCCGGAAGCCTCTCAAAGCAAAGAGTGGGATTGGGCCAAAGTGTGAGAAATAAAGTGATACTTTCACATTATTGAAAAGCAACATGGTTCAACGGGCTAAGAAAAAAGTTTCAACTGCAGATCACTCAGGGACTCAGTGGGTGACTCTGGGAGGACAACTGTGTGTGGTTCAATTTTCTGTGCCCAATCAACCCCCAAGTCCTGGCCATACTTCCTTCAAAACCAGTCACGTCATCTCCATTGGTACAACTTTAGTTTTCAGGCCTTTGACAAATCACACCTGGATTGCTTCTTCCAATCTGGTATTCTATTTCTAATCTCTTCTCACTATAAACTATTTAAATAACTATAATTCCTGAAGTGCTAACTATGGGCTGGATACTTTGTTGAGAGTCTTATATACATTATCTTATTGAATCCTTTTTATTCTACATGATGAAAATCATCCTTATTATAACTATGAGAAGACCCAGGTTAGGAGTTAAATTTCTCAAGATCAAATGGCTAGTAAGTGGCAGAGCTAGGATTCAAACCTGAATCTATGTGACCGCATAACCTCCTCTACAGCCTCTGGAAAGCATTGTACATAATCCTAGCAAGGCTTTCTAATCTCTATCACAACCGACCTAAACTTTAGCTTATTTTCATATTTTGGAGGTGATCCCACTCCTCTGAATTTCTAGGATATCCAGCCTATACTACACAATTCAAGAGTCGATTACACTCGGAGTAATACTGCTTGCTAAATGTATTACTTAAACCAATCTTCCCAATGGTTTCATTGAAGGAGACATTACATTTTAGAGCACTCTTCATTTACAACCTCACCTAATAGAGTGCTGGCATGTCACAAGCGTTCAATGACCACCAAAGACTAACAGCTGCTGTATGGCGGTGTTACCTTGTGCCAGGAGCCGATAAGGGTCTCACATGCATTGACTCCTCTAGTTCTCACAACACCCTACAAGGTAGGTACTGCCATTACCCCCATTTGACAGAAGAGGAAAGCCTGGGCACTGAGTTCAAGTCTATCACCCAAGCTCAAACAGCAAGGAGGTGACAGAGCTGGAACTCAAACCCAGGCAGTCTGGCTTCAAGATGCACACTCTTAATGATTAGTTACAATGCCTGAGTCCACTGAAAATAAAACTGTGTCAACAATGAAGAAGAAAAAGATTATATGAGGATGATCTTTTCTGTCAAGAACCAGTAGGAAGAACCAGTAGGGAATAAGACAAGCTTCCCTAGGAAACTAACCCTTACTGGAGTATCCCATTATGCAGCATCCTTCCTAAACATACCTAGAGACATAAATTCAATGATTTCCCCTAACAACCCAAAACTTATTTATTTCAAAGTCTTTGATAAGCAAGGGAAACACATTTCCTGAAAAGTCAGTAAAGTCAGTTTTCAACCAGCTAAAACATGGATTAATATCCCTAACAAAAAGCAGTTTCTTCTATAGGGTCAAAGGGAAATCAACCCTGAGCGTCTTAATTTCTTATATCCTTTAGTCCCTTTGAAAAATTCAAGTCTTGCTGCTTTTGGCCTAGTAATAGGCACAGAATGGGATAAAAGAAAAGGGACCCGGGTCCTTGACCAGCAGGCTTGAGCCAGAAGTCAGAAAAGCTGGATTGGTTGCTGGGGTGGGGTTGGGGGAGTGGGATGGGGTGGATGAGGGCTGATTAGAAGTCAACTTACAATATCCTAAGGGCTAAGAGCATTAAACTCCAACGGCCAATTGTAACAAACTGAGGTCCATTTCTCTACAGCCGGTATGGAGGGACAGATTCGCCATGCTCATTTATTCTCCCCACCCCTGCCTCCACCTGTTGAGTGCCATGGTGACTGTAGCTCCCTGTTGCATCTCCTGAGAAGCTGCCACTGCGGCCTCTGCCAATGATGCCACTGCCTGTGTGGCCTCCGAAGCTTGCGTCGTCTGGATGGTCATCTCACCTCCTTGTAACGTGGCCCAATTTTGTTCCACCTGAAGCAGAAAAGACACACTAGTAAAGAATCAAAGTCACAAAAGGATTATGATTTTTAAGTCGTTTTTCTAATAAATTGTTATGTGCTCAGCCAAATACATTTATACTTTTAAATGAACATGACCTACAATGTACAGAACACGGTTTTAAGTATGCTATCCATTGTGCAAAAGGGGGTGCGGAATTAGAATATATATTTGAATTTGCTTATATTTGCATAAAAAATTGTGGAAGGATACCAAAGAAACCACTGAAAATATTTTCCTTAGTTTGTGAGCTGAGGTAGGGTGGGGTTGAGGTAATAACTTGAATAGGAGTCAGAAAGCCAAATTTTCCACTGTATGCTTTTTTTTTGCTTCCCTATTTTAACTTTTATTTCTGATCGCACTGCATTCTTTTTTTAAAAAAATATATTTTATTGATTTTTTACAGAGAGGAAGGGAGAGAGATAGAGAGTTAGAAACATCGATGAGAGAGAAACATCAATTAGCTGCCTCCTGCACATCTCCTATTGGGGATGTGCCCGCAACCCCGGTACATGCCCTTGATCGGAATCGAACCTGGGACCTTCCAATCCCCAGGCCGACGCTCTATCCACTGAGCCAAACCGGCTTTGGCTCCATTGTATACTTTTAAATAATTTTTGAAACATCTTAGCCTTATCAGTTACCTATTCAAAAATTTTAATTTAGAGCATAAATGTAATTAAAATATATTCATACTATACCAAAGGGAATATAATGCCAGAACTCTAGACTCTTTGCTCAAAGGCCATTAATGCTACCTCTTTCTTGTATATCTTTGCAGGGATATTCTTTCTATGTGCAAGCATATTTACATACAAATACTCCTCCTTTCTTTTTCTTTTTTTAAATATATTTTTATTGATTTGAGAGAGGAAAGGAGAGGAAGAGATAGAAACATCTATGATGAGAATCATTGATCGGCTGCCTCCTGCATGCCCCCCACGGGGGATCGAGCCCACAACCCAGGCATGTGTCCTTGACCGGAATCGAACCTGGGACCCTTCATTCTGCAGGCTGACGCTCTGAGCCAAACCAGCCAGGGCTCCTCCTGTCTTTTAAAAAATAAAAAGTGGCAGTATATTTAACATATCCTTTGGACCTTGCTTTTTTCACAAATAATACATCTATGAAATGACTATGTTGAGACATATAAAACTACATTCATTCAGGATTCATAAAAATGGCTGCACAGCATTGTATTATACAGACACACCATGATTTATTTAACCAGCCATCATTTAACGGGCATTTACAGTTTCCAGTCTTTTGCTATTATAAATAGTACTGTGATGAATAGCCTCAAATACTACTTTGTACATTTTAAGTTTATTTATAGAGTAAATTCCTAGAAATGGAATTGTATATCAAAGTCATTTTGCATTTTTATTTTTGATGGGAATTGCAAATTCAGTAATTTAATGTAGCAAAACCTGCTTTGCTTTTATTGGGGAGGAATGATGAAGAAACAGAACAACATACTACCAGTCACAGAGTAGATGAGAGTTCAGCTTTGCTAGACCTAGCACGGATTTATCAACTGTGTACTATTAACATTTGGACCAGGTAATTCTTTATTGTCAGAGGCTGTCCTGTGCATTGTGGATGTTTAGCAGCATCCCTGGCTTCTACCTGCTAGATGCTAAAAGCACTCCCGTTATGTCAATCAAAAATATTATCTTCACACATTGCCAAATGTTCCTCTGAGGGGTTTGTTGGGGGTACTCGTGATTGAGAACTACTGATCTTAGTACAATGCCTTGCATTTAGAGACTTCTCAGCTTTGGATATCTAAATCTTCAGTCCATTTTGCTCAATAATCACCAGTTGATTAATTATTCTCCCTCAAAAACAAAAGGCAGCAGGGCCAAATATGGGAGGTAATAAATCAATCAGCCGAGGTAGATATTTCTATGGACTTGAGTCCTCAGGACATTAGCTGTGCTTACTGAATCTCTTGCTGTTCCCGCTTCCCGTAACTTGTGCCCACATGTTACTGTGTCCCCAAGAAAGTTCCACAAATTCTGCTTTGGTTCTTTTACCATACTCAGATTATGACACTGCTTCTCAGAATGTTTGTAAAAGCCCCCCGGAGAATGAGATACTCCTTTGAGCTACCTTAGCATTTGTCCTGGGTTCTCATAGGCAATGGACTGTGTCAGCAAGCCTTCAGGGCCCATCACTAAGAGGCGGAGACATTCTAGTTCCTTCCCTTGCCCACTCAGAAACTCACAAACCTCTGACTTTCTCAGGTATTACCTCTTTGATCTCATTACTCCGATGAGCATCACCGCAAACAATGCCACTTTAGATGGCAAGTTACACTGCCAAGTCGTAGATGCTCCAAGATTCCACTCAAAACATCAGTGGGAGTTGGCCAGCCCTGTCACCTTTTGCCATTAAACAGTCTTCCTTTTTCCAGATCTTCCCCTCAGTATTTTTGCGCATCCCACTACTGAGCTGGCCTGGTACAGCTCTCCCAAGCATTTATACTCCAATGGCAGTAACTTAATATATAGACATTTAATTTTTTAAATGTATTTATTGATTTTTGGAGAGAGAGAAGGGGGGGGTAAGAGAAACATCAATTTATTGTTCCACTTATTGATGCATTTATTGGTTGCTTCTTATATGTGCCCTGACCGGGGATCAAACCCACAACACTGGCGTATCAGGGCGATGTTCTAACCAACTGAGCTACCCAGCCAGGGCCTGATATACATACATTTAGTTACAACTACATCTGTAGTGAAAATGACATTAAAATGTCGCCATATACAGTATAATTTAAGGAAGTTAAATTATAGGCATGAAAGATTAATGGATGTTGGTAAAGGGTAGAGAGGAAGTAGGAAAAGAAGCAGACAGGGATTTCTATTTTTAAAAAAAGGCAGGTGATAAATCAGCTTAGGTATGAACACTTCTTTGGAATTCCTATTTTTGAGTCTCAGTGCTTTAGTTGTATTTGCTTGAGCTCTTGTTGCTCTCCCTTTCCATCTGTGTGGTTATCTATTCCTGGATGTCACCATGTCCCAGAGAAAGGGCCACAAGCCCTAGGAGGAAAGATATTCAGAAGATGTACAGTTAGCTTCTATGCTTTGCTGAAAAAGACCCACTACAGTGAGGCCCTTCAAACTGTGGCTACTCATATCCCCCTTCTAGTCACAGTTAACCACCTGTGGCTCTCCCACACTTTCAAATGCCATGCAGCATGTGCCGCTCCCTTAGACAGGAATACAACTCCCATCCTTCCAGCCTGTCTTCCTGTCCACCCTTCCAGTCTGAGCTCAGGGGAGACTGCAGGAGCGAGACAACTGCACTCCCCTACGGTCCAAGGTTCAGGGCCTCTCCTCTGTGTTGCACAGCACTCTGGGCTTGCTTCTATAGGATCCTTCTCTCATTGCCATTGTTTGGTAGTGATTTTTTTACCACCTACCTGTGTGCTCCTTAAGAGCAAGAGCAGTCTTTATTTTAGTATCTATAGTGCCTGACAATGAATGTGTTTGCTGAAGGGATGAATGACGAACATACTCCTTCATTCATATTTTCCTATTTTTTTAAACCTGTATTTCAGGTAAATAATATTCACTAAAAAACCCACCTAAAATAAGTTGTGCTACTCCAAAACTGTTACATGTGTTGGTGGTTCAATTTAAAATTTATGCCTCTAAGGTTTTCGTACTTTGGTTTTTTCCTTCTAACATGTTCATATATACCATTATTATCATATTTCTATTATTTCAAATTTTGACTTTTTTGATACATAATACAATTAATATCACCAACACCTATTGGTGGTCTAATCATACACAGAATAAATTCTCAAATCCATTTGTATTTGAAAATATGCCATCAAAATTGAAATTGTATAAATATTTTGAATATCTCATATTATTTGGAAATTCTATTCTTGTTCATTTCTAAATGTCTACCTACCTTTTTGTGTGTCTCTAATTAGTTATAAGCTGCCCAAGGTTAGAGACTTTTGTTACTGGATATTCCAGCACACAGAGTACTCAAACAGATTTGGGGGACCATATGTTACCCGAACAGACAGGCCCCCAAATAATTCTTCCATTTGGACTAAATGTAACCAAACGTAACTAGCCAGATATTAAAAGCAGTGTGCTCTAATGAGCGGAGCTCTCACTGGCAGGTTGGGGTAATAAATGACCTTACAACTTCTACAAGTATGGGTAATGTTTACTTTTGTAAAGTACTTTTGGTTTTTTGGGAGGAAAAATGCTAAACACAAGGCAGCAGAATGTTTTCACTGAGTCACCTGAGGTAATGTTTCACTGGCTTGATGTGGTCTTATCTGCCTCAAGTCAGTGAGATATTTCGACTAATTACCGTTCTTATGGCTCAAAACTAAGATGCTAACATCCATGTCAATCTCTAAGAGAAATCAGAAGCCAAACAGAATCATACTACAAAATCTAAAAAGGCTTGCCACTTTCTGAGATAACCTATGCTTCTCTTTATCTCCTTTTTGTTTTACTGGAAGGGAGGAAAGAGATTTTTTTATCTGACTGACTGGGGATTAATCAACAGGCTACTTACCACTCATCCATTCCCACAACAAATGACTTAAAAATAATGTTAGTTTGCTGAAAAAGCCACAGATATGTGACTGAGATTGTTTATCCTTCCTGCTTTCTGTGAAATTTTGGCATTAATGATCTTTGAATATGGGAAGTTATTTAGTAAAATGGGTTTCAAAGACTCTAGAGAAGTGTGTAAGAAACATGAAGTTCCTTTCAATCTGGGAATGTACTTAGCGGTCTTCTCTACCTCTTTCAGACTGCAAGGAGTGTCCTCTAGTTTTAGAGTTTGGGGAATGACGAATTTTCCCCTTAGCTAATCCATACTCTTTCATAATGTTTACAAATTTATAAAAGTAAGTATCTTATTTTCCTTCACCTTTCTACACTGGAAAACCAAATGCTAGCTCCTGCCCCAAACCTTCCCAGACTCCCTAACTGTTAACATTCTCTCCTGAAGGCATAGATCACTTTGCAGCATTGCTTACAGTCTGGACCATAGTTCATTTATGCAGACACTTCTCACCCCCGCCAGACAGGAGCTCCTTTAAAGCAGAGTTCCTAACTCAAAACATCAATTGCACATGGCAGGGGCTCAATAAATGCTGGCTTCCCTTCATCTCACTAGCCATGAGAACCTTATCAGTTCTCTCCCCTTCCTGAGATGTACAAATGAAAGTGACTTTGTGCTGTTCTGAGTAGAAATGCTCCTTGTTTTAAACAAGGGTAAGATAATTTTAACTTTATTTCTAATACTTCTCTATGACATTTGTGGGCTATTTTTCAAACTTCAGGCACATACCATGTTTTAGGGAAAAAGCTCATAGTGACTTAGTGAACTCTTTCCTAAACTTCATTGATGGCCCACAGCTCAGACTCTAGACAATGTATTAATGAGCTTTTAACACTTATTTTGGACTCTGGGCAAGTTTCCTAACCTCTACATGTTACAGTTTTCTCATCTATAAAGTAAAGGTGATAATAGAGTTTATGCTTCATAGGGTTGAGTGCTTACTTTACCAAGTACTTCATAAAGTACGTCTATCTTTAGGTTAACATTCCATAATTACCTTGATTTTGGTAGGGAAGGATTTTCCTGTGAAGCCTTTTCAAATGCACATTTAAAATGTAATAAGTCATGTCTACTGATTTACAAATATATTTACTCTTTCAAAGAATGCTTTCGTCAGCTCCAGTTTTAATGATCTAATTTTTAAAATAAAACCTAAAATTTAAATTCTTTGAGATTCACAGCATAAAAGTATTAAACGGATAATTCCCTTTTACAGTATATTAAACAAAATGATATATTATAAATATAAAATTGTAAATTCCTAATAGTTAGGTCTAATCATAAAAATCCACAAATTTCAACTGTTATAATTAATATACATGGCATAAGATCCTTTGTAAAAGGTTTGAATAAAATATTGTGACAGATATGTAGGCAGCTTTCATCTCTTCATCTCTTCACTTCTCCCTCACCTATATATCCAAGTACTTATTTTCACTTCTTATTGACTCTATTGGGGTGACACTGGTATATTCAAGTATTTAAGCAGATGCAGACAGTATCCTCTTTCTTACCTCTCCATCCGCCACAGCAGAATAATTCACTTGGGCAACAGTGACTGTGGTTGGCAATTCTGAAGCATCAGCCAATGTGGCTACTGTTGCCCCTGTACCAACCTAAAGAAATGTGTGGAAAGCAATTAAGTGTCAGTGGATGAATCCGTCTACTTTTCCTCTACTCAGAAGTTAATATTCATTTAATCCTTAATTCAGCATAAATAACAATGGGCTTTGTAATAATATGAAATGAGTTACAAAATTCTATCTCAGACACATGAGTTTCAGAGTTTTACTTCAACCAAATAAATCAGTTTTAGAAGCTATCACATTTTACTACGCGTGCCCAATGTCAATCAACTTTTTACTCTTACCCCAACCTGAATTTTAGAGGTTCCCTATCTACTAACAATTCCTAGAGGTAATGCAGAAGGAATATTTCCTGGTTATTGACAAAGTGAAGCAATAAAAAAAAAAAATTTTGGAAGTGTCAAGAAAAGCTATTTAAAGCTGTTTTTAGCAAAATGCAAAGTATTTAGAATATTGTTCAGAAATGAATTTTCAGTAGGAAGATATTGGGGAACTGTATAAAATTCATACAGGAGTTTGCACAAAGGAAACTTTCTCCACTCGGAAGTGAGGTGCTCACTGATCTGCCCCAGAAGCCACAATCTGGTAACCATAAGGATTACTCACCTGGATAAGTGAGACAGTGCCATCAGGGTTACTAAAGGTCTGGACTACGGTCTGTGATGGAACAAGATGGGCTATACTGTGTGTGGTTGTGGCCTGTGTTTGTGTTTGCTGATCTTCAAAAGCATACAAAAGGTCCTCCCGCCCATGCTGTTTATAACAGTTTTTAACTATGGTTCGTAGTGCTTGGGTCCATGAAACCTGTCACCAAAAGACCAGAAAAGCACATTAAGTCACAAAAATGGTGGTTATTCAGTCCCACTATGGAATAAGCAGTTGACCATTTATCAAGACAAAACAAACCTCGGACAGAGTAAACTCTCTTTTTCCTAAAGAAACTCAATACCAAGTACCAACAATTTCCCACTTTTGGATTTTAATTACTTTATTCTAACCTGTGGCCAACTCTTAAAACTTCTGACAAAAGATTACTCTTTTCTCAATAATTTTACATTAAGATTCTCAATTTCCAAACTTAACTGAAAACAAATATGCAGAAAAAGGATGACATCTAGTTTAGTCTTTCTTCTTTTCTATCTGCAGACATGGCGAACTTCACATTTCTCTAATTCCACATTTATATTTTTCAACAGTGATTCTTGGTAACCAGAGCTAAAAACATTTCTAGGCTTTAAAGAAATTAATAATTTTATTACAAGTTTCTTCAGTTTTTCCCTGCACCTCATAAAATTAAAACTGCTCCGAAAGTCCTATGCAGAGAAAGGTGTAAATTCATGGAAAAGGCTATACAAATCAGAGACTAACTTCTTTGGGGGGACAGGCTTGACTATAACACAGATGTTTCTAGACTCCTTAGCATAAGAAGTAGAAAGACAAAAACTGAGGGGGTTGATTCAAAATGGAAAAGCAACAAGCAACTCAGGCCAGAGGACTCACCCTCTGCTTTTGCTCTTCTGTGCGGACATCGCTCCGGACATTCGCCCACGGGATATCTTCAGGCCACCAGATGGGCTTGCAGCTTTCTTTGCCCCAGCCTGGTTTTCCCCGACCTGTGGAGTACTTGAGCATCTCTGGAATAAATGCCCGAAGCTGGGCCTGGAAGACAAGGGTGTGGTCAGCGGTAGTCAGGAAAGATATCTGGGATGTGTTTGTGTCTCCCACCAAATTCTATGGTTATCACACAGAGAGCCTTCCTGGAGGGCTGAGGGAGCTTCAATATGTGACTGATGAGCCCACTGTTTTCCACGTGTTACTATAGCTCCACAAGTGACTGAGAACTATAGAAATGTGAAGAAAACCTTAAGCTGTATTGCATAGATTTGTTCCTGTAAGATCAAGAATACCTGCCCCCAAGTTTGATTTCTGCCTCCCAAGATACTACTGATGCTACAGCTTATTTCCTTTCTACAGCTTCCACGAATTTAAGGTGTCAAACAAAATCACCATATTTTCAAAATTGTTCTGGAGGTAGTTATTCAGGGCAATTAGATAAGAGAGAAATAGGAGGTGAGGAGCAGGTAAATCATTATTATTTATAGATGAAATGACTGTGTATATGGAAAATCCAAGAGAATCAAATGAAAGACTACTATAAACATAAGAGAATTCAGTAAGGTGGTTGGTTACAAAACATATGAAAATAAATAGGCTTGTCCGGCCAGTGCGGCAGTGGTTGAGTGTCGACCCATGAACCAGGAGCTCACAGTTCGATTCCTGGTCAGCACAAGCCCAGGTTTTGGGCTAGATCCCTAGTAAGGAGCATGTAGGAGGCAACCAATTGATGATTCTCTCTCATCACTGATGTTTCTATTTCTCTCTTCCTCTCTCTGAAATAAATAAAAAACATTTAAACAAACAAACAAACAAACAAACAAATAAATAGGCTTTACTTAATAAAAAGGGAAAATACCCTAAAATTCTTCTAGGAAGCTTTGAGTAAGCTAGACCAATGTCTATGAGTCTGACATATAGAGATAGTGAAGTATGTGTGATCTTAAAAACATTATGGACTTCATTTAGATTTATTTTACAAATTGAATCCAGACCAAATAGGTATTAAGCCAAAGAGACAACTGCCATTCTTCTTTTTTTAAAAATAGGTTTTTATTAATTTTTTTAGAGAGAGAGGAAGGGAGAGGGATAGAGAGTTGAAACATTGGTGAGAGAAACATCACTGATTGGCTGCCTGCTGCCCCCCACTATTGGGGATCGAGCCCACAACCCAGGCATGTGCCCTGATCAGGAATCAAACCTGTGACCTCTTGGTTCCTGGGTCTATGCTCAACTGTTGAGCCACATTGGTTGGGCACAACTGCTGTTCTTTATCTCCTGGCAAAGTTATTACACTGTGTGTATGTTGGGGGGAGAATGGAAGCCTACTTTGTGAATGTTCTTAATTGCTGACAATGATTTCTGGCAAAAGAAGCAGTTTATCAAGCTATCATCTTCCTTCCCAGACATTCTGCTTTCCTTATAACCTGATGGTCTACAACACTCCAGAGATAAACCCTATCTTCCAGCGAAGGACACATCCATATTGCCTCTATAGCTTAAGACCAAAGGAGAGGACAAATTTAGCAATGAGTCAGACCCAAGGACACAAGCCTGTAGCTGTCAAACAGAAAAAGAAAAAAAAAACCAAAAAACAGATATGGGAATGCTAAAGTATTAATGAGAGATGAATGCAGCAACACTTTTATACTGAAGAACCTATTTAAAGTTGAGGTGTTCCTATTTAAATATTATTCTACCAGAAGATGACACAAATTATCACATAATAGGGAATCATGAGCCCAAATCAGCCATGTTTACCTAATAAAGGAAGCTATGGTTGATAGTATTTACATTCCTAATTCTTGTGCTGAGTCTGCCTTTTCACCTCTCTAAGTCCCCCCTCCCCCAGACAGTCTCCTGTCTACAGGATATGATATAATACACTCCGTTATATTTGGCTCTGCAGCATCAAGCAGCAGGCTAATAGAAATGTATCCATTTGCAAACCCAGGCTATCGGCTGGCTCATGAGGTCACTCCTTCAGTTATTTTAAGAAAGTGCATCTCAAAGTCATTTTTCCCTTTATCCTGGTTTCCTAGGAGTGTGTCCTTTTGTAGCCTCAGATAGATACAGGGAAGGAAAGGGCTTAATCCTCATACTCAACATTTACATTTCTTCATATAAAAAAACAATGGTTTTCTCAGATGCATAAATAAAATAAACTGATACCACAGACTTTTATAAGACTCCCTCCCCCCATCCTTCTTTTAATCCCATTAAGTCTCTAGAAGGGGAATTCTTTACATCCATACTAAGTAGAGTTTGGAGATAATGAAATAAGAAGGCTAAACATTTCTAAACTAATGAAAGACTAAAGCTTCCAGAAAAAACTCACAGCTGAAAACGCCTGGTTGACAGTCGCTCAAATCTTACTTGGAGTCCCATATAGTCTCCAATTCTGATCGTTTCCTCAGTTTCTGACCCCAGCCATTTGCACCAACAGTTTCCCCTGATCCTCAGTTCTAGGTCACCTTGGCACCTGGCTTCGGCTCTCTCACGACAGGCCTACCAGTGGGTTTCAAGAATTCACTAGTTACTCGAAGGGTGAACACAGCACCAGCCTGCTCACTTAAACCCTCCATTCCCCTCTCTCCAACTACTTGTCTTCTCAAGGCCTTTGTCTTTGCCAATAGACATCCAAGCTCAAAACCGCAACACCCATCTAGCCATTCATTGCAAGTTCAATTCTTTCTTCTTTGAAATGTCTGTGATAGTCATCTCTTCTTTTCTAGTCCCACCTTCACAGCCCAAGGTTAGTGTATGCTTCTATTTGACTTTCTTGGGGAACTCCCCTCTCTCTTCTTTTAAATATAAAGGGGCCAGGGAGGGACTCAGGAGGTTGGCCTGTCTTCTCTAATAACATTTAAAAATATTTTTACTGATTTCAGAGAGGAAGAGAGAGTGAGAGAGAGACAGAAACATTAATGATGAGAGAGAATCATTGATCGGCTCCCTCCCTCATGCCCCATACTGGGGATGGAGCTGGCAACCTGGGCATGTACCCCAACAGGGAATCAAACTGTGACCTCCTGATTCATAGACTGATGCTCAACTACTGAGCCACACGGGCTGGGCTCCCCTCTCTTCTTCATCACACATATCCTTGACAGAGCAGTTCCTTAAATATTACATAGCTCCAATGCTCAAAACCCTTCAAATAGCCTTTTGCTATAAACAACCAAACTAGACTCCTCTGTCCAGCTTTTTTTGGGTCCCCCCTCAATTTGGCCTCCTACGACCTCCAGTTCCCAGTAATTCCCAGCTGGCAGCCTTGTTCCTCATTACACAAGTCTCTGCACTATCTTATGGACTGCTGAATCCATTCATGTTTCTATGCCTTTTGATATGTTCTCCTTATTGGACTACTTTCTCATGCTACTATTCCAGTGCCACTGTCCATTCCTACTGCCCAGCAAGTCCTACATCCTTTGTGAAATATATCTTGACTACTTTTTGAGTCAGCTTTTTGCATACATCAATAAGAACACGAGTTCTATACTCAAACAACTATGAACCTCAACTCTCTCTGAATCTTAATTTTGTCAACTGCAAAAAGATAATGATAATGGCAAACATACAGGATTAATTGAGAATCTGAGGTAGCTAATAATACATAGTGACTTGGTATTAATAGCTATTTTATTATTATTATTTCAATCATCAGCCATCTTTTCAAAATCAAAGAAATAGCCACCATTCTGAAAATGGTTTTCTAATACTAAACACACTGTGATATGCACAAAGACATTTATCCTTAGTTTTTCAAAGCAGGTTTAGTGGAAAAATGCAAAAGGAGGCCTAAGAATAAGCTGATATGTATCCGTCCATGTAAACATGATTGAGGGAGAAATAAAAATGTTAGAATCAGGAAGGAACAAAATGATCATTAGGACAATTCCTTGCCTTGAGGAAGCAAGCTATTACCAACCCACTCCAATGCACAGGTACTTCAGGTGATTTATTCTGCTGTATCTCTGAGCATTAAAAAAAGGTGTACAAGAAAAAAAAATGTATAAGCAGATAACTAATGGAAGTCATCGGAAAATGGGACTCCATAATTAGAGAAAAGAGAGAAGGAACTAGGAAACATCTCAAAGATGTTTTGTGTGCTAGAAATCTCTGAATGGAAATGTTTCAAATTCGTAGGAAGAAGAGAGAGACAGGAAAAACAGAAGCAGCACAAAGGGAAGGTTACGTCCACAGGCAACCCCCCCACCCCATTAAGTTAAAAAATAGAATCATAGTGAAATTCACTGCTGGTGTACAAGTTCCTATTCAGAAGCAGATCTTAGCTTTTTAAAAGTACTAATTATCAATTGCACAAAGCTTGTATGTCAAAACAAGAGGTAAAAAAAACACCTTCTAATATAAAAGTTCACTTTTCAAGTCTGTATACTTTGGGGATGAAGGACATTAAGTACACAGAGATAGTAAGATTTAACTGAAAAAGGCAATTTTCTACCAGTCTATCTTTATATTACCCCACATGAATAGTGCTAAGGCTATAGGAGCCATCAATAAGGGAAATGAGCTGTCCAGCAGAGAAAGAGTTAAATGATTCTTTCCAGAATTCAGCACTGTGCTCTCATTACCAGTTGGATTAATTACTGGTGCTGGAGAGTTTTGGAAACCAAGCTATTCAATGTGCTTATTAAAGGTTTGTCTTTAATCCGCAGGGGAGACAATCAACAGGATCAGCGAAGGTAAAGCCTGCCCTCTCAGGCTGTCCTCTAATTGGGCAGCAAAAGCTTTCCTGGCCCTTATTCTAATTTTTGACCTCTAGATGGGCTTAAAGTGTCCAGCTTTCTCAGTAAACCCACCTCAAACCAGCAAAGAGTAGAAAATACCACTCCATCCAGGGCACATTCAGCCAAGAAAAAAAGTATCAAATTCATGCCAGTGGCAGTCAAAAGGAAAGATTATGTGGAAACCACAGATGTTTAAAAAAAAAAGATTTTCTAAAACTCTATAAAAAGTTTAATCTGGCTAAAATGACATAATGATTCTTACTCTCCTAGTTTTCCACTTGTAAATTCAGTTAATTCTTTGCTGTCCAACATTGCATTATCTTTATATATTCCCAAATCCTCTTTTCTCATTCCTCCTTTGTTATGCATGTACCTTAGTCTAGGGATTTTGAGGTTCCTGATGTCCATTTATTTTCAGTTCCCAAGAAAAGGCTTTTCAAAACAAAATATCAGCCCACTTCCCGCTACTGAAGAGGTCAAAGAATATGTAATGAATTTACAGAGAAGGTTGCTGAAATCAAATCATGTTGAAAGGTGACGTTTACTATAGCTTACAGGAAAACAGGAATGTGGCAGGGAAGGAAAACTGGAGAATTTTCAGACTTTAGCTTCATTTTCATTTAAATTATGAACTTCCAGTTTGACAGACCCAATCATACTCAAATAAACACTTAAAGGGCAAAGGAAGAAAAGCAAATGATTTTTTTTTTTTTGCTCACTATTTGGGATTATCTTTACCACTGATCTCTGTTCAGAGAAATGATGAAAGTGGCTTTCCTTATTAGAAACGCCATTCCCTAGCAGTGCTAGCAGAAACACTGGCCTCTCAATCTCATTTTCCCATAAAACACATTCCTACAGCAACAGGGGAAGAACTCTGGGAGGAAAGATAAGTTTAGAGAATGCAAGGGACAGCCAGTGAAGATACTCATTTAGAGACTCCTCTTTCAAGCCAACACTTCTGCTCCTCTACATCCACACCCAGCCAACTAGCAAATGGTCACTCTCATTAATCAAAATGCTCTTAACACTCTGCCTTCTCTTTGAGTCTTACATTGGTCAATTTCTGCTAGCTTATACCGAATGTACTCTTTTGTACAAAAATTTAAATAAATAAAGTCAAAGTCCTCCTTTTTGATTCACCCCCCTCCAAACCAGTCACCTGTCCAGAGGCATTAGTTTGATAAACATCCTTCCTTATCAGCCAAATCCTATGCATTTACATAAATATATACTGGGGAGACATAGTTTGATGTAATGAGAGAAAACACAAATGGTACCATACTGTACATTTTACTACAACTCACTTTTCCCACTCAACATTTCAACATAGCGATCTTCTCATTAGGTAGTCCAATTAAAATAATCTCAGTAAAAAATAACTGCCTAGTATTCAAGATGTAGATTTTTCCATTTTATTTAACAGTTCTATTGATAAATATTTAGGTTGTTTGTAGTGCATGTACATGCTTCTTTGTGTACACAGGTGTGCAGAATGTATTTCTCTAGCAGAAAGTGGAACTGCTGGTTAACAAGGGTATACGCACTTAACATTTTAATAGATACTGCCCAACTGTCCTTCAAAGAGACTTTGCCAATGCCAAATACAATGCATGTCAATCCTCATTTTTACATACCTTCCCTCACATTTTATTATTACCAAGCTTTCTTTTTTTGGCTCATCTGATGTGGAAGAAATTGTATATTTTATTTATTTCTTAAATATTTTTTTATTGATTTCAGAGTGGAAGGGAGAGGGAGAGGGAGATAGAAACATCAATGATGAGAGAGAATCACTGATTGGCTGCCTCCTGCACACCCCCTACTGGGGATTGAGCCTGCAACCTGGTCATGTGCCCTAACAGAAAATCGAACCATGACCTCCTGGTTCACACTCAATCACTGAGCCTTGCTGGCTGGGCGAAGTTGTTTATTTTAATTGTCATTACTAATGAGGTTGAGAATCTTTTTTATGTTTATCGATTGTCTTTTCTTTTGTGAACTGGTTAGAATGCTTTGCTTATTTTTCTAGTTATCTTTTTCTTAATTTGAAGAAAATATCAATCTGTTCTGGACATTAATTTTTTGTCATATAATTTGTAAGTATTTTCCTCTAGTCTAGTTATATCTTGAATATGAGATTTATGTGCCTATTCCCTTCCCCTAGTATTCCTAAATATACCCTTATTTTTTTTACTCTAGTCACAATAAGCCATGTCCTATTTAAAAGCACATCCAATTTTTTGTTACCTTTATATTCTCTTAACCTCATCTTGCCTATCTAATATTTACAAAATGTGGAATGGTACCATATACATAAACACTTTTAAAAAAATAATTTTAGACAGTAAGGAAAGCCTACTTTGCATATAGATGCTGACTATAGTAAGAAGCAGCAGCTTCAAACTGTTATCCACAATAGTGGTTCTCAAAGTTGGTTGCACACTGGAATCGCCTTGGGACATTAAACCTACAGATGCCTGAATCTCATCCCCAGAGATTCCGATTTAATTGGTCTGAAGTGTGGCCTGGCACTAGGATTTAAGTTCCCCAGGTGATTCTATTGTGCAGCCAAGTTAGAGGACCACTAAAATAAAATACTTTTTATCCAGCCCTGCTTCAAATACTTTTATATATTGGGGTAAAATATACACAAAATTTACCACTTAATATATGTAACTTAGTGGCATTAAGTACAATCATAATATGTACAACCATCACCACTATGCATTTCCATAACTTATTCATCATCACCCCATTAAACAGTAACTCCCATTTCTACTTTCCACAGCCCCTGGTAACCTCTACTCTACTTTCTGTCTCTCTGAATTTGCCCATTCTAGATACCAGTAGCCCATGTAAGTGGAATCACACGATATCAGTCCTCTGTGTTTGGCTTGTTTCACGTAGCATAATGCTTCTACTCTTTGAGTAGAAGAGGCCAGACCTATGCTTTTTCAAAACAAAACAACACTCAAAAAACCTAAATTGAAAACTAATGTTTTCTAAGTAAAACATGTCAAGCCCTGTGAATAACTTCTTCCTGATGAAGCAATCACTGTGCTGAATGTTTCTGAAGGTTTCCCTGAAAACTGGTGAAGAATTACTATCCTGTTGCATCATCACTCCAAGGGAGTATTAAAGCAACAGAGACTGCCCCAGTGAGAGTAAGAGAGGACAGTAAGTTCAAGGTGGGGAGAGGGAGCAGAGAAGGGAAAAAGAGTGGATTTCAACCAATAATATAAACTGGTCTTTCCAGAGACATTTCTTCTGTAATTATAATGTTTGCCTGAATCTCTTCTAACACAAATTCTAAAAATATTCACAACCTCCTAAGAACAAGAGAATCCTATAGGACTCAAGTGTGGTAAGAGCAGAGCTGATGTTCCACTAGCAAAATCATAATTATTACTTAAAGACTCTTTTAAAAAACTCCTTAGAGTCAAAGTGTAGTCTGGGAATCAGCACTTAGGCATCACCTGGGCGCTTGCTTCGAGGCAGAACCTCAGGTCCCATCCCACACCTACTGATTCCGTCTGCATTTAAACAGACTCTCAGGGAGTTCCTATCCCTCTGAGTTTGAGAAACATGTCTCTGGTCTGAAGTATTCTAGAAAATGTTGCTAACCAGGCTTTCAAAATCCCTGAAAAAGAAGACTTTATTATTTCATTGTTAATGAATTCTGGAGTTGGAGAATGGACACCAAATTAAAATTTCTTCTAAGTCTTCCTCAATCTTCTTCACTTCTTATGCAAGGAGGCAGACAGATATGGGAGTTCTATCTAGCCAGCATGCTTCAAGTTGCCTAGTTTTCATTATGTCATTAAAAATACAATAGAGCTGCCGAAACCGGTTTGGCTCAGTGGATAGAGCGTCGGCCTGCGGACTGAAGGGGCCCGGGTTCGATTCCGGTCAAGGGCATGTACCTGTGTTGCGGGCATATCCCCAGTGGGGGGTGTGCAGGAGGCAGCTGATCGATGTTTCTCTCTCATCGATGTTTCTAACTCTGTCTCTCTCCCTTCCTCTCTGTAAAAAATCAATGAAATATATTTTAAGGGGGGAAAAAAATACAACAGAGCTATGTGTGTGTTTTTTTTACACATTAAAGGACTTTATCAGAACTCTCTCCCTCTCCTTTCCTCTCTGAAATCAATTTTAAAAAAACCTTTTTTTAAAAAAAGTATTTTATCAGGATCAATATACATTAAAAATATAAGAACAGAAGCTTTTCAGGTAAACATTCTATTTACTAATATAGAATTATACTTTTATTTTTATTTATTTATTCTTTAAATATATTTTTATTGATTTCAGAGAGGAAAGGAGAGGGAGAAAGAGATAGAAACATCAATGATGAGAGAGAATCATTGATTGGCTGCCTCCTGCACGCCCAACACTGGGGATCAAGCCAGCAACTCTGGCATGTGCTCTGACCAGGAATTGAACTGTGACCTCCTGGTTCATAGGTTGACGCTCAACCACTAAGCCACGCCGGCAGGGCATGTTGCTCTTCTTTCCATGTAAATTCTAAGGACAGCTAATATCATTTATTCAATTACACTGTCCCCAGATTTTCATATCCTATATAATAAAAGGCAAATATGCAAATAGACCGAATGGCAGAACAACTGAACAATTGGCCACTATGACATGCGCTGACCACCAGGAGGTGTGTGCGGAGCATGGCAGGTGCTGGCCATGCTGGGATAGTGAAGCAGGTGAGCGAGGGTGCCAGACCAAAGCAGGGCGCCAGTTGCTGTCATCAGGATGAGCCTCTGCTGGTTACTGAAAATTCTTTGCTCCCACGTGCCACGGTCCTACCCAGCGCTGACACCTGCTGCGTCAGCCCCACTCGCACCCGCAGCCGGTGCCATAGCTGCTGCTCATACCTGATGATGGTGCTTGGTGCCATCAGCCAATACCAGTGGTGGCTGCCAGCCCTGATTGCCCCTGAGGGCTTCTACACCTCTCCCTGCTCCTGAGGGGCGATCCGGGCAGCAGCCGCCACTTGCACCTGCTGATGGTGCTGGCCCCAATCGTTCCATGCCATCATTGGGTGCAAGTGAGGCCAGCGCCGTCACGAAGTGGGAGCGGTGGCAGGAGCAGGGCTACCAGCAGACAGGGGACTGGGGGCCGCGGCAGGAGGGGCCAAGCGGATGGGCCGAAATCCGCCCCTGTGCCTACCGCAGCCTTGGAGCCCACAGTTCTTTTCAAGGTGCACGAATTCATGCACTGGGCCCCTAGTCTCTCTCTCTCTCTCTCTCTCTCTCTCTCTCTATATATATATATATATATATGTGCCTAAGCGACCAAACAACTGGTCGACTGGTTGCTATAACATACACTGACTACTATGGGGCATACACTCAATGCAGGAGCTGCCCCCTAGTGGTCAGTGCACTCCCTGCGGCTGGCCGGCCAACCTTCCCATGATCCCTCCCCTCAGCCGGTCAATCTCCTGCAGTCCCTCCCCCTGGCAGGCCGGCCCCCCTGATCAGCCCAAATCACTGGCCAGGCCAAGGGACCCCAACCATGCATGAATTCGTGCACTGGGCTTCTAGCTTTAAATAATGCCATGAACATACCTCCATGTAAGCATTTTAAATTGTGGCATGCATGCCAACCTGTCCTTTGAAAAACTCGTATTAATGTACATCCCTATTGATGAATAGAGAGCTGTCAGCCTGCTCTCTCAGAGTCTGTCTCTGGTTTTGTTAGTTTTATTCATTAGATTCCAGATATGAGTGAAATCATATGGTTCTTATCTTTGATTGGTTTATTTAACTTAGCATAATGCTCCCCAGGTCCATCCATGCTGTCACAAAGGGCAAGATTCCCCTCTCCTCCTTTCTTTAAGGCTGAGTAGTATTCCATTATGTAAATGCACCACAACTTTTTCTAGTATTGGGACACTTGGGCTACTTCCAAATCTTGGCTGTTGTAAATGATAGCTGGAATGAACATAGAGGAACATATATTATATAAATATATATAAGTATACATAAATATATATATACTAGAGGCCCAGTGTACAAAAATTTGTGCACTTGGGGGCGGGGAGGGGGCGTGTCCCTCAGCCCGGCCTGTGCCCTCTCGCAGTCTGGGACCCCTCGGGAGATAACGACCTGCTGGCTTAGGCCTGCTCCCGGGTGGCAGAG